>NC_133133.1:171520140-171830367 GCF_048418815.1 Hemitrygon akajei
ATGAGGAAGTGAAGTTGAGTAAAGTTATCCCCTTTGGTTCAGGAGCCTGATGGTTGAGGGGTAGTAACTCTTCCTGAACCTGGCGGTGAGAGTGTTGAGGCTCCTGTAGCTTCTTCCTGATTGCAGCAGTGAGAAGAGAGCGTGTCCTGGTTTGGGAGGATCCCTAATGATGGATGCTGCTTTCCCAGTACTGTGTTTCATGTTGATGTGCTCAATGGCTGGGAGTGCTGTACCCATGGTGGACTGGGCTGTATCCACTACTTTTTGTAGGATTTTCCAGTCCTGATGAAGAGTCTCTGCTTGAAATGTTGATTGTTCATTCCCTTCCATAGATGCTGCCTGACCTGTTGACTTCCTCCAACATTTTATGTGTGTTACTCTGGAATTCTAGCATTTGCAGAATCTCTTGTGTTTCTGATTCTACATTCTCTGTATTCACCTATCCACTCTCCTTCACACTGGGGCATAATTTACAGTGGCCAGTTAACCTGCAAACTTATGTATCCTTTAGATTTGGAAAGATGCTGGAGAAACCGGAAGAAACCTATGTAAACTGCAGACAGGTAGTATCTGATGTCAGGATTGAACCAGGGTCTTTGACACCTTTGCTCCAACTGCCACATAAAGCAGGATCTCCCGGTGGTCACACTTTTCAATTCTACTTCCCATTCCAACATGTTGGTCCATGGCCTCCTCTACTGCCATGATGAGGCCACACTCAGGTTGGTGGAGCAACACCTTATGTTTCATCTGGGTAGCCTCCAACTTAATGGCATTAACATCAATGAATCAAGCTTTCAGTAATTGCCACCCCCCCGCCCCCACATTCCCCATTCCCATTTTCCTTTCTTGCTTTATCACCTAACCTGCCCATCACCTCCCTATGGTGCTCCCCCCTCCCCTTTCTTCCATGGTCATCTGTCCTCTCCTATCAGATTCCCTCTTCTCCAGCCCTTTATCTCCTTCACCAATCAACTTCCCAGCTCTTTCTCTCCCTTCTCCTCTCCTGGTTTCACCTATCACCTACCACCTTGTACTTCTTCCTCCCCTCCACCTTCTACTCTGTTCTCCCCTTCCTTTCCAGTCCTGAAGAAGGGTCCCCAGCCCAAAATGTCAACTGTTTAATCTTTTCCACAGATGCTGCCTGACCTGCCGAGTTCCTCCAGCATTTTGTGTGTGTTGTCTTTGATGCTGTAAGTCAGCAGTTCAGGTAGACTTGTTCTTCACTGGCAGGGACAAAGTTTAAGTTTGGGCCATAAGAATATTTTATCTAAACTATAACCCTTTTCCTTAGGTGGAATGCAAGACTTCAACTATATTCAGGCACAATGTTTCGAACTAACTGTGGAGATGTCGTGTTGTATGAATCCACCGCCAGACACACTGAAGAACTTCTGGAATGAGAATAAGATTTCCCTGATTAATTTCTTCAAGCTTGTCCATTTAGGTTTGTGCTGTATCTTGTACTATTTCTGCTAATAATACTTGCTTTAATGCGTAAAGGAGAAAATCATCACAGTATTCAGCATTCTCTGCAGTATTTTTCAATGTTAGCTTCTGAGCTACTGATCTTCATTGGCTGGAGCTCTGAAGAGCACAGCATTTTCAAAGATTTATTTATTACCAAAATATACAACTCTGAGATTCTTCTTCTCCAGATAGCCATGAAACCAAGAAAAAAGAACAGCAACATGATCATCAACCCCCAAACCCTCTTCCCCACTCAAAATGCAACAAGAACATCGACCTCCAAATACGCCTTTCCCCAGACGAAGAAATGAACAAGAACATCCACCCCCAAATACCCCTTTCCCCACATAAAGAAATGAACAAGAATGCAACAAGAACATCGACCCCCAAACCACCTCCCCCACAGAAAATGAGAAAAGAACATTGGCCTCCAAATCCCCCTCCCCTGCACTAAAAAACAAGAAAGCACACGTGAAAAACACGGAATATAAAAAACTATGATTAAAAACATCCATAGTCCATAGTCTAAATCCATATCTAAAATGCAGAAAAGCCTTGGTAACATCCTCCAGACATAGTGACTGACCTCACAGGCTCCCTTCTCTGGCAGCAGAGAGATCCCATCAGCAATCCAAAGGCAGGCAGCCGACGCTCATCTTCCGCTTTCGCCTCGGTGTTTCAAATTCCCTCGTCGCTTCAATTGGTCCACAACAGAAGCTTTAAACGGTAAAATGGAGTCGAACATCGGCTTGCACCCCTACCCCCGCAGCCTCCCTGTCTCAAATTTTAACTCAAATAATATTTTAACCTGCTGGAATATAACTTAGTACACTTAATTCCTCACTTATTGTACAGGATGACTTCTCAGTAGAGCTGAGTGCTAAAAGGAGTCATTATAGGGCAGAAGTGCTATAGACGGTGCTACTGTGTATGGAACTGGTACAAATCCAGTGCTGAATCACTCCACTACTGGCTGTGGAATGGCTCCATCAAAGTTTGAGTCTTAGATGGGTTCCAAAGAGATGGGCTCAGTACTGTGATGACAAGCTCTGAGTATGGACTGTGGGGTGGAGGGGGAGGGCAGGTTGTAGAGGGTGCGTCCCATTCCTTCTTCCTGCTCCGTTGATCTAACAGCCTGATTCTAAGAACCTTCCTGTTAAAAGGCTGTTTGACTGGCTCCACCTCCGGAGATTTAAGTTAATTGGCCAGAAACCAATCTGAATGTGGCGGCATGGTGCGCAGTGGTTAGCACAACACTTTACAGTACAGGTGACCTGGGTTCAATTCCTGCCACTGCCTGTAAAGACCTTCTATGTCCTCCCCATGACAACGTGGATTTCCTCCAGGTGCGCCGGTTTCCTCCCACAGTCCAAAGATGTACATGTTAGTAGGTTAATTGGTCATTGTAACTTGTCCCATAATTAGGCTGGGATTAAATTGCAGGATTGCTGGGCTGCACAGCTTGAAGGGCCTATTCCATGTTGTAGCTCAATAAATAAATGAATTAACATGGGAATGCTGACAGAAGAGGCAAAATGCAACACACAATCTGGAATTTTAAGAAGCACTCAGTCAGTCAGGACTGCAGTACACTTTCTCTGTAACAGTAACACTTTGTGTTTCATTTGTACAACATCAATGTGCTGATGTTGTGAAATGATCTGCAAAATAAAGTTTTACACTACGTGAGATCATAATGATCCTGTATGGAGAGGCAGTCTGAGTTAAAGTTAAATGCCTACACATTCTGTTCACCATCCAAGGGTACTACAGCGGCAGTGGAAAAGCTGCTGTCAGTCAAATCAAGTCAAGTCTATTGTCATTTAACTATATACATGTATACCACCAAACGAGAAAAAAGTTTCTCCGAACCAGGATGTAAAGCATTGTAGTATAGATAGCACACAAAGCACATAGCAACTTATGAAAGTAAGGATGAAATCGACAGATGGATTACACATTAACAAACAAAGTGTGAAAACTAACTATCGTAAGGTCCAGAACGGATTAACTAGTGACTTGAATCCGATGCAGCAGGGAGATCAGAAGCGAAATGGCCTGTCCCAGCCTCACTGATTATGCTGGGTTTTGGTATAGGAGAGTCATAGAACCCTACAGCACAGAAACAGGCCCTTCGGCTCATCACCCTCCTTAACTGAGGACACACTTACACAATTAGAGAAATTAAGCTCACTACAGCAGCGTACAGAAAACCGAGGCAAACCTGCCGAGTTTCCTTCAGTATTTTGTGCATCTGCTCCAGATTTCAAGTGTCTGCAGACTGGCCTCTTGAGGTCTCTCAATCAGTGGTGCAGCAGGCAGATCCCCACTGCAATAATCTGAGCACTGGCTACAGTTTGTACTTTTGATCATTAAGTCTATTTCTCCAACTTTATACTTATTTCTTAATTGCAGAATTAGAATAGATTAAAATGAGAAAACACAGAAAATTATCTCAGCAATGTGTGCTTTTGGAGGGGTGCTTGCCAGAACTGAAGCATGACTCACTCTTTGCATGTTGAGATTCAGTCATGTACAAGTTAAGATCATAAAACATTGGAGTAGAATTAGGAAATTCAGCCCACCAAGTCTCTTCCTATTTTGTCATGGCTGATTTATTACCCCTCTCAACCACATCATCCTCCCTTCTCCCTGTAACATTAAAGCCCTTACTAATCAAGAACCTATCAATCTCCACTTTAAATCCAGTTATGTACTTTATCTCCACAACCATCTGTGGCAATTTACCACCCTCTGATTAAAGAAATTCCTCCTCATCTCTAAGGACTTCCTTGTATTCTGAGGCTGTGCCCTCTGGTTCCATGCCCTCCCACTATTAGAAACATCCTCTCTGTGTCCTACTATCCAGGTCTTTTTCAATATTTGATAGATTTCAATGAGGTCCCTCCGTAGTCTTCTAAACCCCAGTGAGTATAGGCCCAAGTACTCCCCATATGTTAACCCTTCTATTCCTGGATTCATTGTTGTAAACAAGAAATCTCTGGACCTCCTCCAATGCCAGCACATGCTTCTTTAGATACAGAACCTAAAACTGCTCACTATACTATTGAATAACTAATTCATGATGTTGTACCTGAAGCATACATGATTTTGCAATCATAAAATAATTAGTTTGGAGGATTCCAAATGATACCTACTGGTACTGTGGCTACATCAGATTGGAGTGGTTACCTCAAATATATACTGTGAGTGTTTGGGTTTAGGTTGGGTCCAAACACAACTTAATGTTTGGGTTGTGTTAATTTGTTTCTAATATTGAACCAAACGCTCATCTAAAAGGTTTATTGCTTTCTTACAGAACACACCTCCACATAAATGGTTGAAATCCATTGTAGCTAAGTTGATCTTGCCCATTTTAGATAGATTAAAATAGTTTTATAATTTTATTTTTAAATAATTTCTATTTGTATAGGTGTGAAAGGACAAATCCTGGATGCTTATAATCAACCAATTAAAGATGCAATTATAAAGGTGCACGGCAGGGAAAACCTTATTCCTTTTAAAACTAATGAACTTGGAGAATATTATAGGCTTCTGTTGCCTGGAACATACACCCTGGAGGTAAGTTCAAATTAGTTATTTCTACTCCTGGCCTCACTGATTATGCTAAGTTTTGGTATAGAAGAGTCATAGAACACTTCAGCACGGAAACAGGCCCTTTGGCCCATCTAGTCTGTGGCGGATGATTAATCTGCCTACTACCATTGACCTGCACCTGGACCATAGTCCTCCTTATCCATCTCATCCATGTATCTATCCAAATTTCTTTTAGATGTTGAAATTGACTCCACATCTCCCATTTGCGCTGTCAGCACCCTCTGAATTAAGAAGTTCCCCCTTAAACATTTCACCTTTCACCCTTAACCTATGACTTCTATTTGTAGTCTCACTCAACTTCAGTGGAAAAAGCCTGCTTGCATTTACCCTATCTATAATCTTCATAATTTTGTATACCTCTATCAAATCTCCTCTCATTCTCTTACGTTTCAGGGAATTAAGTCCAAACCTTTGCAATCTTTCATTATAACTCAGATCCACGAGTATATTTAATAGCAAATGTCCAAAAGCACAGGGAATGACGGCACAATCTGTTCACCTTGTGTAATGAAATGCAACAGCTTAATTGTAGCTATTGAGTAGGAGGCAAGGAAGCATTTACAGGGAGGCTTTGTGCTGTCCATTTTTAGGTATTTAAAAGGATCATATATATAAATAATACTGGCAAGACAAACTACTCTTCGACCATATGACATTGGTAAAAATTTGCACATTAAGTGTCAGTTTCATGGAACAGTCAGTCTACAATGATTACTGTGTGACAGAGAATGGAGTTCTCACAAAAATCATGTGCTAAGACCGTAAGACCATAGGATATAGTAGCAGAATTAGGTCATTTGGTCCATCGAGTCATCTCCACTATTTCAGCATGGCTGATCTATTTCTCCCGCAGCTTCAATCTCTTTCCTTCTCCCAATATCCCTTCATGCCCTGTCTAAACGAGAATCTATCAACCTTTTCTTTAAATATACCCAATGACTTGGCCTCCATCTGGCTGCTGGCAATGAATTCTACAGATTCACTACTCAGTGGCTAAAGAAATGCTTCCTTGTCTATAAATTGTACTGAAGACTATCCACTTTGAAATAAAGTTTGTAGTATTGTCCAGAGAACAATTAAAGGAATGGTCAAGCTGTTTGAAAGAGTTATTCAGATATCTTTATCTTTCTGCTGAGCTGAAGAACCTTTCAAAAAGAGGAAGAAATTGGTGTTTGTAGTAAGCTAAAAATACTTAATTTTTTGAGCAACATTCAAGAATGTTTATTGTCATTCATGTACACAAATGTAAAGAACAAATGATTGTTACTGTGGATCAGATGCCACATACAAACACAATAAGCATAAAGAACAGAGTAAGAAAAACACAATAAATTGCAGCACTTTCCTCTAGCTTACATGTTTTATCACACTGCATTTGTTCCCCTCATATTTGAGCCTCACTCCACCCTCCCAAGCAATAAATAATGAGAACATGAGTACAAAAAGAAATGAAATGAATTGAAAAGAAATGAAAATGAAATGAAATGAAATTTTTAACATCCTTTACATACATGGAGTAAAAATCTTTACGTTACCTCTCCGTCTAAATGTGCAATGTGTAATCATAGTAATTTATATTAATTTATAATAAATAGAACAATCAATGTAACATAGAAATACACTCAAATCAGCGTGAGTTAATCAGTTTGATGGCCTGGTGGAAGAAGCTGTCCCAGAGCCTGTTTGTCCTGGCTTTTATGCTGTGGTACTGTTTCCTGGATGGTAGCAGCTGGGATAGACCAGGGTTGCAGTGACTTGGGTCTCCAATGATCCTTCAGGCCCTTATTTCACACCTGTCTTTGAAATAATAATAATAATAAAAATAATTAAGCAATAAATATTGAGAACATGAGTTGAAGTGAGTCCATAGGTTGTGGGAATATTTCAATGATGGGGCAAGTGAAATTGAGTGAAGTTATCCCCTTTATTTCAAGAGCCTACTGGTTGAGGGGTAATAACTGTTCTTGAATCTGGTGGTGCAAGTCCTGAGGCTTTTGTACTTTCTATCTGATGGCAGCAGTGAGAAGAGAGCATGACCTGGGTGGTGCGGATCCCTGATGGTGGAGACCACTGATGATGGATAGTGCTTTCTTGAGACAGCATTTATGTAGGAGTGCTCAATAATTGGGAGGGCTTTACCAGTGGTGCACTGGGCCAAACCCAGTACATTTGTAGGATTTTCCATTCAAAGGCAATGGTGTTTCCATACCAGGCTGTGATGTAGCCAGTCAATAACTATCCACTACACTATAGAAGTTTGTCAAAGTTTTAGGTGTCACACTGAATCGCCACAATCTCCTAAGGAAGTTGATGCATGAAATACTTTCTTCACAATTGCATTTATGTGCTGGGCAGATTATCTATGAATTTAAAGTTGCAAACCCTCTCCCTCTCTGATATTCTGATGAGGATTGGCTCATGGACCCTCTGGTTTCCCTCTCCTGAAGTCTACAATTTTCCTTGGTCTTGATGACATTGAGTGAGAGGTTGTAGTTATGACACCACTCAGCCAGATTTTCAGTCGCCTTCGTATATGCTGATTCTTCACCATCTTTGATTAGACCTACATCAGCAGACTTGAATATGGTATTGGAGTTGTGCTTAGCCACATAGTCATAAGTGTAAAGGTCCTCTTATAAGGCCTGTAACAGTTCCAAAAGTTACCATGGTTGTGGAGATCTGTTACGTTTTGTAACTTCAAAACATTAAACTAGTTCAAAAGGACACACAGGAGTCCAAAAGTGCAGGTCTAATTTCAAGTTTTCTTTGTGAGGTGCCCACGTATTGTGTTTTGGCATGATGACATATGCAATTAACATATTTTTACATAAAACCCATAACTAATTATTTAAATGAACAACAATATTTAATCAAACTATATATATATATATATACACACACACATGCACAAGATTACTCAAATATTACTGAAATTTTCAATACATTACAAGATTCATAATTATTTGTGAAAGGTAATGCATTCTTAACATATACCCTGAAGAAGTTTAAATCTTCTGTTCGACGGGAGTTCAGTGAGACCCTCTGTCACTGCTTCCCACCCCCAGCCCGTGACCCCTGCTTCCAGCATTGGCAAAATCTCTTGTATCGGTATCTACTTATTTTGATTTGATAAGGAGAATGAGATATGTCCGAATTTTCTTGACTTCAAAAGGGAAGTACACTTTTTGGTAGTTCAAGTTGAATTAAAAAAATAAGAAGCCAATTCTTGTAACTTTTTTTCTTTCAGGTCAGCGCAAAGGGATTTTACCCAAGAACTGTTCAACTGGAAATTCCCAACAACTTGTCAAATTTCTCTGCTTTAGTCTATAACATTCGATTGGATGATAAAAATCAGTTTCCAGAGGAGAGAGTTGGTGCTGGTGACAGAGCTAGTACAACAGACATAAATGTCATTCTGTTAATCTCTTCTATATTTTTGTCACTTAAATTCACATTCAATTCTTCAGACAAGGATGTTTTAATGTTGTAATATGATTCACAACTAAATTCATTTACAAAAATATCTATCAGAATCTCATATTCTGCTGATTATACATCTTAACTGGACAATCAAGATGACTAAAATATTAATATTTTAATGAAGCTTCAACCAAATTTCACCTAAATGATAAAATGTATGCATTTACACAACATTACCACATATCTATCATGGTGGTTTAAATGAAATTCTATTGATTACATGCTTACAGCCATCTTTCTTTATCTATCTATTGCCAAAATTAAAGTCATACCATGGAAACAACAAATATAAATAACTGAGGCCAATGCTATGTTTTACTTGCCTAATTGTTTTCAAAATATTGTATGGACATTAAAGACAAAAGGTAACATAGAAACTGGAACGTAGAACAGAAACAGAACACTGAAAGTACCCAATGGGTGATCAGGGCCTGATCTGAAACATTGACTTAGTATACCTGTTGCCTTCATAGATGCTACTTGATTCATTGTGCTCTTCTGTGTTTTTCCTCTCCACACCTTATGGCACATTGGGTGGCAACCTTGCTGTCTCTTAAACACATCTGTTTCTACCATGCCGAGTTGCTAGCTCAATGCTCAACCCAGCACAGACAGAAAGTATGTGAGGAGCCAGCCGGGTTCAAACCCAGGACAACTTGCCTCGAAGTCTGGTGCAGGTGCTACTACATCACCGGCCTGCCATTAAGCTCTTCTAGCATTCTGTTTTTTGTATGGGATTTCCTGTTTATGAGCATATGACTTGCATACATTTGCTTTAATGCTTTTGACTCCTTTGCATCTAATTTAAATTTATATCCTGTGATTTATATCCTGTAAGCAGTCATTACGAATTTGGTTCCAGTTTTGTAATTTTTTTAATCTCAAAAAATTTAAACTTTTTAGTTTAATTTAACAAAATTATTTATTTAAACCTTCATTAGGTGATCCTACCTTTCTTCTTTGGAGGAATAAAGGAGTTTATTCCTTCACGGATCTGTTCCAAGATGGCCGATTGATGTCTTTTGAGAAATTAGTACCGGTAACTAAATGCTCTCTCTCGTATTCACATTTCCTGCAATATCTTCAGGTCAGACACTTACAAAAATACTTAAGTAATTTTCCATATATACAGGATTCTGACCTGTTAGATATTATTTTTAAAATGAATCCTTTAGTGAAGGGTTTTATTGGGAAAATTTATAATTTATTGTTACAACAGCACAATTACCCTTCACTTAAGATTAAGCAAGATTGGGAGAGAGAGCTTAACACGACCCTGATAACAGAAGATTGGTTGCGGATTTTGAAGTTGGTTAACTCTTCTTCGATTTGTGCCAATCACTCTCTAATTCATTTTAAAATTGTACATCTTTACTATTTGACAAAGGAGAGACTGTCTAAAATGTTTGCTAATGTTGATAGTCAGTGTGACAGATGTAAAACCGAGACAGCCACATTGACGCATATGTTTTGGTCGTGTTCTGTATTGAAACATTCTGGAAGTCTATTTTCTCTACAATTTCTAAAGTTTTAAAAATTAATTTACAACCTAATAAATTGACAGTTTTATTTGGTATAATCCCTCAATATATTCATGGTATTTCTCCATCTGACCAACATGTAATTGCATTCGTTACATTATTGGCCAGAAGGGTTATTTTGTTGAAATGGAAAGATGCTTCTGCTCCTACTTTGATACAATGGTTTTCTCAGGTGATGCTATGTCTTAGTTTGGAGAAAATCAGAAGTCGAACTTTTGATCCTCGATTTGATTTTGAGAAAAGGTGGGGTTTAATCGTCCGCTACTATCATCTGATTTGAGATAATTAATATGGTTTCCTTCCGAATTTTCTTTAAATGGATTTGAGTTGGCGGATTGAAGTTTTTTTTACGGAAGCTTGTATGATGTATAGTTCCAGGGTTGTGCTCCCAATGGATTTTTATTTTTCAGTTAGTAGGGTTTTTTTTTTCCTTTTTCTTTCAAAAAAAATCCTTAACACTTTACTTTTTATTATTATTGATATATTGCTTAGCTTTGTTAATCAGTTATTTGCTAATTTAATTCTTTATTGTACATAATGACATATTGACAATGTATCTTTTTTGTTAATCTTCAATAATAATTAATAAAAAGATTTTAAAATGAAAATGAAATGACTGCATCCTGACTTGCAGGGCTCTGTTCACTATAAAAAGGTGTGTTTATCTTTGCTCATTTGGTGAACCATTTTCTCCCACTTATTTCTTGAATATTGCTGCAACTAATCTAAAAAAAAATCACAGGATGCAGTAATTGTTGATACCAAACTGAACATAACTGGTAGAAATGAAAGAGGAGAGCACTCGCCCCAGTTAACAACACGGACAAATTGAAAGACAGTGTCCAAAGTCTTATCCTTGGAAGTACTTTGTATATTACAAGGCAGAATGGAATAGGTTTATTAATTAGAAGACCCTACTCCCATTACATACACCCCCAAGTTTGGTGATGATCCAGGTTAAGGCACAGCACTTTACAGTACTAAGCGACCTGGGTTCATTTCTTGCTGTTGTATGTAAGGAGCTTGTACGTTCTCCCTGTGACTGCGTGAGTTTCCTCCTACAGTCCAGGTTGGTGGGTGAATTGGCCATTGCAGGTTATCCTGTGATGAGGATAGGATTAAATTGGGGTATTGTTGGGTATTGTGGCTTGAAGGGCCTACTCTGTACTGTATCTCAATAAATTTTAAAAAATGAAACTGTTATTGGCAAGATTTAATTGGAAAGGATGTAAAGGGATGATGAATCTTTTGTAAGTACCAATATGTTGAAATCGAGCCATAGTTGTTTCAAGAAATGTGCAATCCGGTATTACATTTATCTTGTTGGTGGAGGCAGCAAAATTTTCCATAAACCTAAAAATAAATCAATGGTTCAATTTAACATCAGAGAATGCACACAGTATACAACCTGAAATTCTTATTCTTTGCAGACATCCACAAGCAGAGGAAAAAAACCCAAGAATGAATGACAGAAAAATATTAGAACACCTAAGCATCCCTCTCCCTTGCACAAGCAGCCAAAGCATCAATTCCCCCTATCTTTACTCCCACTTATTCCAACAAAAGCATCAGCCCCCTCATCACCCGCCATGCAAGAAATAGCGAGCCTCCAGAGACAAGATTTAGAGTCCATCAAAAATTACTGTCTATCCCAACACTTTGACAACTGAAAGGCTCTCTCTCTCATCGCAGGAGAGATATCACTCCTGCAATATCAAGAGATGAGACCAACAGCTCGCTGTTTCAATGTTATAATCTGCAGCATTGCTTATTCAAGTTCTCCTAACTTGAGAACCAGCATACTCTTTCTCACCATCGAGAGAGAGAGATTGCTCAAGTGTAGAAGCTTCCAACAGCTGTGGCCACTGTTTCGATGTTCTGATCTAACATGACTCTTCAGTTGGCGACATCGGCAAGGAATCGGGTCATCAACAAGGCTGCACCCCAAAGGTGCACATCTTTCAAACCACTTCTGGAGATCCTGAAACATAAGCCATTTGGTGAGTTCCAAGAGCGAGAACCCACTGCCCGTAAAGAATGTAGTTTGAGCGCAGCTGTAGATCAGGGACTACAACAGGACCTCAGTCATCCTGAAAAGGAAAAAAAAGAATGAGAACAGGAGATTTAAACTATATTGTGGGTGGCCTGGAAGAAGTCACCCAGGACCTCAAAAACCTCTGGTGCCATTTTTTGCTCCTCCCATTCCGACGATTGACTATTTTCTGTGTTTAAGAATAACAGGATGGGTTCCTTTGGAAGAGGAGACCCCTCACAAAAGTTCATCCCAGGGATGAGAAAATTGCTTCAGTTTTAAGAAAGCTAAAGGTCACCTTATTCTTCTTGAAGGCAATACGGAGGTTCACGTAAACTTAAAATGGAACGTGTGGAGAATCTGAGTGTTTTAAAGACCAATATTCCAATGATGTGGTTATCTGAGAAAACACTTGGGTGATGATACTGCTTTTCTGAGTTTGGGTTATGCATTTTCTTTGTCTCTTCATTGGACAATATTTTGTGGGGAATAATCTGGACAGTAAAAACCTTGTTTATTGTCATCAATGCTCAATATGACTGCCAACATCAAGCTAATGTTTTTGCTGCTGCTGCCACCCCCCCCCCCCCCCCGCCAACTCCCATTCCAATTGATTGCTGCAAACCGTGAAGCAAAATGTGACTACAGTGTTGGAAGATCATATGAAGTGTGCACCGTGTCATTTTGGAGTCTCTCACCATAGAAACATAGAAAATAGGTGCAGGAGTAGGCCATTCGGCCCTTTGAGACTGCACCACCATTCAGTATGATCATGGCTGATCATCCAACTCAGAACCCTGTACCTGCTTTCTCTCCATACCCCCTGATCCTTTTAGCCACAAGGGCCATATCTAACTTCCTCTTAAATATAGCCAATGAACCGACCTCGACTGTTTCCTGTGGCAGAGAATTCCACAGATTCACCACTCTCTGTGTGAAGAAGTTTTTCCTCATCTCGGTCCTAAAAGGCTTCCCCTTTATCCTTAAACTGTGACCCCTCGTTCTGGACTTCCCCAACATCGGAAACAATCTTCCTGCATCTAGCCTGTCCAATCCCTTTAGAATTTTATACGTTTCAATAAGATCCCCCGTCAATCTTCTAAATTCCAATGAGTATATGCCTAGAAGATCCAGTCTTTCTTCATATGAAAGTCCTGCCATCCCAGGAATCAATCTGGTGAACCTTCTCTGTACTCTCTCTATGGCAAGAATGTCTTTCCTCAGATTAGGGGACCAAAACTGCACACAATATTCTAGGTGCGGTCTCACCAAGGCCTTGTACAACTGCAGTAGAACCTCCCTGCTCCTGTACTCAAATCCTTTTGCTATGAATGCCAACATACCATTTGCCTTTTTCACCGCCTGCTGTACCTGCATGCCCACCTTCAATGACTGGTGTACAATGACACCCAGGTCTCGTTGCATCTCCCCTTTTCCTAATCGGCCACCGTTCAGATAATAATCTGTTTTCCTGTTCTTGCAACCAAAGTGGATAACCTCACATTTATCCACATTAAATTGCATCTGCCATGAATTTGCCCACTCACCTAACCAATCCAAGTCACCCTGCATCCTCTTAGCATCCTCCTCACAGCTAACACCGCCACCCAGCTTTGTGTCATCTGCAAACTTGGAGATGCTGCATTTAATTCCCTCGCCTAAATCATTAATATATATTGTAAACAACTGGGGTCCCAGCAATGAGCCTTGCAGTACCCCACTAGTCACTGCCTGCCATTCTGAAAAGGTCCCGTTTACTCCCACTCTTTGCTTCCTGTCTGCCAACCAATTCTCTATCCACATCAATACCATACCCCCAATACCGTGTGCTTTAAGTTTGCACACTAATCTCCTGTATGGGACCTTGTCAAAAGCCTTTTAAAAATCTAAATATACCACGTCCACTGGCTCTCCCCTATCCACTCTACTAGTTACATCTTCAAAAAATTCTGTAAGATTCGTCAGACATGATTTTCCTTTCACAAATCCATGCTGACTTTGTCCGATGATTTCACCTCTTTCCAAATGTGCTGTTATCACATCTTTGATAACCAACTCTAGCATTTTCCCCACCACTGATGTCAGACTAACCAGTCTATAATTCCCCGGTTTCTCTCTCCCTCCTTTTTTAAAAAGTGGGGTTACATTAGCCACCCTCCAATCCTCAGGAACTAATCCAGAATCTAAGGAGTTTTGAAAAATTATCACTAATGCATCCACTATTTCTTGGGCTACTTCCTTAAGCACTCTGGGATGCAGACCATCTGGCCCTGGGGATTTATCTGCCTTTAATCCCTTCAATTTACCTAACACCACATCCCTACTAACATATATTTTCCTCAGTTCCTCCATCTCACTAGACCATCGGTCCCTTACTATTTCCGGAAGATTATTTATGTCCTCCTTAGTGAAGACAGAACCAAAGTAGTTATTCAATTGGTCTGCCATGTCTTTGTTCCCTATGATCAATTCACCTGTTTCTGACTGTAAAGGACCTACATTTGTCTTGACCAATCTTATTCTTTTCACATATCTATAAAAGCTTTTACAGTCAGTTTTTATGTTCCCTGCCAGCTTTCTCTCATAATCTTTTTTCCCTTTCCTAATTAAGCTCTTTGTCCTCCTCTGCTGGTCTCTGAATTTCTCCCAGTCCTCAGGTGTGCCGCTTTTTTTTGCTAATTTATATGTTTCTTCTTTGGACTTGATACTATCCCTAATTTCCCTTGAAAGCTATGGGTGCACTACCTTCCCTGGTTTATTCTTTTGCCAAACTGGGATGAACAATTGTTGTAGTTCATCCATGCGATCTTTAAATGCTTGCCATTGCATATCCACTGTCAACCCTTTAAGTATCATTTGCCAGTCTATCTTAGCTAATTCATGTCTCATACCTTCAAAGTTCTTTAAGTTCAGAACCTTTGTTTCAGAATTAACTATGTCACTCTCCATCTTAATGAAGAATTCCACCATATTATGGTCACTCTTACCCAAGGGGTCTCGCACAACAAGATTGCTAACTAACCCTTCCGCATTGCTCAATACCAAATCTAGAATGGCCTGATCTCTAGTTGGTTCCTCGACATGTTGGTTCAGAAAACCATCCCGCATACATTCCAAGAAATCCTCTTCCTCAGCACCCTTACCAATTTGGTTCACACAATCGATATGTAGATTGAAGTCACCCATTATAACTACTGTTCCTTTATTGCACGCATTTCTAATTTCCTGTTTAATGCCATCCCCAACCTCACTACTACTGTTAGGTGGCCTGTACACAACTCCCACCAGCGTTTTCTGCCCCTTAGTGTTATGCAGCTCTACCCATATCGATTCCACATCCTCCAGGCTAATGTCCTTCCTTTCTAATCTCCTCTCTAACCAGCAATGCTACCCCACCTCCTTTTCTTTCAATAGACCATAGACAATAGATAATAGGTGCAGAAGTAGACCATTCGGCCCTTCAAGTCTGCACTGCCATTCTGAGATCATGGCTGATCATCTACTATCAATACCCGGTTCCTGCCTTGACCCTTTGATTCCCCTATCCATAAGATACCTATCTAGCTCCTTCTTGAAAGCATCTAGAGAATTGGCCTCCTCTGCCTTCCGAGGCAGTGCATTCCACACCCCCACAACTCTCTGGGAGAAGAAGTTTTTCCTTAACTCTGTCCTACCCCTTATTCTTAAACCATGCCCTCTGGTACTGGACTCTCCCAGCATCTGGAACATATTTCCTGCTTCTATCTTGTCCAATCTCTTAATAATCTTATATGTTGCAATCAGATCCCGTCTCAATCTCCTTAATTCCAGCATGTACAAGGCCAGTCTCTCTAACCTCTCTGCATAAGACAGTCCGGACATTCCAGGAATTAACCTTGTGAATCTACGCTGCACTTCCTCTACAGCCAGGATGTCCTTCCTTAACCCTGGAGACCAAAACTGTACACAATACTCCAGGTGTGGTCTCACCAGGGCCCTGTACAAATGCAAAAGGATTTCCTTGCTCTTGTACTCAATTCCCTTTGTAATAAAGGCCAACATTCCATTAGCCTTCTTCACTGCCTGCTGCACTTGCTCATTCACCTTATCCCTGGATGTTGAGCTCTCATCCTTGGTCACCTGGGAGCCATGTCTCTGTGATCCCAACTATATCATATTCATTAATAACTATCTGCACATTCAATTCATCCACCTTGTTACGAATGTTCCTCGCATTGACACACAAAGCCTTCAGGCTTGTTTTTACAACACTCTTAGCCCTTATACAATTATGTTGAAAAGTGGCTCTTTTTGCTTTTTGCCCTGGATTTGCCTGCCTGCCACTTTTACTTTTCACCTTACTACTTTTTGCTTCTACCCTCATTTTACACCCCTCTGTCTCACTGCACTTGTTCCCATCCCCCTGCCACATTAGTTTAAAGCCTCCTGAACAGCAGTAGCAAATGCTCCCCCTAGGACATTGGTTCCAGTCCAGCCCAGGTGCAGACCGTCCTGTTTATACCGGTCCCACCTCCCCCAGAACTGGTTCCAATGCCCCAGAAATTTGAATCCCTCCCCCTTACACCATTTTTCAAGCCACATATTCATCTGAAATATCCTCCTATTTCTACTCTGACTAGCACGTGGCACTGGTAGTAATCCAGAGATTATTACCTTTGTGGTCCAATGACAAACCAATCAGTCCATAAAACTGGAAAAGGTAGAAAACAAGATAGCCATAGATTACATAAGTACCTCTTTGGGTAGTGCAACCCATACAACATTGAATGAGCTATGGAAGACATTTTGGCCAGTGTGTACATGACTCTTGTGAGTTTACAAACCTGAAAATGTATCTATAATAACATTGCCAAGATGGTAAATAAGGTGAAGTTTGACAAAACGGGTGATGCTGTATCTTAGTGGCTATCATAAAGCTTAACAGCACCAGTGACTGGGATTCCTGTAACAGTCTATAAGGAATTTACATGTTCTCCTTGTGACCATGTGCTATTCCTCCAGGTGCTCTGGTTTCTTCCCACATTCCAAATATGTATAGGTTAGTAAGATGTGGGCAAGTTATGTTGCTGCTGGAAGCATGGCAGCACATGAAAGATGTCCTTCACACATCCTCAGATTATGTTTGTCGCCGATGCAAATGGTGTATTTCACTGCATGTTTTAATGTACATGTGACAAACAAAGCTAATCTCTTTATCTTTATAGTTGAAGTAGAATTATTAGAATTACATGATGACAAGCTTACAAATGAGAACCTGGTGGAGCTCAAGCAACAGAGGTCATAAGAGGAATAAAATACAATCAACAGCATAGCCCCCCCAAAAGGCTTCACTACTAAATGGATTTTGGAAATATTCTTCTGCAATGAGCAAATAAAAACCATCACCAAAAGTGACAATCCCTATAGAAAGCATGAATTTAGTTGATGTGGCATGATAGAAATCACCCTGGTCGGTTGTAAGTAAATGAAAACAATAATTCTCTAGGTTTCTGTTTGTTCAGTTCTGGTCACCTCATTATAGGAGTGATGTGGAAGCTTTAAAGAGGGTGCAGAGGAGTTTTACCAGGATGATGTCTGGATTAGAAAGCATAATTTATGAAGATAGGTTGAGTGAGATAGGGCATTTCTCTTTGGAGAGAAGGAAGATGAGAAGTAACTTATTAGATATGAACAAGATGATAAGTGGTTAGATCAAGTGTTCAGCCAAAGCCCTTTCCTGGGTGGAGATGGCTAATACAAGGGGGCATAAGTTTAAAATGTTGGGAGTAAAGTATGGTGGGGGGGGGGGGGGATGTCAGAGGCAGTTTTTTTCACACAGAGTGGTACGTGTGTGAAACACATGGCCAGGGATGGTGATAGAGGCAGATACATTAGGGGCATTTAAGAAATTCATCGACAAGCACATGGAATAAAGAAAAAATGGAGAAAAGAGATTGATCATGGATTAGGCTAAAGGGTCAGCACAATGTTGTGGGCAGATAAGCCTGTACTGTACTAGATTCTGTTTCCATTGACACCTTCTTTAAGCTTTGCTTATCAGCTTCTAGCAACAGCCATCAGAGTTAGCCCTTGCTATCTACAAGCAAACTCCATTAAACCTGATGTCATCACCACCATCATCATCATCCAAATTTCTAATGTCTCTTCTCTCTACTATCACTTCCTTGATGTGCAAAACCAGTATACCACTTATGTATGAACAAATGACTCAGAAAAGGAGATCACTTGGCTGTTGATGCTGGTTCATCGTTCAATAAGATCATGATTGATCTATTGAAACCTCATCTCCAGATCTGTACCTACTCACTGTAATTGTTCACTCTTTTGCTCATTAAGAATCTGGTGAAAATTACTTCCACACACCATACACCATTGCCTGTTTTACATTATTCACAAGAATATTCTGATTCCACCATCAGCTACTGACATAAAAAGACCTGTTCATTGTCAGAGTGATAAAAAAGAGCTGAAAAAATTATTACTCCACCCACCCTGGCACGTCACCTATTCACCAAATTGTCATCAGGGAGACACTACAAATCCATCATCACCAGGACTACACATCATCTTCAAAGCTTCTTTCTTGTAGCTATCCGGCTTCTCAATAAAACTCACTTAGGGTAATACCTTAACTATCCCTGCACAACATCTGTTAAATGGTATTTCCTGCTCTGCTCGTTCTATATAGAAACATAGAAAACCTACAGCACAATACAGGCCCTTCGGCCCACGATGCTGTGCCGAACATGTACTTACTTTAGAAATTACCTAGGGGGACCCATAGCCCTCTATTTTTTTTAAGCTCCACATACCTATCCAGGAGTCTCTAAAAGACCCTATTGTATCCGCCTCCACCACCATTGCTAGCAGCCCATTCCACCCACTCACCAACCTCTGCGTAGAAAACTTGCCCCTGACATCTCCTCTGTACCTGCTTCCAAGCACCTTAAAACTGTGCCCTCTTGTGTTAGCCATTTCAGGCCTGGGAAAAAGCCTCTGACTATTCACACAATCAATGCCTCTCATCATATTATACACCTCTATCAGGTCACCTCTCATTCTCCAGCGCCTCGTTAGTCCTGATGAAGTGTCTCGGCCCAAAACGTTGACAGTGCTTCTCCCTATAAATGCTGCCTGGCCTGCTACGTTCCACCAGCGTTTTGTGTGTGTTGCTTGAATCTGCAGATTTCCTCATGTCTGTGGCAATAAAGTGATTCTGATTTGAGCAAGAGCGTTCCAAAAACTTTAGACTGTCCAAGAGTAATTTATTTTGCCCTAAATGAGACACTGGCCCCTTTCTTACAGGAAGGTGTCCATGTTGCCAAGAATCTAATCTTCAGATTTTGAAAATAATATAACTGCAGTTGCTAAAAATCTGAAATAGAAACAGAAATGGCTACAGGTCATGCAACTGGAGGCGGGGGGCAGCAATGTTTGGGAAGGTTGAACCCCACTATTAATAAAATAAATGTCTTCTATGTGACCCAGTCAAAAGTGTCTAAAGTATGAAAGCATTCTGAATGTTTTTGAATACTTGATACCTTTATGAGTTCTCACAATTTATAATGTAAGTACACACAAATACATTAATGTTAGACTTAATAGAATGTTTAGAAAACAAAAGCTTTGAGTCTCTTTCACGTTCATCAATGGCTGTTCAAATATCATTTACAGAACACTAGAAATCCATATGTCTCCAAGAGGACCACTGCCTTTTCATAAGGTCTGGAGGCTTGCATGCCTCAATGACCTGGAGAGCTATGCTGGCTGGAGTCAGGGCTTTATGTTTTGACACTTGCTAGAGTCACCCATACCAAACAGGTCAAAGGGTAGAGAACACACCAAGAGTCGTCCACCGGGTTCAGGAGTTCAACTCAGGGCTAACAACCCTGACTGGTAAAAAAAATTGTTATGGAAACAGCAATGAAGAATCCTTCTATATCTGTGTGCGATGGTCTCTACCTGGAACTTGAATGGCTGACAGTAGTGAAAACCAAGAGGAAGCTACTGGCACAATGAAGGAAGCCCTGAACACTGCCAAGACTAAGAACAAAATTGTTCTTTGGACAGACAGAGATGGAGGACCTTCATTGTTGCCCTAAGTGCCAGTCACATAACAGGTGGTAAGCAAATAATAAATCAACTTTTCTGAAATAAGAAGGCAATCGAAGTTGTGGTGATTTAAATTAAATTGAAGAACCTCAAGTAAAAAGTAACAGAAAGGAGATTTTTCTCCCTCCCCCCCATAGACTGAATCATGTCAATAATCATTTACCCTGAAGAAATTTATATTTTCCCTTCGATGTGAGATCAGTGAAACCCTCTATCACTGCTCGCCCTCCGTGATCTCTGCTGTCCTCCGACTCTTTGACCATATGCTCACCCAGATCCGCTACCACAGGCACGTACGTATCCTTTCCGGGAACTTGTCTTTGCCGCCATCTTGTGCTGCCCCTCTCCCATTTTCTCCTATCACACGCCTCCTTGTACTTCTTCCTCCCCCTCTCCCACCTTCTGAGTCTGACTCCTTCCCCCCTTCCTTTCCAGACCTGATAAAGGGTCTTGGCCTGAAACATCGGCTGTTTACTTTTTTCCATGGCTGCTGCGTGACTTGCTGATTTCCTCCAGCATTTAGTGTGTTGCTTGGATTTCCAGCATCTGCAGATTTTTTCATGTTTGTCATTAATTCAACCCTCATTTTAAATGTAACTTTGGGTTTTCATTTTTTAAAAATCATGAATCCTTTGTACTGGAGACACTGAAATTAATAGAAAATGTCTTTTTTGATTTATACATTTTTATTTAATAAAAGATTTCCTGGAATGCAGCTTTTTGTAAATGGAGAAATAGTGGAACTAGGCACAGCAACAGCTCATCAAGTCTTTTTGAAAGGCCTCTCAAACTCCTGATGACTTCCACCACCATCTCCAATATCTTTTCCAAGTTGAGAGCTTCTCTGACCTGAATACATATTGCAGTTCCTTCCTCTCTGGATTAAAACAATGCAAATTTCCAACCACAGGATCTGCTGCAGTTCCTTCATCATGGATTTCACTGGGTATGCAAGCACTTAACAATATGCAATAGATTATACTTTTGCTAATAGCACAATTTATCTTTGGTCAGGTTATAGAAATGGAAGAGTTCCAAGACATAGCTTGGTGCAGTACATAACCCTTTTTATCTGCTTCATTGCAGAATAACATCGATCTAACCATTTCCCCCTTCCAGGATTTTCCTGGAAGAGCTTATACGGCACGGTTGCCTAGTGGTTAGCACAACGCTTTACAATAGCTGCAACCCGGGTTTAATTCCTGCTGCTGTCTGTAAGAAGTTTGTATGTGACTATGTAGGCTTCCTCTGGGTGCTCCAGTTTCTTCCCACAGTCCAAAGACATACGGGTTAGTAGGCTACTTGGTCATTGTAAATTGTCCCGTGGCAACAGTTAAGTCAGGGGTTGCTGGGTGGCACAGCTCAAAGTGCCTACTCTGCACCATATCTCAATAAAAATAAATAAATACATTTGATGGAAATTCAGTGTGTGTGTCTTTACTAAGAAATATGTCACCATGAATCAAAAGCAGTAAACAATTCTTTTGGCTCTAGTTAATGAGGTTAAGTGACTGATATTTTCACTATTTTAGTTATGGTATCTTTTGCTGTCTTGCTGAACTGTATAATTGGGTGAAGCAGTGAAATCTAAATATGAAACATTTAGAACAAAGAAGAATACAGAACAGGCCCTTTGGCCCATATTGCCTATACCAATTAAAACTAATTAAACTAAACATGATCCATAGTTCTTCATTCCATGGATATTCTTGTGCCTATCTATAATACTACTTACTGCGACTATCCACTTCCACCACTACCCCTCACAGCCTGTTCCAAGCACCCATCATTCCGTGTGTAAAAAAAAATCCTCTGCACATCATGCTTAAATTTAGACCCCCCCCCCCCCCAACCTAACATTGAGTTAACTCTGCTGGATGAGAATATAGGAGTGGATTGGTCCAAATACTGTGCTAGCAATTTGGAATATAAGTCTCATTGTAAGTTTTGAAATTGAATTCATTTTAATTTTGGGTTTGTCAACAGAAAAACAATGAGAGCTGAAGTGTCTGATTGTTGCAATGGTTCAATACTGTTGCTATATCTGATCTGGTTTGGACATGATCTCTAGAATGTTTCTGCATTTTCTAAATGAGCAAGCAGACTGAACACTTATTAACTAGGAACCTACCGTAAATCTGCTCTCACCTGCATGTGTCATTATTCTGTTTGTACTGATTCTATTAACATTTTATTTCAATTGCTATTTATTGTTTGGTCAAATTATTCAGTTATTGCAGTTTCAGCTAAGGAAGGAATAGGAAGCAATACTGTAATGCTTCTACATTTTAAAAGAATACCCACACAGTAACTCTGAGGTTGTGATCAGATATCATGCGCCTGCATCATCACCAACCTGCAAAGTAAGTTAAAGCTGCTAATTTCCCCAGCTGGAAATGGAAATGTGACCTGAGAACCCTGGGTGGGAAATTGGTGGGGGGTGAACCCCACCATTAATTTAAAAAAAATGTTCTCTTATGTGACCCAGTCAGAACTGTCTAAAGTATGAAAGCATTCTGAATACTTTTGAATACTTGAGACCTTTATGAGCACTCACAATTTGTAACGTAAATACACAGAAATACATGAATGTTCCATACTTAATAGAATGCTTAGAAAACAAAAGTTAAAATTCTAAACAAGATTAAGATAACTAAAGACCCCTAAATACCTAATACTAAAAATCCATTTTGTGTTTATCATTTTGAAACCTTTATCACCTTTATGTACATAGTAGTGTTGATATGTTGTTTAAAACAAATTTTAAGTCTTCCAAGCTTTCTAGAATGCTCAGTGATAGCATTCAAACTCAGATTCCCTCTGGAGTATATAGTAATTATAATAATAAGTACTTTATTGATCCCAAGTGGAAAATTATTTCGTTAGAGCAGTAACATTTTAAAACACTCTTAGCAATAATAAATAATAGTAATATAATATTAATGAATAATAAGTATAGAATAATAATATACACAATACTGTACAATAATAATGTATGAAATAATATAACAGAAACTATTTTACTATGATATGTGTTCTCCTGTCACAGAGATGAACTGTTGTATATGCTTATTGATAGATAGATAGATAGATACTTTATTCATCCCCATGGGGAAATTCAACTTTTTTTTCCAATGTCCCATACACTTGTTGTAGCAAAACTAGTTACATACAATACTTAACTCAGTAAAAAATATGATATGCATCTAAATCTCTATCTCAAAAAGCATTAATAATAGCTTTTAAAAAGTTCTTAAGTCCTGGCGGTTGAATTGTAAAGCCTAATGGCATTGGGGAGTATTGACCTCTTCATCCTGTCTGAGGAGCATTGCATCGATAGTAACCTGTAAAGATTTTCTGTAACGATCCTTGTGACAGTGGAGCTGATTGAGCCTGTTTGAAAAGGTATGGAGAGAAGGGACAAAAGGAGTGGCTTTGGACAAATTATTTTTTTGGGGCAGGTCAGTTTTTGACAGCTCCTTGTCTGAGAAAGACAGATTATGCAAAGGTTAATGACATCGCCTATAAATAACTTTGAGACTCAAGTTCTTGACTTCTAAAGCTCAGCTGAACCATGCCAGCCAATTTTGCAACTTTTCGATCTAATATTGCATTGGACAAGGTGACTGCAAGGAGCTTTCAGCTTCTTGAGTAGCATCTTTGGAAGGGAAACAGAATTATCATTTCAGGCCAGTTTCAATCAACTCATTTATTTTGGTTTAAAACATGGATGAAATTATGCTTGTTAAATACAGTATGAACATAACAAATGCCATCCCCATCTCTCAATTCCGCCATCTCCACCACATCTGCTCTCAGGATGAGGCTTTTCATTCCAGAATAAAGGAGATGTCCTCCTTAAAATAAAGGGGCTTCCCTTCCTCCACCATCAATGCTGCCCTCAACCGCATCTGTTGCATTTCACATACATCTGCCATCACCCCATCCTTCTGCCACCCCACCAGGGATAGGGCTCCTCTTATCCTCACCTACCACCCTACCAGCAACCATGTTCAGCACATAATTCTCTGTAACTTCCAACATTTCCAAAGGGATCCCACTACCAAGCACACCTCCCCTCCACCCCACTTTCTCCTTTCCACAGGAATTGTTCCCTATGTGATTCCCTTGTTCATTCATCCCTCTCCACTGATCTCCCTCCTGGTAAGCGGAACACCTGCCCCTACATCTCCTCCCTCCCTACCATTCAGGGCCCCAAACAGTCCTTCCTGGTGAGGCGACACTTCACCAGTCTGTTGGGGTCATTTACTGTATGCGGTGCTCCTTGTGTGGCCTCCTGCACATTGGTGAGACCCGACCTAGTTGTGAGACTGCTTCACCGAGCACCTACACTCTTATCTCCCGGGCTACTCATTTTAGTTCCACTTCCGATTCCCAATCTGACACGTCAGTCCATGGCCTCCACTACTGATGCAAAGAAGCCACACTCAGGTTGGAGGAGCAACACCTTATATTACATCTGGGTAGCCTCCAACTTGATAGCAAGAACATCAATTTCTCAAACTTCCGGTAATGCCTGTTCCCCCTTCACCATTCCTCTTTCTCACCTGATCTCCTTACCTGCCCATCTCCTCCCTCTGGTGCTCCTCCCTCTTTTCTTCCTTCCATGGTCCTCTGCAGATTCATAGAAACATAGAAAACCTACAGCACAATACAGGCCCTTCGACCCACAAAGTTGTACCAAACAAATCCCTACCCTAGAAATTACTAGGCTTACCTATAGCCCTCTATTTGTCTAAGCTCCATGTACCTATCTAAAAGTCTCTTAAAAAACCCTATCATATCTGCCTCCACCACCTTTGCTGGCAGCCCATTCCACGCACTCACCACTCTGAGTAAAAAACTTACCCCACCATCTCCTCTGTACCTACTTCCCCAGCACCTGAAACCTGCGTCCTCTTGTGAAAAACCATTTCAGCACTGGGAAAAAGTCTCTGACTCTCCACACGATCAACGCCTCTCAACATCTTATACACCTCCATCAGGTCACCTCTCATCCTCCGTCGCTCCAAGGAGAACAGGCCGAGTTCATTCAACCTATCCTCATAAGACATGCTCCCCAATCCAGGCAACCTCCTTGTAAATCTCCTCTGCACCCTTTCTATGGATCCACATCCTTCCTGTAGTGAGGCGACCAAAACTGAGCACAGTACTCCATGTGGGGTCTGACCAGGGTCGTATATAGCTGCAACATTACCTCTAGGCTCCTAAATTCAATTCCACGATTGATAGAGGCCAATACACCGCACGCCTTCTTAACCACTGAGTCAACCTGCGCAGCTGCTTTGAGCGTCCTATGGATTTCAACCCCAAGATCCCTCTGATCCTCCACAATGGCAAGAGCCTGATCATTAATGCTACATTCTGCCATCATATTTGACCTACCAAAATGAAGCACTTCACACTTATCTGGGTTGAATTCTATCTGCCACTTCTCAGCCCAGTTTTGCACCCTATCAATATCCCGCCGTTACCTCTGACAGCCCTCCACACTATCCACAACACCTCCAACCTTAGTGTCATCAGCAAACTTACTAACCCATCCCTCCACTTCCTCATCCAGGTCATTTAAAAAAATTACGATGAGTAAGGGTCCCAGAACGGATCCCTGAGGCATTCCACTGGTGACTGACCTCCATGCAGAATATGACCCGTCTACAACCACTCTCTGCCTTCTGTGAGCAAACCAGTGCTCTGCTCTTCCTGTCTATTCCCCTTCCCTCTCCTGACAGTCACCCAGCTACCTGTCTCCTGACTTTTCAGGGTGACTACCTCCCTGAAACTCCTGTCTATTTCTGCCTCTGCCTCACGAATGATCCGAAGTTCATCCAGCTCCAGTTCCCTAACTCAGTTTGTCTCTTCTCCAGCCCTGTACCTCTTTCATCAATCAACTTCCCAGCTTTTTACTTCACACCTTACCACTTCCAGTTTCACCTATCACTTTGTGCTTCTTCCATCCCTCCCTCCAGCTGTTACTCTGGCTCCTCATCTTTTTTCTTCAGTCCTGAGAAAGGGTGTTAGCATGAAACTTTGACTGTACTCTTTTCCGTAGATGTTGCCTGACCTGCTGAGTTCCTCCAGCATTTTTGTGTGTTACTTGACTATATCCTCAACAACCTATTAACATTTATCTGTGGTAATCTTTCAGTTTCTCATTTCCTTACTTATCACTCTGGTTCCTTCATTTTTGAGGAAGAGAGTTCCAAAGTGTTGAGATATTTTGGGAGAAATTCCTTTAGCTCACCTCCTTTTTAATTACCCCCCGCATTATTTTTATGGAATGACTCCTACTTCATATTATGTCAGGATCCAAAGTTTCATTCAAATTCTCTCTCAGTCCTCCAAATTCCAGTAGACGCAAGTAAAACCTACCCATGCTTTTCTCAGAAGAAAATCCAGACATACCAAATATTAGGTCTACCCTCCTTGAACTTCTTTCAGGTCCTTTCTTAAGGACTTTTAAACTCAGTGCCTTGACTGATAAAAACAAGCATTCCATGAGTCTTCGTAACCACTTTATTCACCTGTGTAGCCACTTTAATGGAGCTATGAATTTGGACTTGTTATGGGTCTTGCCCTTAACTGTGCATTGTCTCTTTGCATTTACCATACCAAGGTGCAACACCTCATATTTTTCTGGGTTAAGTTCTATCTGCTATTTCTCTGCCCATATCTGCAACTGATTGATATCACAATTTATTCTTTGTCAGTCTTCTACATTATCCACATCTCCACCAATGTTAATGTTGTACACATAAATGCATGGTTGATTTTTAAAAGTCAAAGAAATTATTTTGTGAAGCTAGAAATAAGTGTTTATGTTATCCTAGACTGAAAATTTTGTTCTTGGGAAAGGAAAATCTTTTTAAAATTAAAAATTAAAATTTTTTTAAAAGGTTTAAAAAAAAAGACCGCCATATACAACGGCCATTGTGGTAGAGGTATATTAAGAGCAGAAGGATAGTAAGGGATAAAAATGGTCCTCTTGAAGATCAGAGTGGTCGGCGACATATGGAACCAAAAGAAATGGGGGAGATCTTAAATGGGTTTTTTGCATCTGTATTTACTAAGGAAACTGGCATAGAGTCAATGGAAATAAGACAAACAAGTAGTGAGGTCATGGAACCTATATAGATTGAAGAGGAGGAGGTGTTTGTATCTTGAGGCAAATCAGAGTAGATAAATCCCCAGGGCCCGACAGGGTATTCCCTCGGACCTTGAAGGAGACTAGCGTTGAAATTACAGGGGCCCCGGCAGATATATTTAAAATGTCGGTATCTACGGGTGAGGTGCTGGAGGATTGGAGGATAGCTCATGTTGTTCCGTTGTTTAAAAAAGGCTCTAAAAGTATTCCCGGAAATTATAGTCTGGTAAGTTTGACGCTGGTAGTAGGTAAATTATTGGAAGGAGTACTAAGAGATAGGCTCTACAAGTACAGGGACTTATTAGGGAGAGTCAACACGGCTTTGTGCGTGGTAGGTCATGTTTAACAAATCTATTAAGAGTTTTTTGAGGAGGTTACAAGGAAAGTGGATGAAGGGAAGGCAGTGGATGTTATCTACATGGACTTCAGTAAGGCCTTTGACAAGGTCCCGCATGGGAGGTTAGTTAGGAAGATTCAGTCGCTAGGTATACATGGTGAGGTAATAAATTGGATTAGACATTGGCTCAGTGGGAGAAGTCAGAGAGTGGTAGTGGAGGATTGCTTCTCTGAGTGGAGGCCTGTGACTAGTGGTGTGCCACAGGGATCAGTGCTGGGTCCATTGTTATTTGTCATCTATATCAATGATCTGGATGATAATGTGGTAAATTGGATCAGCAAATTTGCTGATGATACAAAGATTGGAGGTGCAGTGGACAGTGTGGAAGGTTTTCAAAGCTTGACGAGGGATTTGGACCAGCTGGAAAAATGGGCTGAAAAATGGCAGATGGAGTGTAATACAGACAAGTGTGCGGTATTGCACTTTGGAAGGAAAAACCAAGGTAGAACATACAAGGTAAATGGTAGGGTACTGAGGAGTGCAGTAGAACAGAAGGATCTGAGAATACAGATACAAAATTCCCTAAAAGTGGCGTCACAGCTAGATAGGGTAGTAAAGAGAGCTTTTGGTACATTGGCCTTTATAAATCAAAGTATTGAGTATAAGAGTTGGAATGTTATGGTGAGGTTGTATAAGACATTGGTGAGGCCGAATTTGGAGTATTGTGTGCAGTTTTGGTCACCGAATTACAGGAAGGATATTAATAAGGTTGAAAGAGTGCAGAGAAGGCTTACAAGGACGTTGCTGGGACTTGAGAAACTGAGTTACAGAGAAAGATTGAATAGGTTAGGACCTTATTCCCTGGAGCGTAGAAGAATGAGGGGAGATTTGATAGAGGTATATAAAATTATGGTGAGTATAGATAGAGTGAATGCAAGCAGGCTTTTTCCATTGAGGTTAGGGGAGAAATAAACCAGAGGACAAGGGTTAAGGGTGAAGGGGGAAAAGTTTAAAGGGAACTTTGGGGGGGCTTCTTCACACAGAGAGTGGTGGGAGTGTGGAATAAGCTGCCAGATGAAGTGGTAAATACGGACTCACTTTTAACATTTAAGAAAAACTTGGACAGATACATGGATGAGATATGGACCAGGTGCAGGCCAATGGGACTAGGCAGAAAAAATGGTTCGGCATAGTCAAGAAGGGCCAAAAGGCCTGTTTCTGTGCTGTAATGTTCTATGGTTCTATGGAAAATTAAACTTCATTGGAGTGGAGTTTCATGTCCATGAGCCCATCATTTTCAAAGGTAAAGGGATGAGGGTGTTGGCTGACAACATATTAGAAACTGCTGACTTTTATATTTGTAATGTCCTGGTTAAGATTTCTACTGCTATGCTGCAAGGTATTTTACTTTAGCAGTTTCCTGTAAAAGCAGTATCCTGCTGGAAAGAGTGTTTTGGCTTCAGCTAAAGATAAAGAGCCATATTGTCCAACTTAGGAATGTGTGTCAGCCAGGCAGGATTGTGGGATGTGAAAGAAGACTCTAGAGAGCTGTGGGGAAGTTTTCTGAAGGACAGTAGTCTGGTTTGGAGTCTTATGAAGCTATCAGGCAAGAACTTGGAAGCATAAATTGGGAACAGATGTTCTCAGGGAAGTGTACAGCAGAAATGTGGCAAATGTTCAGGGGATATTTGTGTGGTGTTCTGCATAGGTACGTTCCAACGAGACAGGGAAAGGATGGTAGGGTACATGAACCGTGGTGTACAAAGGCTGTTGAAAATCTAGTTAAGAAGAAAAGCTTATGAAAGGTTCAAAAAACTAGGTAATGATAGAGATCTAGATTATAAGGCTAGCAGGAATCTTAAGAATGAAATTAGGAGAGCAGGAAAGGGCCATGAGAAGGCCTTGGCGGATAGGATTAGGAAAAACCCCTAGGAATTCTCCAGGAATGTGAAGAGCAAGAGGATAAGACGTGAGAGAATAGGACCAATCAAGTGTGACAGTGGAAAAGTGTGTATGGAACCGGAGGAGATAGCAGAGATACTTAATGAATACTTTGCTTCAGTATTCACTACGGAAAAGGATCTTGGCAATTGTAGGGATGACTTACAGCAGATTGAAAAGCTTGAGCATACAGACATTAAGAAAGAGGATGTGCTGGAGCTTTTGGAAAGCATCAAGTTGGATAAGTCACCGGGACCAGATGAGATATACCCCAGGCTGATGTGGGAGGCAAGGGAGGAGATTGCTGTGCCTCTGGCAAAGATCTCTGTATCACAATGGGGACAGGAGAGGTTCCGTAGGATCAGAGGGTTGCAGGTGTTGTTCCCTTATTCAAGAAAGGGAGTATAGATAGCTCAGGAAATTATAGACCAGTGAGTCTTACTTTGATAAGTTGATGGCAAATATCCTGAGAGGCAGGATTTATGAACATTTGGAGAGGCATAATATGATTAGGGATAGTCAGCATGGCTTTGTCAAAAGCAGGTTGTGCCTTATGAGCCTGATTGAATTTTTTGAGGATGTGACTAAACACATTGAAGGCAGAGCATAGATGTAGTGTATATGGATTTCAGCAAGGCATTTGATAAGGTACCCCATGCAAGGTTTATTGAGAAAGTAAGGAGGCATGGGATCCAAGGGGACCTTACTTTGTGGATCCAGAACTGACTTACTTACAGAAGGCAAAGAGTGGTTGTAGATGTTCTGCAAGGAGGTCGGTGACCAGCGGTGCACCTCAGGGATCTGTTCTGGGACCCCCTTCTCTTCGTGATTTTTATAAATGACCTGGATGAGGAAGTGGAGGGATGGGTTAGTAAATTTGCTGATGATACAAAGGTTGTGGAGGGCTGTCAGAGGTTATAGCGGGACATTGATAGGATGCAAAACTAGGCTGAGAAGTGGCAGATGGAGTTCAACCCAGATAAGTGTGAGGTGGTTCATTTGGTAGGTCAAATATGGTGGCAGAATATAGTATTAATGGTAAGACTCTTGGCAGTGTGGAGGATCAGAGGGATCTTGGTGTCCGAATCCATAGTTTGAGGGGTGGAGTTTGAGGAAAGTTGCTACGCAGGTTGACTCTGTGGTTAAGAAGGCATACGATGCATTGGCCTTCATCAACCGTGGGATTGAGTTCAAGAGTCGAGAGGTAATGTTACAGCTGTATAGGACCTTGGTCAGACCCCATTTGGAGTACTGTGCTCAGTTCTGGTCACCTCACTACAGGAAGGACGTGGAAACAATAGGAAGGGTGCAGAGGAGATTTACAAGGATGTTGCCTGGATTGGGAGTATGCCTTATGAGAAAAGATTGAGTGAACTTGGCTTTTACTCCTTGGAGTGGTGGAGGATGAGAGGTGACTTGATAGAAGTGTATAAGATGATGAGAGGCATTGATCTTTTTCCTAGGCCTGAAATGGCTAGCAGGAGAGGGCACAGTTTTAAGGTGCTTGGAAGCAGGTACAGAGGAGATGTCAGAGGTAAGTTTTTTTTATGCCGAATGTGGTGAGTGCATGGAATGGGCTGCTGGCAATGGTGGTGGAGGCAGATACGATAGGATCTTTTCAGAAACTCTTGGATAGGTGCATGGAGCTTAGAAAAATAGAAGGTTATGGGTAACCCTAGCTAATTTCTAAAGTAAGTGTATGTTTGGCATAGCATTGTGGGCTGAAGGGCCTGTATTGTGCTGTAGGTTTTCTATGTTTCTACATTTGAGTGGGACAGAGGGAAGATGGCACAGAATGCTGTAGGAAGGAGAGTCTCCGCTGCAAGAAGTGCTTTGTGCAGATGAATGGCTCCTAAGAGGAAGGGCCAATACTCCTGAGACACACAATTCATTTGAGATGGTCTTCAAGGAAAGTGCGGAATGCAGCAGGTGCTTTCACGCAGAACATGGGTCCAGCGTGCAAGTAAAGAGATAAACCCCTGACTTCTCTGGAATCAGCTCCAACGTTTATGTGCACATTGGACTGGTTTAACTGTAATGGGTCCTTTTATTTTTCTGGAATTGTTTGTTAAAATTGAAAATTTGGTCAATATACTTTCTTTATAATTTTTATGCTGGCGTATGATCTGTCATTTCTGGTCTACTGGTAACAGTGTATGGGCAGTACTTACACAGCATTCGCCAAAGCCTATGCTAGTGTTCTTATTTTGATGAACCCCAAATCCTATCAGCCCTAGGCATACATTGCTTATGAAAGGTGGCTGTCTCACTGTTGAGTCATGTGGCTGTTAGCAGAATTAGCTAACGAGCCAAGTTGGTGTACAAGCCCCGGTGAGAAGGTGGCTGTAATGTGATCTGGTCTTCAGGAGGAACAGGTAGCAGTCAGTGATAACAACAACACACACAAAATGCTGGTAGAACACAACATGCCAGGCAGCATCTATAGGGAGAAGCGCTGTCGACGTTTCGGGCCAAGACCCTTCGTCAGCAGTCAGTGATGTTAACTTGGCTTTTACAATTTAACAATCTCAATTCACGGAGTACTAATGGAACTAGCTAATGAGCCAAGTTGGTGTATGAGACCTGGTATGAGAGTTGCATATTTAACTGAAATGTGATCTAGTCCTCAGGAGGAAAAGGTTGCAGTCAGTGATGTTAACATGGCTTCTACAATTTTACAATTGCAATGCACAAAGTATTAGAAATAAGGTGAATGATCTTGATGCATTATTACAGATTGTCAGGTATGGTGTCGTGGCCATCAATGATGGTTGTAGTTGCGAGCTGAATGTCCAAGGTTACTCATTGTATCATAAGGATAGGAAGATAGGCAGAGAGGGTGGTGTGGCTCCATTGGTAAAGAATGGCATCAAATTAGTGGAAAGAAGTGATATAGGATCAGAAGACTTTGAATCCTTGTGAGTTGAGTTTAGAAACTACAAGGGTAAAAGGACTCAGATGTTAGTTATATACAGGCATCCGAACAGTAGCTGGGATATGGACCACAGATTACAACAGAAATAGAAAAGGTGTGTCAAAAGGGCAATATTATGATAGTCATGGAAGATTTCAACATGCAGGTCAATTGGGAAAATCAGGTTGGTAATAGATCTCAAGAGAGTGAGTTGGTTTAATGTCTACAAAATAGCTTTTTAGAGCAGTTTGTTGTTGAGCCTACTAGGGGATCAGCTAAACTCGACTGGGTGTTATGTAGTGAACTGGAGGTGATTAGGTGGAGTTTAAGGTAAAAGAAGCCTTAGGAGCCAGTGATCACAATATGATTGAGTTCAACTTGAAATTTGATAGGAAGAAAGTGAAGTCTGACATAGAAGTATTTCAGTGGAGTAAAGGAAATTACAGTGATATGAGAAAGAAGTTGGCCAAAGTAAATTGGAAGGAAATGTTGGCAGGGATGACAGCTGAGAAGCAATGGTCCAGGATGGAGGTATTGCAAAACCCAAGAACTACTCAAATGGCAAAATAGTACAACTGTGGCTGATGAGGGAAGTCAAAGCTAATGTAAAAGCAAAAGAGAGGGCATACAACAAAGCAAAAATTAGCCGGAAGATAGAGGATTGGTAAGCTTTAAAAACCTATGGAAAGCATCTAAAAGATTCATTACAAGGGAAAAGACAAAATATGAAAGCAAGCTAGCAAGTACTATCACATGTGGATAGTAAAAGCTTTCTCAAGTATGTAAAAAATAAAAGAGAGATGAGGGTGAATATGGGACCGCTAGAAAATGAGACAAGAGATATAATAACAGGGGACAAGGAAATGATAGATGAACTAGGTGAGTATTGTGCATCAGTCTTTACTGTGGAAGAAACTAGAAGCGTGCCAGATGTTGAAGAGTGTGAGGGAAGAAAAGTGAGTGCAGTTATTACACAAGAGAGCAGGTGCCCAAAAAGCTGAAAAACCTAAGGGTACATAAGTCACCTGGACCAGATGAGTTGCACTCTAGGGTTTTGAAAGAGGTAGCAATTGTGGAGGCAATAGTAATAATCTTTCAAATCTCATTGGACTCTGGCATGGTTGCAGAGGGCTGGAAAATTGCAATTATTACTCTACCATTTAAGAAAGGAAATTATAGACCAGTTAGCCTGACCTCAGTGGTTGGGAAGATGTTGGAGTCAATTGTTAAGGATGAGGCTATGGAGTACTTGGTGACGCAGGACAAGATAGGACAAAGTCAGCATGGTTTCCTTAGACTATGGTATTTCAGGAAAGTTACTAGCATGGTTAGAGCACTGGCTTATTAGTAGGAGGTAGGGAGTGGGAAGCAAAGCATCCTTGTCTGGTTGGGACTAGTGGTGTTCCGCAGGGGTTGATGTTGAGACTGCTTCTTTTTATGCTGTATATCAATGATTTGGATGATGGAATAGATGGGTTTGGTGCCAAGTTTTCATATGATATGAAGACTGGTGGTGGGTCAAAGAGTGATAAGGAAACAGGTAGGCTGCAGAGGGACTTAGTCAGATTAGGAGAATGTGCAAGAAAATGGCAAATGAAATACAATGTTGGAAAATACATGGTCATGCACTTTGGTAGTAGAAATAAATGTGCAGACTATTTTCTAAATGGGGAGAAAATCCAAAAATCTGAGATGCAAGGGGACTTGAGAGTCCTTGTGCAGAATACCCTAAAGGTTAACTTGCAGGTTGAGTCAGTGGTGAGGAAGGCAAATGTAATTTTAGTATTCATTTCAAGATGTCTAGAATTCAAAAGCAGAGATGTGATGCTGAGCTTCTATAAGGCACTTGTGAGGCCTCACCTTGAGTACTGTGAACAGGTTTGGGCTCTTCATCTAAGAAAAGATGTGCTGGCATTAGAGAGGGTTCAGTGGAGGTTCACAAGGATGATACTGGGAATGAAAGGGTTATCACACAAAGAATGTTTGATGGCTCTGGGTTTGTATTCGCTGGAATTTAGAATGATGGCGGGGGGGGGATCTCATTGGTACTTTTCGAATGTTGAAAGGCTGAGACAGAGTTGATGTGGAAAGGATGTTTTCCAGTGTGGGGGTAGTCTAGGACAAGAGGGCACAACCTCAGGGTAGAGGCATGTCCATTTAAAAGAGAGATGTGGAGGAATTTCTTTAGGCAGAGGGTGGTGAATCTGTGGAATTTGTTGCCACGGGCAGTTGTGGAGGCCAAGTTATTGGGTGTATTTAAGGCAGAGATGATTGGTTCTTGATTGGACATGGCATTAAAGGTTGCATGAGAAGGCCAGGGAGTGGGGCTGAGGGGAGAAAAGGATTATCCATGATTGAATGGCAGTGCAAGACTTGATGGACCAAATGGCCTAATTCTGCTCCTATGTCTTATGGTCTTAACTGTGGGTACACAGGCATCTACTTCAAGTGAAGAACATACCAGCTTCAGGATATATGAAGACATATGTCAATAAATGCTTAATTCTCACAGCTTGTTTCTTTCTTACCTTCAGAAAAAGTTTAGATCATGATACTTATGAAAATTACTTTACTTTAGAAGCCTGACCCATCAAATGCCAATGTACCAAAGCAATTACTGCTGATACTGGCAATCTGTAAAGAAAACAGAAAATGTTTGACATACATACATCCAGGCCTGCAGAAAGGAAAAAATAGTGAATGTTTCAGATTAGAATGATACTCAAATCTTGAATGACAATGTCACCTGCATTTTGTGCATTTAATCATTGCCTACAGCTTCCAAAGGCAGAATCTGTGGGCAGCAGATTGTGACAAGCAATCACATGAGATGGATCATAATGAGGACTTTACTATCCCAACCCATATTGAGGTGAATAAAAAGAGATGATAGCCAGCTTTACAAATGGATAATTCCCATCAAATAACATTGAATGGTTGTATACTCAACCCACATAAAGCTGTGGAAACAAATTTAAACACTCAAAAAGAATACAATTATTTACATTTGAAAAAAAGTCACAAATCTCATTTGTGCTTTAATCCCACATATTCATGTTTTCTACTTATAACCATATAACCATATAACAATCACAGCACGGAAACAGGCCATTCCGGCCCTCCTAGTCCGTGCCGAACTCTTAATCTCACCTAGTCCCACCTACCCGCACTCAGCCCATAACCCTCCACTCCTTTCCTATCCATATACCTATCCAATTTTACCTTAAATGACACAACTGAACTGGCCTCTACTACTTCTACAGGAAGCTCATTCCACACAGCTATCACTCTCTGAGTAAAGAAATACCCCCTCGTGTTTCCCTTAAACTTTTGCCCCCTAACTCTCAAATCATGTCCTCTCGTTTGAATCTCCCCTACTCTCAATGGAAACAGCCTATTCACGTCAACTCTATCTATCCCTCTCAACATTTTAAATACCTCGATCAAATCCCCCCTCAACCTTCTACGCTCCAATGAATAGAGACCTAACTTGTTCAACCTTTCTCTGTAACTTAAGTGCTGAAACCCTGGTAACATCCTAGTAAATCGTCTCTGCACTCTCTCTAATTTATTGATATCTTTCCTATAATTCGGTGACCAGAACTGTACACAATATTCCAAATTTGGCCTTACCAATGCCTTGTACAATTTTAACATTACATCCCAACTTCTGTACTCAATGCTCTGATTTATAAAGGCCAGCGTTCCAAAAGCCTTCTTCACCACCCTATCTACATGAGACTCCACCTTCAGGGAACTATGCACTGTTATTCCTAGATCTCTCTGTTCCACTGCATTCCTCAATGCCCTACCATTTACCCTGTATGTTCTATTTGGATTATTCCTGCCAAAATGTAGAACCTCACACTTCTCAGCATTAAACTCCATCTGCCAACGTTCAGCCCATTCTTCTAACCGGCATAAATCTCCCTGCAAGCTTTGAAAACCCACCTCATTATCCACAACACCTCCTACCTTAGTATCATCAGCATACTTACTAATCCAATTTACCACCCCATCATCCAGATCATTTATGTATATTACAAACAACATTGGGCCCAAAACAGATCCCTGAGGCACCCCGCTAGTCACCGGCCTCCATCCCGATAAACAATTATCCACCACTACTCTCTGGCATCTCCCATCTAGCCACTGTTGAATCCATTTTATTACTCCAGCATTAATACCTAACGACTGAACCTTCTTAACTAACCTTCCATGTGGAACTTTGTCAAAGGCCTTGCTGAAGTCCATATAGACTACATCCACTGCCTTACCCTCGTCAACATTCCTCGTAACTACTTCAAAAAATTCAATAAGGTTTGTCAAACATGACCTTCCACGCACAAATCCATGCTGGCTACTCCTAATCAGATCCTGTCTATCCAGATAATTATAAATACTATCTCTAAGAATACTTTCCATTAATTTACCCACCACTGATGTCAAACTGACAGGTCTATAATTGCCAGGCTTACTTCTAGAACCCTTTTTAAACAATGGAACCACATGAGCAATACGCCAATCCTCCGGCACAATCCCTGTTTCTAATGACATCTGAAAGATCTCCGTCAGAGCTCCTGCTATCTCTACACAAACTTCCCTCAAGGTTCCCTACACAAACTTCCACCTTATTTGCCAAACCAAACTCGTAACTTCTTTTAGCTTTTCTAATCTCTTTCTTAAGTTTCCTTTTACATTCTTTATATTCCTCGAGCAATTCCTTTACTCCATGCTGCCTATATCTATTGTAGACATCCCTCTTTTTTCGAACCAAGTTTCTAATATCCCTTGAAAACCATGGCGCTTTCAAACCTTTAACCTTTCCTTTCAACCGAACAGGAACATAAAGATTCTGTACCCTCATAATTTCACCCTTAAATGACCTCCATTTCTCTATTACATCCTTCCCATAAAACAACTTGACCCATTCCACTCTCTCTAAATCCCTGCGCATCTCCTCAAAGTTAGCCTTTCTCCAATCAAAAATCTCAACTCTAGGTCCAGTCCTGTCCTTCTCCATAATTATATTGAAGCTAATGCTATTGTGATCACTGGACCCGAAGTGCTCCCCAACACATACATCTGTCAGCTGACCTATCGCATTCCCTAACAGGAGATCCAACACTGCCCCATCTCTAGTCGGTACTTCTATGTATTGTTGCAAAAAGCTATCCTGCACACATTTCACAAACTCTAAACCATCCAGCCCTTTTACAGAATGAGCTTCCCAATCTATGTGTGGAAAATTAAAATCTCCCACAATCACCACCTTGTGTTTACTACAAATATCTGCTATCTCCTTACACATTTGCTCTTCCAACTCACGCTCCCCATTAGGTGGCCTATAATACACTCCTATCAGTGTTACTACACCTTTCCCATTCCTCAATTCCACCCAAATAGCCTCCCTAGAGGAGCTCTGTAATCTATCCTTCCAAAGCACCGCCATAAGATTTTCTCGGACAAGCAATGCAACACCTCCTCCTCTGGCCCCTCCTACTCTATCACACCTGAAGCAACTAAATCCAGGAATATTTAGTTGCCAATCACACCCTTCCTGCAACCATGTTTCACTAATAGCTACAACATCATAATTCCAGGTATCAATCCACACTTTAAGCTCATCCACCTTTCTTACAATGCTCCTAGCATTAAAATAGATACATTTAAGATACTCTCCACCTCCTCCTCTCTTTTCATCCCTAGCAATGCATTCAAATTTATTATCCTTTTCTTTCTTCTCCCCTACAACTTCGGGCTGAGCGCATCCCTCCTCCATCACCTGCCTGTCCTCCCTCACACACGGTCTACTTACTTGCTCTACTGGTGAACTAACCTCCTCTCCCATAGTTTCCTCAAATTGATTTCCGCCCCCCCATCTTACTAGTTTAAAGTCTGCCCCGTAGCCCTAGCAAACCTCCCCGCTAGGATATTGGTCCCCCCAGGATTCAAGTGTAACCCGTCCTTCTTGAACAGGTCACGCCTGCCCCAGAAGAGGTCCCAATGATCCAGAAACTTGAATCCCTGCCCCCTGCTCCAATCCCTCAACCACGCATTCATCCTCCACCTAATTCCATTCCTACTCTCACTGTCGCGTGGCACAGGCAGTAATCCCGAGATTACTACCTTTGCGGTCCTTCTTCTTAACTGCCTTCCTAACTCCCTATACTCTCGTTTCAGGACCTCTTCCTCTTTCCTACCTATGTCATTGGTACCTACATGTACCACGACCTCTGGCTCCTCACCCTCCCACTTCAGGATATCTTGGACGCGATCAGAAACGTCCCGGACCCTGGCACCAGGGAGGCAAACTACCATCCGGGACTCCCGATCACCTCCACAGAACCGCCTGTCTGAACCCCTGACTATCGAGTCCCCTATTACTATGGTCCTCTTTCTTCTATCCCTACCCTTCTGAGCTACAGGGCCGTCCTCTGTGCCGGAGGCCCGGCCACTGTCACTTCCTCCAGGTAGGCTGTCCCCCCCAACAGTACTCAAACATGAGTACTTATTGTCAAGGGGTACAGCCACTGGGGTACTCTCTAGTACCTGCCCCTTCCCCTTCCTGACCGTGACCCACCTATCTGCCTCCCGTGGCCCCGGAGTGACCACCTGCCTGTAACTCCTCTCTATCACCTCCTCACTCTCCCTGACCAGGCGAAGGTCATCGAGCTGCAGCTCCAGTTCCCTAATTCGGTCCCTCAGGAGCTGCAGTTCGGCGCACCTGGCGCAGATGTGGACGTCCGGGAGGCTCGGAGACTCCAGAATCTCCCACATCTGACACCGAGAACAACAAGCTGCCCTCACACTCATACTTCCCGAATAACTGAAAATAACAAGAACTAAAAGATAAGCCTACTGTGCCCTCTTCCGCCGTACTTATCTTACATATTTCAATATTCAGAAATCCAAGAGGCAAATAGCAAAAAAAAAACAAAATAACAAGGCTGAAACTAGATTTATAATCAATGAAAAGAAACACAAATACTGGAAAGTACTGCAACTGTGAAAATGAAACACACACTTTAACTGTTGGCCTTCAACTTAAAAGAAAATTGAGAAGATAACAGACATTTTAACATTGGAAGCAGATTAAGATTCAAATCAGCAGTAGGTCATGGGTTTCCTAAAATGTATTCATTGGTACTGTATGATGCAGAACTGTCATTCACTGATTGCCCAAATCGTACCTCTCAAAGAAAAACACACTGTAAAGAAATACAAAATATAATTGAAAATTTTTAGTTTAATTAAATTAAAATGGATTAAGTGATAGTTTAATCCTGCAATCCCTGACCTTTCGATTCAGTACAATGACATTCAGCCACACAATGTTTTAATTAAGCTTCCTTATACTTTGAGACTCTCAGTCTTTGGCTGCTCTTTGCTCTCTACATTGTACTAAGTTAATCTTTTGTTGTTTTATTTCCTGGGTGTGGGTCATAAAATTGGTGGGTTTTAACCTGTGCTCAGGTCCTTCATAATCTAGTAATGAAACATATAGTACATCACTGTATTTGGCAAGACATCTACAATCTTTCCTGCACCATTCCTCGGAAGAGGGAGCTGATAGCTAATTAGTTAATGAAATCCACTATCCAGCAACTCATCTTCTGCTGTTACCATTCTGCTCTTCATTTGCTGAAGTGTCGGCATCCAGAAAAACATGAGAATGTTGTTTTATATGAATAATAAAGCTACTTCTTTAAAACAAAAGACCTTTTTTCAAATAGTAAGCAACTTTTCCACAACATAAGCAGGAGCAAAGGCTAATATTTACTTTATAATAATTTATATTACACATGATAGTAATTTTATGAGTGACAACAAATTCAGGATATGAAGATTCTGTGATGGATTTACTGACCTTTTTGGGACCTATTACACTTATAACCACAAGAAAAGTTCAGGTACTTCTATCTTCCACTGCAAATGAAAATTATATGCCTGTTGGACAAATCCAAAGCGGAGGCTCCTCCATTATCTTTGTGATTTCCATGCCAACTTCATTTTTCGTCACTCCTGACAACTAATTCTGCAGTGCCTGATTCAAGGGATGTAATTGTCTTCAAAAACAGGTAACTTTTGGATATCAGCCTATGTTCCTTGAGCTGGAGACACTTACTACATTGCATTCAGGCACCACTCATCTCCCACACCAAAGCTGTGAAATCCTTACAACCTTCTCAATACTAAGAGGACCAAGCATGAATGTATTTGCTCATCGTTTTTTTTGTGTGGGCCCAGATCTTCCTGACACCTCCTTAAATAGTTGCATTTAGTTCATATTGTTTGCCAGCTTCCTATCAAAATTCCACTCTTTATGTTTGTCATTGCTGTCACTGTCTATTTGTTACTATCACCTTTTATTGTTTACAATTTACCAATTTAGTGCCACCTGCAAGCTTCAAAATTTTGCCTGGTACACCAAAATTGTGGTATCTAAAACTATACAAATCTCTTGGTGATGCCACTGTATACTTCCCTGCAGTTTTAAATACCATTTGCTTTCTATCCCTTATCCAATTTCATTAAAAGTCAAGCTTCTTTTTAAAAAGTTTATTTGCACATCAAACATACTTGCCACTTTTATTACTTTATTACCCTAATAGTCTTGCTTAATTAGTTAAAAAGATGTAAATCCCTTAATGTTCATTAAGCTCCCAAATTCTGAAGGCTTGTTGCATTTAAAAAATCTAAGCATTCACAAGGCACACTATGATAATGCTCCTTCAAGAAAATCTAGAATAGAAACATATTAAAATTTTCAGTTATTAATAAATGGAACAAACAATTGATTATTTTCTTCTAGATCAATTTATTCAACAACTACAATGAAAATAAACTTTGTTTTAAATTTAAATAGCATGTTTTACAAAGGAAAAGACAACTTATATTCAATTGGTATTTTTATATTAATAGTTTTAACAGTATACAAAACTTTGCACTCTCTAAATCAACACAAATTAAAAAACAATGAGCATATAGCTAGAATATAAATTATTTTATCAATACATTAAAATAATTAAATTGCATTCTAGGCATTCAATAACCAAACCTGTTGAAGAAAAGATCACTTTTTAAAATTCACTTTGAAAGTTTCACCTTAACCAAAGTTGCAAAGCAGTTCTAATGAAAGGAGAAAAATGGTGAGTTACTGCTAAACAGGGAAAATGATCAAACTTATTGATAAAATTAACATTATGAAAAATGTAACAGTAAACATGGATCCTAATTCGTATGCATACTTTGTTATTTTCAGCTAGCAAACACACTAACCCATGCTTAGTGTGTTTTTGCATTGCTTTGCTTGTTGGCCTCTACATAATTAAAATGTAGCCTTTTACAAGGACACGCATGTAAAATTAAGTATTTCTATTTTCCGTCCTGACCAAGGGTCTCGGCCCGAAACGTCGACATCGCTTCTCCCTATAGATGCTGCCTAGCCTGCTGTGTTCTACCAGCATTTTGTGTGTGTTGTTGTTTGAATTTCCAGCATCTGCAGATTTCCTCGTGTTAACCCATGCTTGGATACTGTTTTCTCCAAAGTAATGGAAAACGAAATAACTGAAGTTGGTTATATTATAGCTGGATAAGTCATAAACTATACATGCTTCTAGCTGAAAACTGGAGAATTTTCAAATTAGGAATTAATCAGCTGAGGATGAACATTAGTTAATAATGGAAGCCTCCAATTCAGAGACTACGGCAGGAAGTAAATTGGTTCACAAAGGGATGCAAATTATCTAAATAAGTTGACTTACTGCACTTGCAAGTAAATGAACTAGAATCATTAAGTTTTTGCATTGCTTTGCTTGTTGGCCTCTACATAATTAAAATGTAGCCTTTTACAAGGACACGCATGTAAAATTAAGTATTTCTATTTTCCGTGTCTTACAAGATTTGAGGCATATTCTACAGCTCCTGAAATGGAAGTCCTTTTATATGAAGTAGTGCTGCAATTGCCCTATTTCTACCCACAGGGAAGAGTGGAATAATCAGTTTGCTTATAATCCTATCTTCTTCCCAAGGTGTGGCTACACTGGAGTCTACCCAACTTACTCTTTTAGCAACACGAGTGAATCTGCAGATGCTGGAAATAAATAAAAACACAAAATGCTGGCAGAACTCAGCAGACCAGGCAGCATCTATGGAAGGAGGTAGTGATGACGTTTCGGGCCGAAACCCTTCATCAGGAGTGAAGTAACATGGGATGGTCGAGGGGGGATAAGAAGTGGGGGGAGGGATGAAGTAGGGAGCTGGGAAGTGATAGGCTGAAGGGAAATGGGCTAGGGGGAAGGTGGAGAATTATGGGAAATAAAAGAGAAATAAAGGTAGGGCTGGGGGAGATTATAGTGAAGGGGGAAAAGAGAGAGAAAGAGAACCAGACTAAAATTATAGATAGGGATGGGGTAAGGGGGGGGGGCAGGGGTATCAACGGAGGTCTCTTTTACCCTTTATTTAGCTTTGTCTCAACAACCTGTCTGTGAATGTGAACAAAAGAGATGGTTGTTGACTTCAGGAGGGCACGGAGTGACCACTCCCCGCTGAAAATCGATGGCCCCTCAGAAGAGATCATTAAGAGTACCAAATTTCTTGGTGTTCACCTGGCTGAGAATCTCAGCAGTCTGAGAGTGAAAATATCTTGGTTAGTCATTAGTAAATATTCCAAATTTTAAACCAATCACTCTACAAATCATCAATGGAATGAATGTCTGAGTCTGGGGCATAACTAAATCTACAACCATATACTGTATTTGTAACCATACAATTAGCTACTAAGCCCAGGGAAACCATTTCTACTGACAGAAGAAAGGGCAAAGGTAGGTACTGGCAGCATAGAGCCAGACACTTTGGGCAGATGGAGCTCGTCAGCCATGGTTGGCAGCTCATCTGGAAGGAAAACTCTGATCTTTAAAACTTCTGCTGTTTTGCGGCTATACCCACTCATCGGAAAGGCTGTAGGATTAAAGCCCGAGGGAGAAATCTGGAGCTGGAGTCCCTAAGGCAGACCTATTGAGTTCAGTGCTGACTGGTAACTCCTGCAACGCTGCTGGTACCGAACTGTATTGGTCCTTGCTGTTCAGAGGTATTGTCACATTTAACATTAAGGCTGTAAAATATTCTATTCAAAACAAAAGTGATCTGTATCCACCACAGCCTATGGGTGTCATCTGATTTCTAATCTTCACACAATAGTGTAGTTAGAATCATTATATGATTCTACCTGCATCACTCAAATTGTTATTAGTTTGAGGCCAATGTAGTGAGACAAAAGGAATGATGCTTTTCAGAGATGCCTTTTTCAATATAAATTATAAATAGATTAAACTCTGTTAAAAACTATTTCTTTGAAATGAAAGAGATTGGTAGCTTGGATTGGCTGCTTGTTTGCTGATCCTGGAGGTTAAGTTTTGTCACCAATTGAAGTGACATCATCAGCATGAAAATTAGACCAGATAAAAGAGGTGCAAAACCAAATCAGCAATGCATTCAACAGTAGTAATTTTACAGTGGAAGTTGAAGTAGAAGACCAACTCCTTTTCCTAGATGTATTGGTCAGGGGAATGCGGACTGAAGTTTGAAAACATCGGTTTACTGGAAAGGAACAAATACGGACCAAATCCTGTTATTACAGTAATCATTCCAACTGCCACAAACAAGCTTGCTTCCGAAAGCTATCCAATCGAGTAGAAACACAATGTAGTACTGCAGACCTCAAGAAGAAAATCATCTTTTCAAAGTATTCACACATGATGACTATCCAAAAAATGTCATCAGAATATGTCTTGTCTGGAGAAACAACCTTTTAACTCCTACTGAACAGAGAGAAAGAGGCTAACCCTACCAATCATCAGGAATATTACTGAAATGACGGCAAGACCACTTCAACCACATGGAATAATGGCAGCACACAAACTCAGCGCAATCATCAGAATGCTCACCTCGAGACCCAAAGATCCAATAGCCTACATGAACAGAACAAACATAATGTACCAAATCTGATGTGGTGACTGGCCAAATACCTCGTAGGACGAACGGGGAGAAAACTATCCATGAGACTACATGAATATCAGCTAGCCGCAAGAAGACATGATCCTCTGTCACTCACCTCAGTACATAAGAACCAAGGACATAAGTTTGTCTACAAAAATCCTGGCAGAAGTACAAAACAAAAAATCAAAAGAATTTTTAGAAGCTTGATTCTCAATGGGAGACTCTATAACAGGCATATTGAACTGAATACAATTTCTGAACATATATTTCTGTGAGAATGGGGCTGAAGGGTGAGCCATGGGCACCCAAGGAACCAACGCTCACAACGATCGATAACCCAGGGATATGGGCTAGCGAAGATCACTCAGATATCTGGTTGACAGGGACCCAGTGGAGACTAGTGGCCAGGGTGACAGCCAACCAATCAGAACAACAAGTCAGGCCAATGTAAGCACAAGCAAGGCAGAAATAACACTCAATTGCTCACTGATGATGTCACCTCGACTGGTGTTGAAACGCTTGCAACCTAATCTGCAGGTTCGGCAAATAAGCTTAAGAGCAAATCTCCATTTCTATTTTTGTTCACAAATTTCTACATTTGATAATTATTGAATAAATATTTCCCTTTTAACAGTACCTAAACGCCATAAGTGTTTTGATATGTGAAAGAGGTACACAAATAGAAGTTCAAAAAAATTTCCTATACATGCTGAATGGAACATCTTACCACTGTCTTGGGTATCTTTTCATGCTATTATTTTGAATTGAGCTAGTCAGCAAAGAAAGGTGATGCCTACAACATTTCCATAATAATTTAGTTTAACTGAGGAAAACAGGACAAATGTGTAAATGAGAAAAACAAATTAAAACTGGAACACTTAATGTGTTTAATCCAATTAAATGCAGAGGCAAATATTCTTTCTCATTATCTCAATGGGATCCCCTTTTCTGGAAGCAACTAACCAACCAAAACTAATATATTTTTAAAAAATCAAGTGCAATCTTAAACATGGGCCCCAACATGGATTGGTTATATTTGGTAGCACCAATGGACTAGGTTTCCCCATCAGATCAATGTTAATAACGGAAAATCATGACATTATAAGTTTCACAACTTAAGCAGTTTATTCACCCAATTTTTTTCCCCAGAAGTGTGCCTTATGCAAAGTCAAACCACACTATTATAAACAGATTTAACTGAAATAGGTCAACACAACATTTTGGATTGGCTCTCTGCACATCGGGCATGGTTTATTTCTCTTCTTCAGCTTCTTTGCGCATGCATAACATGCAAGAAGATGGCCAGTCCTACCATGGACAATACAACCATTCTTTGGTCGTGTCTGACAAATAACACAGACTTCAAAAGGTCCAGAATTATTGAGGTCTCCTTTCTCTCCCTTGTCTGCATTTTCTTTTTCAGTTTCTTGGCTGCAACAGCTGAAACTTCCAGACGTAGATGGTTGTGAACATTCAGTTTCTTGTGATTCTGAGTAATGAGAAGTTTCACTGATCAAATCAGAACAGTTTGACTCCTTTGACTCAAGCATCGATGCTTTGCAATCTGGAACATCAATACCTTCATTTTCCACTGTGTCACACCGCTTGAGTTTAGGTTTATCTGGAAGCCAATCTTGCCGAAGGGACCAGCATCGGTGACAGAATCGTGGTAGTGGAGGGTTCAGTTCTTCACATTCAGAACATTTCCAATAATCCTGTAATCAAATTTTACTGCTGTGAAGCTAGTATCAGAGATAAGTAATCCATGAATATCAGTACCATGCAGAGTTAGGTACTGACTCACACCGCTATGGGAAAAGCAAACTACCAATGCAACTTGCTGCTCTACCCCATTTTAAAGAATGTAGAAAATCACTGGATTACTGCTGTGCAACTAACACATGACTGGAAACAACTTGCCTTTCTAAAATGTAGGATGCCCACTATTCACTTGTTCAGTATCCAAATAAAAGGTACAAAATTTAAAGAGAAAACTTTTAAACTTTGACTACCATTACTCACTGCACAGTAGTGTTCAAACTTTACTGATATCCCAGCAGTATGCAAACTCAGTTTAAAAAAAACTTACTGTGTTCTGTGGAGGCTTTCAAAACAAAAATAATGCAATAACGATACGTAGATGTGGGGAAAAGGTAATTTTATATAGTGGCTGACAAAGGGGGAAAAAGTGCTGCAACAATCCAAATAACACCCCGCCCTTAAAAATAAGCATTTGTCACAGTGAAACTTACAGCTACAGATAACTCTGGATCAATTTCTTCAATAAAGGTGCCTTCATCACTGTCAGCAGCTTCATATATGGCAACTTCATAAACCTGTAAAAAAGCTATCATGAGTACCTGTCATTATCAATGTTCTTTAAAATTCAGAAAAATAATGTTTGAAACTTGCCTCTTCATCAGTTGGGTCTTGTGAATCTTCACTGAAATTGCTATATTCGTCAGAATGTATTGACTCAACCTCAAACTCAACGCTGAACTTATCACTGGAGTCCTCTCCTTCTGTAGCAGAGTTAAAGTCCTGCAACAGAAATATAAATGCTAGTGTTGATATCAAGAACAAAAATCTCTCACTATATGCATTTATACAGTATTGAGTTTGGAGCTTTGTTTCAAATGAAATTCAAGAATGTTACTTAATGTATTTGATCTACATATAATTTCCATTTATTCCCTCAATTTTAAATAAATATCTTCCTCAGCAAACTAAAAGTGTGCAAATTCCACTAGTACACCCAATTTTTATTTAATTGTTAAATTTTGATTGTGTTTTGAATCATTAAAAGCAGTTTTAATGCACATCTGTAGAATGTGCATAGTCCAGGTTTCTTCAGCCTACTTAGAAAGTAGAGGCACTGGTGAGCTTTCCTGATTGTATAAATGTGTTCTGAGACAATGAGAGGTTGTGTGGGATGTGCACACCCAGCAGTTTGAAAGTGCTTGCAGTTTCTACTGCTTTGCCACTGATGTAAAGATGTGACTGGTGCAAATTCTCCTGAAGTCAATAACCACCTCCTTTGTCTTGCTGACATTGAGGAAGAGGTTATCTGCATTGCACCAAGCCTCAAACTCAACCATCTCCTCTCTGTAGGCTGTATCATTGTTTTTTAGTGATGAGCCCCATCACTGTCATGTCAATGGTGAACTTCACAATGTGATTACTCAGGTGTTTGGCTGTGCAGTCATGTATGAGCAGACTGTACAGCAATGGGCTCACCACACAGCCGTGGGGTACACCCTTGTTGAAGATAATGGGGAGGGAGGTGCAGTTGTGCATCCTGACTATTTGAGGTCTGTTGGTTAGGATGTCCAACACCCAGTTGCGCAGTGGTGTACTTAGACCAATGAGTAAGAGTTTATTCACCAAGGTCTGTGGAATAATAGTGTTGAATGCCAACATGAAATCCAGAAACAAGCATTCTGACATTAGTGTCCTCATTTTCTAAGTGTAGCAGAGCCAGGTGCATGACTGATGCTACGGCATCTATCATTGAGTGCTTCTGCTTGTAGGTATATTGGCAAATGTCCATTGTGCCATTACCAGCTGTTGAAAGCACTTCATAGTGATCGGCGTGAGTGCCAGCAGAAGGTAGTCATTTAGTTCTGAATTTGTAGAGTTCTTTGGTATAGGGATAATGGTGGCTGATTTGAAGCACGTGGGGACAACAGCCCCAATGAGTGACGTGTTGAAGATGTCCATGACGACATCAGTGAGCTGGTGTGCACACTCCCTGAAATGTTGGCCTAGAATGTTGTCTGATCCAGCCAACTTTGATTGACTCGCTGCAAAGTCTTTTCACATCATGCTGCTCACTTGGGAGGGGGATAACTTTCATGGCCAGTGTTATATCATATACTTCAAAGTTTGCATATATGTTGTTTAGGGCATCAGGAAGGGAGGCATTACTCGTACAATTGATGCTGTTTCTCCTTGCGCAGTCAGTAATGACCTTGATGCCCAGCTGCATACACTAGGGATCATTATTGGACAGGTGTTCCTGAATTTTGTGAGCATAGGTAGTCTTTACCCTCAATAGAGGTAATTTCCCTCAATGTTTGCTTTGAGATCTGACACACAGGCAAAATCTTTTAACCTTGGTGTTTTACTCTCAATGACAAAAGGTCACAGGTTTAAGGTGAGCAAGGGGAATTTAAAGGGGATTAGAAGGGTTATTTGTCTATACATTTAATGGCAGTTTATACCTGGAATGTATTACCAGAGGAAGTGGGAGACAGATACAATCACTATAGTTAAAGGGGTATTTGGACAGACACTTAAATAGGCAAGGTCCTAATGCAGGCAAATGGGATTGGTGTGGATAGGTAGGTAAAGTTGTTGGCACAGACATGGTGGGTTGAAGGACATGTTTCTGATCTGTTCGTCTCCATATCTTAGTTTTGCAACAATCCTCAAGTACATGCTGCCCTTCACCAAATAAATCCAAAATGAGTTTTTTCACAGGCATTGATGGCAGTACTCACCACCTATCCCTCTTGACCCATTCACTGTATCTAAGTTGTCAGATTCTTTGCCTGAGATTTAGTTCCAATAATCTTCCTTCAAATAAACATCTGAAATACTGAACCAGTATTTGCTCATCATCTCAAACTCCAAACACCAATTCTAGTCCTCCTAGGCAATCAAGCTATATGTCATCAGACTTCACCTCTGACCCAGAACTGACCTCTGCTTCCAGCTGTCACCAAGACTGCCCAATCCCATCCAACAAGATCATTCAACTCTGCCCTACCTCAGGACATCTGCTGCTCAAATCCTTCCAAAGCCCTATAGTTTCTGTCTATCACCCACTCTCATTCATCCATCATCCTTGAGCTAGCTGACTAAATTATTTGAGTTGAAGCAACACTCCCATTTTAGCTTTTTTTAAATATATAAATCCCTTCCAGCTGACGACTCTAGTAAAACGAAGTGATCTATTAAAACTCCTCCACACTATTACTCCAAGATACTGGTGTCTCTATCATTCTGACTACCTGCACATAACATTCTTTTCACTGAGGAATGATATTTGAATAACACGAATCACTTCATTAACTATCAACAATTCTCTTTCTTGTTTATTGGACCACTTCCTGTCCATTATTTAATACAGGTCCACAATCCCTCATCTGAAATTCTGAAATCCAAAAAGCTCCGAAAACCGAAGATTTTTTCGCCAACAGGTGACGTGTGATGTGGAAGTGCTAGCAGAGGCCACCAGACGTCAGTTGTGCCTCAGCGCTCGTACTGGTTACATGTACATTTGTGTTCACGGTTGACTTTGTGTTTAATTTCACTGTGAAAATGTCAACAAGAGCTGCAGATACCCCTATGGGTAACAATGAGAAAAAGAGAAGAAGCATCTGTCGTTATCAATAATGCAGTAAGTGGAGTTATTGCAGAAGCTTGATTGTGGTGTGTCTGTGTGGCATCTTACTGAAGAATATGGTGCTGGAACTACCACTGTATATGATTCAAAGAAACAGAAAGACAAGTTACTGAAGTTTTATAGTGACAGTGACGTTCTACATTTATTCCAATAAGCCATTTACCATGTGTTTGATTCGTTCGTTTGAAGCTGTAGATTTTTATGTTTTATTGAATGTTTTTGTTGGAAATAATTTTTTTTCTTGTCATTCTTGTCAGGAGCTGGTGGCGGACCTGAGGAGGGCTAAGGCACCGGAGATTCCTGTTTACATCCAAAGGGTCAGTGTGGACATGGAGGATTACAAATACCTGGGGATACGAATTGACAATAAACTGGTCAAAGAACACTGAGGCTGTCTACAAGAAGGGTCAGAGCCGTCTCTACTTCCTGAGGAGACTGAGGTCCTTTAACATCTGCTGGACGATGCTGAGGATGTTCCATGAGGCTGTGGTGGCCAGTGCTATCATATTTGCTGTTGTGTGCTGGGGCAGCAGGCTGAGGGTAGCAGACACCACAGAATCAACAAACTCATTCGTAAGGCCAGTGATGTTGTGGGGGAGGAACTGGATTTTCTGATGGTGGTGTCTGAAAAGAGGATGCTGTCCAAGTTGCATGCCATCTTGGACAATGACTCCCATCCACTCCATAGTATACTGGTTAGGCACAGGAGTACATTCAGCCAGAGACTCATTCCATTGAGATGCAACACTGAGCATCATAGGAAGTCATTCCTGCCTGTAGCCATCAAACTTTACAACTCCTCTCTCGGAGTGTCAGACACCCTGAGCCAACAGGCTGATCCTGGACTTACTTCCACTTGGAATAATTAACTTATTATTATTTAATTATTTATGGTTTTATATTGCTATATTTCTACACTATCCTTGGTTGGTGCGACTGTAACAAAACCCAATTTCCCTCAGGATCAATAAAGTATGTCTGTCTGTCTGTTATTCCCTAAACAATACAGTATAACAACTATTTATAAAGCATTTACACTGTATGTGAGGTTTAAGTTCTAGAGCATGTTGATATTAAAGGAGAGGAGGTGTTGGAGTTGTTAAAATACTTTAGGACTGCTAAGTCCCCGGGGCCTGACGGAATATTCCCCAGGCTGCTCCACGAGGCAAGGGAAGAGATTGCTAAGCCTCTGGCTAGGATCTTTATGTCCTCGTTGTCCATGGGAATGGTACCGGAGGATTGGAGTGAGGCGAATGTTGTCCCCTTGTTCAAAAAAGGTAGTAGGTATAGTCCGGATAATTATAGAACAGTGAGCCTTACGTCTGTGGTGGGAAAGCTGTTGGAAAAGATTCTTAGAGATAGGATCTATGGGCATTTAGAGTATCATGGTCTGATCAGGGACAGTCAGCATAGCTTTGTGAAGGGCAGATCGTGTCTAATAAGCCTGTTATAGTTCTTTGAGGAGGTGACCAAGCATATAGATGAGGGTAGTGCAGTGGATGTGATCTACATGGATTTTAGTAAGACATTTGACAAGGTTCCACACGGTAGGGTTATTCAGAATGTCAGAAAGCATGGGATCCAGGGAAGTTTGGCAAGGTGGATTCAGAATTGGCTTGCCTGCAGAAAGCAGAGGGTCGTGGTGGAAGGAGTCCATTCAGATTGGAGGGTTGTGACTAGTGGTGTCCCACAAGGATTGGTTCTGGGACCCCTACTTTTCATGATTTTTATTAACAACCTGGATGTGGGGGTAGAAAGGTGGGTTGGCAAGTTCGCAGACAACACAAAAGTTGGTGGTGTTGTGGATAGTGTAGAGGATTGTCGAAGATTGCAGAGAGACATTGATAGGATGCAGAAGTGGGCTGAGAAGTGGCAGATGGAATTCAACCCAGAGAAGTGTGAGGTGGTACACTTTGATAGGACAAACTCCAAGGCAGAGTACAAAGCAAATGGCAGGATACTTGGTAGTGTGGAGGAGCAGAGGGATCTGAGGGTACATGTCCACAGATCCCTGAAAGTTGCCCCACAGGTAGATAGGGTAGTTAAGAAAGCTTATGGGGTGTTAGCTTTCATAAGTCGAGGGATAGAGTTTAAGAGTCGCGAGGTAATGATGCAGCTCTATAAAACTCTAGTTAGGCCACGCTTGGAGTACTGTATCCAGTTCTGGTCTCCTCATTATAGGAAGGATGTGGAAGCATTGGAAAGGCTACAGAGGAGATTTACCAGGATGCTGCCTGGTTTAGAGAGCATGCATTACAATCAGAGATTAAGGGAGCTAGGGCTTTACTCTTTGGAGAGAAGGAGGATGAGAGGAGACATGATAGAGGTATACAAGATATTAAGAGGCATAGATAGAGTGGACAGCCAGCGCCTCTTCCCCAGAGCACCACTGCTCAATACAAGAGGACATGGCTTTAAGGTAAGGGGTGGGAAGCTCAAGGGGTATATTAGAGGAAAGTTTTTCACTCAGAGAGTGGTTGGTGCGTGGAATGCACTGCTTGAGTCAGTGGTGGAAGCAGATACACCAGTGAAATTTAAGAGACTACTAGACAGGTATATGGAGGAATTTAAGGTGGGGGGGATATATGGGAGGCAGGGTTTAAGGGTCAGCACAACATTGTGGACAGAAGAGCCTATACTGTGCTGTACTATTCTGTGTTCTTGTATTAGGTATTATAAGTAATATAGAGATGATTTAAAGAATATGGGAGGATGTGCATAGGTCTGGAGCTCTGCCGGGTCCTAAAGTCCACCCGCACTGAGCCAGGTTAAACAAGGGACTTGAGCATACATGTTTTTTGGTATCCGTGGGGGGTCCTGGAACCAATAAGGAGGGATTCTGAAATCAGAAAAATTCTGAATTCCGAAATGCAACTGGCCCCAAGGATTTCAGGTAAGGGCATGTGGACCTGTACTACTCCTAATCAGGAGCTAATACTAACAAGCAAACAATAAGCTTCAAGGCATAAGCCTTGTTATAACATACATATATTTTTTAAATTTTGGGGCACTTTTGCAAACAAGAAATTTCCAATACAGCCTTAAGGGGGTTCGCAGAAACAGCAAATATGTAGTAAGGGATAGTCAGAGATGAATCTTTTTTGAAAAAGCCCAATTTCAGCATCCAACTGATAGAACTTTTAAGAAGTATTCACCATTAAACATACAATATCTACAAAAGTATAAATACAGATCTGCATTATAAATACAGCGCAACCATGCCTTTAGCGAAAAAAAAGGATTCTTTAATGATGTATTTTCCCTTCTTATATATGGGCAAGAGCTACATTATGAGTGAATGAACTGACTGAATCATTTCAAGCATTTGCTGTTCCTCAAATTTAGCACAGACCATATAACAGGGAAGATTTTTGTGTTCCAACTGGCACCAATTATGCATTGCTCAATTGCGAGAATCTTAAATGGAAAACAACTTATTCTAGATGACATCTAAGAATCCTGAGGGAAAACATACTTATGTAATTAAACCAAATACCTGGTGCTCTATAACCAAAAATAAGTGGCATCTTTTTTTGATATACAACTCCGATGGCTAAACAGATAGTGGCTGATATGGTTATCGGTGTTTGTGGAAGCTAATATATTGATTGCAAAGCTATTTCAAATTTTTATTAAAGGAGAATTAGAACTAACATCCTTCTTCATAAATGCTATACATTTTCTTAATCTTCATTAAAACAATTCTGATTTCAAACACCTGTAATACTTTTCTTCATGAAGTTTTCATATCTACTTTTTCTCCCAGTACCCACCAAATTTAGGAAAAATATTAACTACGACATTTAGGTACAGAATCAAATATATGTTTACAAAATTTTCTTTAGTAAAATTCATCATAAATCTTGAATCTACTACTTGAATATACAAATTCCAAACATTTCAAACAGCTTTACGAACCAGATGGCTAGGAGAATCTGATGATTCGCTGTTTCCATGTTCACGACGAAGTTTACTTATTAGACATAAAGACAGATCATCCCAATGGAGAGAAATGCTATCTGATCGGTGTCGTTTTCGACGTCTATTGTGAAATTGATCATCAGAAGAAATTTCATTATCTAAAAATAAATTTCAGACATTAACTTTATAATGCTACTGCTGGATGAACAATTTTCTAATTAAATAGAACATAGTAAATTAAGATGCTAAGTGCTACACTGAAATAAGTCAGTCTAATTTATAAAGAAGTCACATTGATCCAGTTTCCAAGCTTGACAGTCTTATGGAATTAGACTATAAATTTTCAACATTTTTCTGCTTAGATCAAAGACATGTAATCATAGATTGCAGGCAAGATCCAAACACTGATTTTCTTTGAAAGAAAACCAGATGACAAAACATATAAGCATAGAACTAAATATAATTTTAAAATTAATAAAATATTTCTCTGTGCTCAAATTTACAAAATGCTAACCATTTTGAAATTACTTTTTAAAACCATGAAACAAGCAACATTTCAACAAGAACATAGTTCTGTAACAGAATTCTTTGTTTGTCAAAGCATGGGCATATCAATTATTTATGTCAGAGAAATTGAACAGTAAGGGCTGATTTATACTTGTGTGTATGGGCTACGCTATAGCCTACGCTGTAGGCATGATTTTCACTTTTGCATAGGCTCTACGCCATAGCAAGCATGTGTTGGTGTGCGCCAAAACGCTAGTTGGCGGTGGGCTTTCTATGCCACTGTGTTGAGTTTCTCCTTGAGAGACATGGATGAGGAAATGCATTTCAAACATTTTCGCATGTCGGCAGGTAGATTTGATGGTTTAGTTCATCTATTTCACATCGGTGTGGAGATATGGCAGAGAAGAAGCAACTGGAAATGCGTAGGAGGAAATGTGATGCTACTAAGCCGATCAATCACAGTTGTTGTGGTCTGCGTTGCCGCAATGAGTGAGTTACTTTTTTGGGGAGGTGCACGTCACCCTACGGTGTAGGGAACATGGTACCTCTGGTGTAGATGCGACACAGAATCAGGCTTAAGGCTGAAAACAGTAGGGCTTTGGATGACTAACTTTACTCTCTACTAGCATCATCTTGTTTCACTGTGGCAGATACCCCATCTAATTTTCCTTGGGTTTCCATGTTAATCTTCAGGAGAATTAAGCTGTTGTTAAGTGAGCAAAAGGGCAGTCTGACATAGGATGGCTGCTTTCAAAACCAGCTTACATTTCTGGGATCAATAAATTTTATTTATTTAGAGATACAGATGGAATAGGCCTTTCTGGCCCACTGAGCTGCACCGCCCAGCAACCCAACTTATTTAAATTATGCTCTTTGACACGAGCATAATTGCAGGACAATTCATAAATCCCAATTAACCTGCTAACCAGTACGCCTTTAGACTGTGGGAGGAAATTGGAGCACTCCAAGGAAACCACGTGCACACAGGCAGGACAAACTTTCTTACTAAGGACGCTGAACTGAACTTCAAACTCCCAAGCTGCATTAGTGTTGTGCTAACCGCTGCACTACCGTGGTGCCCAGATGTTAATAGGAATCTAAACACAAGGCAGTATGTGAAGTAAAAGTCAAAACCTGTACATGCTGGAAATCTGAAATAAAAACAGAAAATGCTGGAAACATTGATTCACTAGTTCACGTGGTATCACTGAAAAGTGAAACAGATAATATTTTAGCACTCAGACTGTATCAGAAAGGTAATGACAGAAAACAAAGTTTAGTATCAAGTTGCAGGGAATGCAGGAATAAGGGTGACTAGGTCAGAGATGCCTCCTGCTGAGACTGAGGCCAAGGTCATTGTCCCATTAACCCATCAATGAGATTGCTGCATCAGCAGCTTATCCCCATAACAACCTTGGTTTTAAGCCAATTAGAGATATTACTTATCCTTTGCCTCCCTACTCTACCTCACCAACAGCTTAAACATTAAGTTAATTTTTTCTCCTTCCCACTTCTGAGAAAGATTCTTCCCTTGGCACATTATCTTGGGTTTCACTTTCCATAGATGCTAGATGACCTGCTCGGTGTCCAGCATTTTATGCTAAGTATAGCACTTGGCATACCTTACTTGAGATACCAAATATAGCTATTTGTAGCCAGGCACCATGGGTTCTGTTAATTTACTGTAATATGATTTTCCTGCTTTAAAATGGGGACTTGCTCTTTTGATGCATCGATTGCAACATAATGACCAAACCACATGTAAACACAAAAGTTCTGTGCAAAAAAAGTGATCTAAAAAATTTCAATAGAATGCTGAATTTTAATTCAAGAGCAATGGAACACCAAAGAAATTAATTGTCAGCTATTGTTAAATACTATAATAGATCATAGAACAATACAGCACAGTACAGGCCCTTCGGCCCACAATGCTGTGCCAACCCTTAAACCCTGCCTCCCATATAACCCTCCACCTTAAATTCCTCCATATACCTGTCTAGTAGTCTCTTAAATTTCACTAGTGTATCTGCCTCCGCCACTGACTCAGGCAGTGCATTCCACGCACCAACCACTCTGAGAAAAAAACCTTCCTCTAATATCCCCCTTGAACTTTCCACCCCTTACCTTAAAGCCATGTCTTCTTGAATTGAGCAGTGGTGCCCTGGGGAAGAGGCGCTGGCTGTCCACTCTATCTATTCCTCTTAATGCCATGTTCTGTTTTGTTTTCAAACTTCAGGAATTGACTTAATTTAGTAATTTAAGATATAGTATAATTCATGAAGATACTAGCTTTAGAAGCTTATTTTCTTTTCCCATGGGAATCAATCAATCTGATTGAGGTGATTCTGACGTGAAGGCAAATTGGATTAGACGGGTTACACAAAGCCATTTTCTCTAACAGGAAGAAGTGATCTTAAATTACAAGAGAGCTCTTTAGGATGCAATTTAAAGTACTTTTACATAAAAGATAGAAAAATCCACAGATCTTCTTTCATGAACCACCTCCTCCCCTAATCTTTAAATAACTAAAAATGTAAAATTAAAATTTCACCTGGACTTTTCCTCAGTTAAGTTTTAAGTTGGACTTTGTACAGCTGCTTTGAAATTGTGGGATATTATTAGTTCAAATCAGGAACTGGTTGCTGTAAATATGCCAAATAATTGTATTTTGGTACTAAGTATGTGCTTTACACTTTATATTTTAACTTATTGCTTGGTAAAACATGTTGTTAAAATTCTTCTTAATTATCCTTTTTGTGATATAGTTCCAGGACTTTCTACACTCCAACATCTTCACATTATTTGTGCAACAGCTTAGACTGTTTTGTTTATAATCATTCAACTGTAAAGGGATGCATTGAAAGGGGTGGGGAGGAAGGATCCCACATTTTAATCCAACCTTGAATATCAAGAAATGAAAACTCATGAAATTAAACCCATTAATATCAGTATCATGGGGAATTCGGCTATCCACCACTACTTCACAGATTTATGAAATGCACTGGTTTACAAAGACTGCCCACCATTGTACATACCAGATTCACCAGAATTAGATCTTTTGCCTGGAACAGGAGGACAAGAAACATTGCAAGATGTGCATGCATTCCCATCATTTTGCTTTCCAGCCTGCAAAGGTACAACAAACAGTACTCAGCGGCAAATAAAAAAGCACAGAACATCAATGTTAACTGAACTGGTAAGATTAGAATTCAATATTTGAATCAAAGTTTGAATTCAGAATTCAAACTTAAATCAGAAATGTTTGCTCTGGCATGAAGTTAAAAATCATTGGAACATCATAGCAAAAAAAAACCCTAATTAAAATGTTTTAGGTCTTGTGAATTATAATGTAGGCAAACAGCTTACTTAGGCAAAAAAGATGTTGCTATTCTTCAAGAGGGAAAAAGGATCACAAATTTATACAATCAGACAAAAATAGGATCACAAATTAAATGGATACAAAAAGAATGCCCAAGAACTCAAAAAATGAAGAAAATCTTACCACAAGACAATCTTCACCCCCAAGATGGTTGGTAATCTCCTTTCCAAGATTGAGATCATTTATAGTATCTACATCACACAGAAAAACTTCTGAAAGTGCTTATACTTAAATTTATAAATTAAACAATGCTTTAAAAATGGGAACACACACAAAATGCTGGTAGAACACAGCAGGCTAGGCAGCATCTTTAAAAATGGGATTTCTTTTGCCAATGGATTGTATTAGAATTTAACTGACAGATTATACAAGTTAATAGAAGTCTGCATTAGCAATATAAAAGCAGTGCACTGTTAGAAGGGATTTAAAAAATGTTTACACACAGGATAAGAATCACAGTCAAGACCAGTATTTATTGCCAGCTCTCATCAGCCTTTTGAGAAGTTGTGATGAGTTGCCATCAAAATCTTTAAAGGTCGTTCATAAATGGTTGTATCATAGGCAGCACAAGGATTTTAGATCTCTGATAAAGATGCAATGTTGAAATACTCTGAATTCAAAACCAGTGTTGGTTTTCGGTGCTTGCTAGCTTTGCCTTCAAAGTTGCGAGTGATGCTAGGATTTCAAGGTACAGGCTTAACAGCATTGTGTTGCTGCTGTAATGTACATTTGACACAGTGTGTGTTATAGCCACAGTACCCTAGAGGGGCCAGGTGTTTTGGATATTTTATATTTTGAAGCTACACGCCTACATGGAAATGGAGTGTTCCGCTGAGCCACTTAATACCATGCAGATGTTGGAGCATCAACTATGGCTTCAGAATGTCAATACATTTCTGATATTTCTAGATTTTCCCAGCCATATTATGGTGACCCTCTGTAAATGAGGAATGTCTAAGAAATTATCTGAATGCAGAGATGGTCATTGATAAAGTAGGTAGATGGCCTAGGAAGACCTTTAATTTGCTGAGGTTAAGGTAAAAAGCATACTAACAGTAGTCTTTAGCTTACATTCTTTTATTGCAGTTCCATCAGGATGGTACTTCATAATTCCTAATAAGCAACTTCACAATCCTAAATAAACAAGATTGGTCCGTGCTTCGTATCAAAATATGATGGTTCCTAATTGATGTATCTGCAACAGGCGTATTGATGAGGATATGATCAAGTAACGTCTTTCACCATCTACTTCAAACCCTGCCTGGCAACTTTGATCATCAGGATGCAGACATTTCTGTCTGTAACGATGCTATTATGTCACATTTGGTAACAACTGTTGCGGCCATCCACTGAATAGGCTTTAAGTAGATAGTAAAGTTACCAGACTAGTGTGTTAAGACATGGAATTTTCTATTAATTTGTTTGTAGAACTTAGACCATGCTGTCAATGTCAACATTAGTTACCCATCCTCATGTTAATCTCGATTTGAAGCAGCTGTTAGGAGTCTGCCTTAATGGAGGGTCTGATTCATGGGAGAAAGTAGGGATAAATTTTAATGCTGTCCTTCCCAGTGAAATGTACAATCAATTAAGAAAATGAGGAACCTGTACATCTTTCTTTCTTAGACCTCTTCCCAGTATTGAAAACTTACTTCTACTCTAGCATTTTCAGTTCCATTATGGCTAATAAAGCTGGCGTGGGAACTACAGACTGTTCCTTAGGTGGGGCAAATCATGGTTAATGGGGCAGGGGGATGGGTAGTTTGTGAAATCATCTGCTCATTCCAGTGCTCATGCAAGCAAGGATCAGCACACCTACATGAAACACTGTCGCCGGAAAGCAGGATTCATCATTGGGGACCCCAATCACCCCGGGCATGCTGGGTTTTTTTTACTGCTGCCATCAGATAGGTGCTACAGGAGCCTCAGTACAACACCACTAGGTTCAGGAACAGTTACTACCCCTCAACCATCAGGCTCTTAAAACAAAGGGATTAACTTCACTTGCCCCATCATTGAAATGTTCCCACAACAAATGGACTCAGGTTTAAGGACTCTGCATTTCATGTTCTTAATATTTATTGCTTATTTATTATTACTATTATTCTTAATTTTCTGTTTGTACAGTTTGCCATCTTCTGCACCCTGGTTGGGCGGACTTTCTTCGATTGTTTCTATAGCCAAGAAAATCAATCTCAGGACTGTATACAGTATCGTTGATAATAAATTTATTCTGAATTTTGAAAGGATGGCCTTTAGATTCTTAAAACCATCCCAAATGATTTTTTTCCAGTGCCCATCCAATATTCTCTTTATCAGATGGGGAGGGATGAATGGACAAGGGAGTTGCATAGGGAGCGATCCCTGCGGAAAGCAGCAAGTGGGCAGGGAAGGAAAGATGTGTTTGGTGGTGGCATCCTGTTGGAGATGGCGGAAGTTTTGCAGAGGCTGGTGGGCTGGTAGGTGAAGACAAGAGGAACCCTATCCCTGGTAGGGTGGTGGGAGGATAGGGTAAGAGCAAATGTACGTGAAATGGAAGAGATGTGGTAGAGGGCAGCGTTGATGATGGAGGAAGGGAAGCCCCTTTCTTTGAAAAAGGTGGACATCTCCTTCATTCTAGAATGAAAAGCCTCATTCTGAGAACAGATGCAATGAAGACGGAGGAATTGAGAGAAGGGGATGGTGATTTTACAAGTAGCAGGGTGGGATGAGGTATAGTCCAGGTAGCTGTGACAGCCTGCTGGTTTATAATAGACATTAGTGGATAAGCTGTCTCCAGAGATAGAGACAGTGAGATTGAGAAAGGGAAGAAAAGTGTCAGAAATGGACCAGGTGAATTTGAGGGCAGGGTAGAATTGGAGGCAAAGTGGATGAAATTGATGAGTTCAGCATGGGTGCAGGAAGCAGCACCAATGCAGTCATCGATGTAGCACAGGAAAAGTGCGGAACGGTCAACAGTGTACGCTTGGAACATAGACTGTTTTACATAGCCGACAAACAGGCAGGCATAGCTGGGACCAATGGCTACCCCGTTTGTTTGAAGGATGTGGGAGGATCCAGAGGAGAAATTATTTAGAGTGAGGACAAGTTCTGCTAGGTGGAGGGGAACTGTTTGGGTCTGTTGCCCAGAAAGAAACTGAGAGCTCTGAGGCTTTCATAAGAATATAAGAAATAGGAGCAGGAGTAGGCCATCCGGTCCATGGAGCCTGCCCCACCATTCAGTAAGATCATGGCTGATCTGTCCGTAAACTCAGCTCCATCTATCCACCTTTTCCCCCACAACCCTTAATTTCCCTATGTAAAAATCTATCTAACTGTATCTTAAATATATTTAGTGAAGAAATCTCAACTGCTTCCCTGGGCAGAGAATTCCATATATTCACCACTCTCTGGGAAAAAGTTTCTCCTCTTCTCCGTCCTAAATCCTCTCCCCTGAATCTTGAGACAATATCCCCTAGTTCTAGTCTCAGCTACCAAAGGAAACAACTTTCCTACTTCTATCCCAATCTATCCCTTTCAAAATTTAGTATGTTTCCATAAGATCCCCTCTCATTCTTCTGAATTCCAGAGAGTATTGTCCCAGGTGACTCAATCTCTCCTCATAGGCTAACCCCTTAACTCCTCTGAAATCAACCTGGTGAACCTCCTCTGCACTGACTCCAAAGCCAGTATTCCCTTCTTCAAGTATGGAGACCAGAACTGCACACAGTACTCCAGGTGCGTCCTCACCAGTACCATGTACAGTTGCAGAATGACCTCCCTGCTCTTGAATTCAATCCCTCTAGCAACGGCCAACATTCCGTTTGCCTTCTTAATAGCCTGTTGTACCTGCAAGCAACTTTTTGCGATTCATGTACAAGCAGTCCCAAGTGCCTCTGCACAATAGCATGCTGCAATCTTTCACCATTTAAAAAATAATCTGCTCTTCTATTACTCCTTCCAAAGTGGATGATCTTGCATTTACCAACATTGTATTCCATCTGCCAGACCTTGGCCCACTCACTTAACCTATCTATATTACTCTGCAGACTCTCCACATCCTCTCTTGTAATTTGCTTTTCCACTCAGTTTAGTGTCATCAACAAATTTTGCTATGCTACACTCAGTCCCCTCTTCCAAATTATTAATGTAAATGGTAAACAGCTGCAGACCCACCATCAACCACTGCAGCACCCCACTCACCACAGACTGCCGACTGGAGAAACACCCATTTATATGTGTTGCTATACCCACTCTCTGCCTTCTATTGGTTAACCAATCCACTATCCATGCCAATACATTTCCTCCGACTCCATGCATCCGTATCTTATTTAAAAGTCTCTTGTGGAACGTCTTCTGGAAATCCAAGTATACGACATCCACCTGTTCCCCTCTATCCACTGCACTCATTGTCCTCAAAAAGCTCCAGTAAGTTTGTCAAACAGGACCTGCCCTTTATGAATCCAGGCTGCGTCTGTCTAATGGAACCACTTCTTTCTAAACCACTCCTTTCTTCCTTAATGTCAGCTTCAAGCATTTTCCCCAACTACAGATGTTAAGCTATCTGGCTTTTTGTTGCCTTTCTTTTGCCTACATCCTTTTTTAAAAAGTGGCATGACATTTGCTGTCTTCCAAACTGCTGGAACCTGCCCAGAGTTTAGAGAATTTTGGTAAATGATTACCAACACGCCTACTATAACCTCCGCCAATTCCCTCAGCACCCTGGGATGCATCCCATCAGGACCAGGGGACTTATCTACCTTCAGGCCCTCTAGATTGCTCATCACTATCACGGTCCTCACCTCCCATTTCATTCATAACATTAATCTTTGGCATATTAGACATGTCCACTACCGTGAAGACCGACACAAAATAGATGTTCAATGCCTCAGCCATTTCCTTATCACCCAATATCAATCTCCCCTTCTCGTCTTCCAAGGGACCTACGTTGACTTTAGCCACCTTCATCCGCTTTATACATTTATAAAAACTTCTGCTGTCTATTTTTATACTTTGTGTTAATTTACTTTCATACTCTATCTTCCCTTTCCTTATTTCTTGTTAGTTGTTCTTTGTTGTTTTTTAAAGTTTTCCCAATCCTCCAGTCTCCCACTGCTCTTTGTGACTTTGTACACATGAGCTTTTAATTTAATACTATCTTTTATTTCCTTAGTTATCCAAGGCTGGCTCTCCCCACACCTACTGTCCTTACTTTGGACAGGAATATACTTTTGTTGAGCACTGTGAAAAATCTCTTTGGAAGTATTCTACTGTTCCTCAACTGTCCTACCAAATAGCCTGTGCTCCCAATCCACATTACCCAACTCCTCCCTCATCCTGTTGTAGTCTCCCTTGTTCAAGCATAATACACTAGTTTTAGATTTAACTATTTCATCCTACATTTGTATGTGAAACTCAATCACACTATAATCACTCTTTCCAAGAGGATCCCTGACTACAAGATTGTTAATCTTACCCGTCTCATTGCACATGTCTAGATCTAAGTTAGCATTTTCCCTTGTAGGTTCACTAACATACTGCTCAAGAAAGCTATCACAGATGCATCCTCCTCAAGACTTCCTTGACTAACCTGATTCACCCAATCTATGTGGAAGTTAAAATCCCCCATGACAACTGCTGTTCCATTCTTACAAGCCTCAGTTATTTCTTGGTTAATCGCCTCTGCCACTGCAATACTTACTATTTTTAATCTCTACCCAGATGGACTCAACATTCTGCTCCGAATATCTTATATCATCTCTCACAATCACCCTCTCATCCTTAACTAAGAGCGCCACCCCACCTCCTTTGCCTTCCAGCCTATCTTTACGTATTACCTGATATACTTGGATATTTAATTCCCAGTCATCTCCACCTTGCAACCAGGTTTCTGCAATGGCTACTAAATCATAAGCCTTGGTACTGATCTGTGCCACAAGTTCACTAACCTTGTTTCTAATACTACGGGCATTTAGATAAAGTGGCCTCATACTCATCGTCCTTTTAGAATCTAGTGACCTATGCAATTTTTGCATTTTACTTTTATGCACTCTACTCTTTTTTTCTTCACTAACTCTAGCTTTGGTCTCTGCATTACTTCCCTCTTCTTTTCTGTATTGGTTCCCATACCCCTGCCATATTAGTTTAAAACCTCCCCAACAGCACTAGTAAACAATCTCCCTACATTGATCCCGGCCCTGTCCAGATGTAGATCGTCCGGATGGTACTGGTCCCACCTCCCACAGAAGTGGTTCCAATGCCCCAAGAATCTGAAACCCTCCCTCCTGCACCACCGCTCAAGCCACATGCTCAATCTAGCTATCCTGCTATTCCTACTCTGGTTAGCACGTGGCACCGGTAATAATCCTGAGATTATTACTTTTGAGGTCCTACTCTTTATCTCCTAGCTCCCTAAATTCAGCTTGTAGCACCTCATCCTGCTTTCTTCCTATATTGTTAGTACCTACATGCACCACGACAGATGGCCGCTCACCCTCCCCTTTCCTGGTGGGAGATGGAGGTGTATAGAGACTGGACATCCATAGTGAAAATAAGATGATGGGTGTCAGGGAACCTGAAATCCTAGAAAAGAACAAGAGCTTGTGAGGTGTCATGGATGTAGGTGAGAAGGGACTGAAGCGGGGGGATAAAACAGAGTTGAGGTATGCAGTTATGAGTTCAATGGATCAGGAACAAGTAGAAACACTGGGTCTTCCTGGACAAGCAGGTTTGTGGATTTTGGGTAGGAGGAAGAAATGGGAAGTGTGGGGTGCAGGAACTATGAGGTTGGTGGCAGTGGATGGGAAATCCCCAGAGTCAATAATGTCGGTGATGGTGTGGGAGACAATGGCCTGGTGTTTCTTAGTAGGGTCCTGTTTGAGGGGTAAGTAAGAGGGAGTGCCTGAAAGTTGTCTGGGCCTCAGCAAGGTAGAGGTCAGTTTGCCAGACTACTACAGCACCTTCCCTATCTGTGGGTTTGATGGTGAGGTTAGGTTAGCACGGAGGGAGTAGAGAGCTGAGCGTTCGGAAGGATTGAGGTTGGAATAGGAGAGAGGAGTGTTAATGTCCCGTTGGCAGTTGGCAAAGAAAAGGTCCAGAGCAGGCAGAAGACCGGGCGGGGTATCCAGGAAGAGGAGGAGGGTTGAAGACAGAAGGGTTCACAGGATCACAGGTCCTTTGGTGGGGAGTCCTTGCCAAAGAAATAGACAGAGATGGAGGCGGCAGAAGAAGAGTTCAGTGTCATGGTGGGCGCAGAACTTACTGCGGCGTGGGTGCGGGGGGACAAAGGTGAGGCCCTTACAGAGGACAGAATGTTCTGTCTTAGAGAGGGGAAGGTCGGAGGGAAAGGTGAAAACCTGGCATGGATGAGAGCTGGGACTGGAGGGGGGGGAAGGGGGTTAGTGGTGTCTGAGGAGAAGGGAGGTTTGGAGTGTTTAGGGATGGTGGGGTGAGAGGAAGATGGAGTCTCCAAGGACCCAGGGGCTGGTGGTGGGACCTGAGAGAGACAAGATTGTGGTGATGGTGGTTGGGAATGGGGAGATGGGGGTTCCAGCGGCAGCATGTAAAGATCCGGCCTGGAAGTCATTGCCAGAGTCGAAGTTGAAGATTTCGCAATTGGCACTTTGGCAATGGAACCTGCATTGATGGTGATGGAGTCTGGGTTTCAAGTCTGCTCCGGATTGTTAGAGTCACTGAGGTCAGCAGCAGGGATTGCGGTCTGGAGGCATCCAAGCCTACTGGTGTTGGAGTCAGCAGGTTCAGTGGTCTGTAGATGGACAATCTTCTGATCCTTGCAGGCCATGAGAAAGTTAAAAAACCGGCAACTGAAATCATGAATCCAGTGGAGGATAAAGAAACATACAGGCCCATTACAGGCGGCGGTCAGAGAATCCTAGAGTTGTCGAAGTGACTGTCATAGGGACACCAGGTACCTCCTCATGACGGAAAGTGTGGCGCATAGAACATAGTGGGAGAAGCAGTCAATTGTATGCGATTACAGAAATAGTAAGATTCAGGCTTAGAAACAGGAAGAACAGAAACATGAAAAACAGTTAAACAGTTCAAGGTAATTTGTACAAAACTGAAATGGTGTCCAGTTTCATTCTGGATGGAAGTCGAAACCACTGCACGAAAGCAGTGATGAGAACAAAATGAAATCACATATCTGATAAGATGATCAATCTTTCTTGAATAGTCATTTCACTCATAGGCAGAAAGGCTAGAACAATGAACAAGACTTTTCAATGTTTTCAATTGGGCTGTTCATAGTAAAAACCAGAATCTAAATTAGATGTATTATTACTGACATATTTTGTGAACTTTGTTGTTTGCAGCAGCAGTACAGTGCAATACATAAACGTTACCATAGAGTACAATAATATATAAAAATAGTGCATAAGAGCAATAGAGAAGTAGTGTTCATGGACTGTTCAGAAATCTGATGGCAGAGGGGAAGAAGCTGTTCCTAAAACATTGAGTGTCAACCATGCAATACTTTAGCTCATCACAGTCACATTGCCATTTATTTAGAATACCACTTTCAATCTTCGAAATGTAACCCTGCATTTTTTGACATTTCATACTGAAATAAAACCAGGTGGATGAGTATCCGATGATTATTTTATCTGCCCCTCAGCTTACAATTGTTGTTTAATATCACAGGCCATTCACCACTCTGGATTCTACTTCTTTTTAACCCACTGGATATCCCACTGTTATCTTTCTGCAGTTTGCAAATTTGTAATCAAGGCTATTTCAATTACTTTAAACTACTGATCTAACTTAAAGGAAACTAGCAAAATGCCTCATAGAAAATCACTGCACCAAAATAATAAGGCATGACATATTTAAAAATAATCAATGAGACACGAGTTCAAAAAGGATAAAGCCAAATCCTCAATGCGGGCATCTAATGAATGTGATTTAAGTGTTTTGACTTCTTACTCATTCTCCAGAACACTCAAGAACACAACAGCTGGGTTTCTGTGTGAGCACGCTGAACTTTAAACAAAATGGAAATCTGCAGGAAACCATGCATTTCCATTCAAACTGTTGTGCCCCACAAGGCTACAGATTGTGGGATAGCTATTCATCTGACAAAGACAGAATCCTTTGATGCTGTATTTATTGATTATTCTACAGAAGGCAAAGATCTAGGCTAATCTCATTGGTGACACTGACTGAACAACACTTCTCTGATACCTATTAATTGACTATCAGCAATAAGAATGTGTCTGGCAAAATGCAAGGTGCATCATATGCAATGGGTTAAATTCAAAAGGTCAGAAAAAACACACAATTCGCAACTCTTGATCATTAGTTTACAACTGCAAGTGCATAAACCAAAAATTTTCTGAACTTAACAACCATATCTTTATTTGATACAGCATAACATGCTCATGGAATTTTCTAATAAACTACAAAGACAGCCATAAAACTTGTAAACAGCATCTGGTATGTGCTCTCCTTTTTAGCATGGGAAGCTCCTCACTGCCCATCTATAGACCACCTCAGTAGGACACGAATGGGTGAAGGCAAAGGAAATTATTTGAGGTTTTTTATCTTAAGGCAAGCAGGTAATAAAGATTGGATAAAGTTAATACAATAACTCAGACTTGGCATGTTGGAGAAATTTGGAGGAAAGCATTGTTTGGAGAAAGATTAGAGAAGTAAATGTAGAATAAAAGAAAGAAACCTTGTAAAATATAGGAGTTCTTCCAACTCTGTGACAGTTTTATTATAGCACGGCCACACAGACAAAAAGCAAAATGCTTTCTAGAATTCTGGTAAGATGCATGTCAAATGTGCCCCATACACACTTTGAGTGTCAACCTGCATTCAAACTGTACTTAAAACAATAAAAAAGAGAGAATTACACAGAAAGGTTACAGAGATTTCTTGGTAACTTAGATGAAAATAAATACTGCTATAGTTTTAGTACAGAATCAGATTTGAGCAATACACTGAAGGCAACCATCCTGCCAGTTAGTACTCAACTTTACTGCTAAGGAATTTTTAAATTGACTTGGAGGACAACAGCTATTTGCTTATTTTCTTAATAGGCTCTCTACAAATTTAATTTTACTAGTGGAAGAGGTGAGGAGAAACTAGGCTTTAATCCCATTTCTACTTTTGGGAAACTCAAGCTGTTTAATTTTACATTCCTCCATAAAAGATTGTTAACAGAACAGCATGTAGTTCAAATGTGAACTGGAGTTATGCCAAAGTAAAACAAAGTCTCAGTGCAGTATTCAAACTCAATGTCCCATATCTTTAAACACGGCCAGAAAATATAGACATCAGCTTCAATCGTTAATGTCTCATATTCAATATGAAACTGATAATATGAATTGAAAGACATCTGCAATGTTTTCAATGAAAATCTATTGTTTTGGTGCCCATAATGTAAAATATCTTAATTTGCCCCATCACAAGATCTTAAAACTTCAAATATGGTGAATAATGCAAATTAAATTACGTACCTTTACGGTTCACAGATGTCAGATTTTTTGATAACATTGCATACAATGTCCTAAGAAACAAAGTTAAAGGTTAAGTACAGAATTATGAACTTACTCAGAACAAATGATAAAACCATGATTAGCTAATTTTTGGACTCATTTAACACTAATACTTTACAATACCGTTCATAATCAGAACTGTAGTCTGCATTAGATATGAATATTTTGTTGCTAGCAATTCTAGTTCTTGCAAGATGCAATTGTTATACTGAGTGTAGATATCTCCCATTCACAGCAGAGAGAAAGGGAGGAGATAAAAAAGTAAAACATAAATGTATACATACTGTGAAGGAAGAGAGACAGCTACCTGTAAATACTTAATTTAAAGTTTAGAATACTAATTAATTTTATATGAGCATTGGAAGTATTTCATTATGGAATTATCGGTTCTGTTTTAACTTTGAATTAAACATATTACCACCTCTAAGCTTCACACTAGTTGTTTTACTAATATAACATTCATTGGAATTCAGATGTGGGTATGACTTAATTTTTGTTAAATGGATAACGACTTTGCCTGCTTTCATTAAAATTTATTCTTTATTCCATGTATTAATTTTGGAATCTTTTCACTCCTTGTTATTAGATTTGACTAAACAAAAGATATTTAAGGAGGCCCCATCTTTGATGAATTAAAGCATGAATCAGTTATAACATTACTCAGTTGTACTTCATGCTAGAAGCACTCAAGAATAGCTTCCCAAGATTCAAATATTTGTAATTATTGATACAAGAAAGAGGATGAACAGAAGCTTAATTGGAGAAAACTATTTTAGGGAAGGTTCTTAATGAAGAAAAAAGTGAAGTGCAAGGGAATTACAGAGCTTGAGGCATGGCAATCAAATATGGCTTCCAACAATGGCAAAGTAAATGGAGAAGATAAAACACTCTTACTCTTGTGGATGAGCACTTGCAACAAACATTACAATGCAAAAACTGCATTGCAAGCTTTTGTGTACATCTATATTTTATTGATTGCATGTAACATTTTAAAACCGCATTTGAACATTACAGAAAATACATTTATTTTATGCAAATCGGGCAGACAAAGCACATAAGGATATGAAACTCAACAACTTCTGCATATCTTCTAATAAAACACTACACTTAACATCAAAGTATTTGAAGAACTTACATTCAAGTAAGAAAATGATTGTAGTGAGTGTGCAACAAAGAAAGCTGAGTTGGTATTTCCCATTCCTCATTGAAATAAGGTCTTCTAGCCGTCTCCCTTTAAATACGGTAATTCTCCTCATATCAAGTAAAATTACAGCTGAAGCCAATGTGGAACACAGGCAAATGAAAATTAGATCTTTAGGAATGATAGCTACGGGAAAATTTCACTACATGTGAACATGTGCACTGCATGGACTTCATCCCAAAGGTGGTTAAATGCCCTAAACTATCCCTAGTGTTAGGGATGACAGGAGAATCAATACAGAGAGCTGCAGAGTATGTGAGGTAGAATAAGTTACAGAGAAATAGTGGTGAAATAGGAGTGATAAGTGCTCTGTTGGCATAGATTTAATAAGCTAAATATCTTCATTCTACATTGCAAGAAAATATTAAATATTCAACTATCAAATAAAAAATGAAACATTACCACTTTGCTTTGTGAAAAGGTACCTCTGATTGCTTCAAATTTCCTTCAGCAAGATTAAAAACCTCTAGAAATACTTTAATCACTAATATCCAAATTAAAACATCTTGGAATCTTCAACAAGATATTATAACTTAAATTTCTGCAACCTGTCCCTAATTGTGACTCCTGGTAACACATTGAGAAATCTGCACACTAAACATAATACATTCTTCCTGATAGGTGTTCAAGACTGAAGCTTTATCTGGATCCACCCACAGCATAACCCCCATGATTACATTGTCAATTATCTTTCAAGTGATTCATTGTACCCAACAAACCAGTTTTTAGTGACATGTTTGCCTTGATTTTTCAAAATTCATTAAAATAAAATGCTGCTCTCCCATTCCTTGGATTAAAAGTGGTTTCCAGAATACACTTTTCAACAAGGAGCAGGACATGAAAGATAGTGAGCTCAGAGTAGAGTATGACGATTGTCTGGAGCATGTCTGTATTGAGGTGTTAGATGTTATAGATACGCAAGGATTGATAAATTCCCAGGGCTGGAACAATCTATCCTAGGATGTTATAGAAAGCAAGAGTTGAGATCTGGGATCCTGATAGAAATTCATTAGCCTGTTAGCGACAAATGAAGTATGATTGGCTTCATGCAAGGGAAATCCTACCTCACTAAATTTGACTGAGCTTTGAGATGGTAACTAATAAAATTAATGAAAACAAGGATGGTAGCTGTTGTCTATAATGGACTCTAGTACAGTATTTCACAAGGTTCTGGAAGGTAAGCTGGAAGAAGCACGAGCTGCCTAGTTGTTTTTCTGACTGGAATTCCATGGCCAGCAGTATACTGCAGACATCGGTGATGGAACACTTGTTTGTAATAGGATAAGGTTGTGAGGATGGCATATGGCATACTTGCTTTCTTAGGTCAGAGCTCAAAACATAGAAGTTGGGATGTTATGTTGCTACCTTTACAAAACACTGCTTAGATTGGAGAATTGTGTCAGTTCTGGTTGGTACACTGTAAGAAGCATATGATTGCACTGGATAAAGTGTAGCAGAGATTCATTAGGATGCTGCCAGGATTAATTATGGGGATAGACTGGATAAGTTGGTTTTGCTTTCCCTTGGGTGAACAAGGCTGAGTGGAGGTCTCAGATGTATATAAAAAAATATTACTCATACTTAGAGTAAATAGAATCTTTTCTTCTATGGTAGTGGTATCAAATACAACAGGGCACAGGACAGGGAACTTGAGAGGATGGTTTTTAAATTTTATGCAGAGAGAATGATATAACTGCACCTTGCTGCCATAGGAGGTGGTAGAATCAGATGCAACCATCATGTTTAAGAGAGATAGACATTTGAATCAGCAAAGCACAGAAGGATACAAACAAATGCAGGGTAATGGGATTGGTGTAGATTGACAAAAATGGCCATGTAAGTGCTGTACGTTTCAGTGACTTTGTTATTTTCCCTATGGACAGAATATGCTGGAAATACTCAACGGGTAAGGCTACATCTGTGGGAAGAGAAAAAGGGAGTTAATATTTTAGGGCAGTGTGAGAGGTAATTACTTATTAAGATGTGCATTAACACAAAGTAGTTAAAATTTTAAGCTTTTGCTAAACTGTTAATACGTACGTGACTAACTGCTTGTAGCCAAAATGCTGAATTCCAGACATGTAACCGCAAAGATGGTGAAGTAAGTTACTGATAATAAAATAGAGGATGTAACGGTTGATCGTGGGTCCTAACAAAAGACAACCCTAAGTATGGAATGGAAAAGTACTGAGCTCAAAATTGTGTACCTCCTAGCTCTTCTGAGCCGGGAGGGGAGGAGTTAAGAAAGACATATAAAAATCTGAACTGTGTAAGGCTCGGAGTTTCTTTTTTTAAGGCACCCAGCTCTGCAGACCTGTTCTAATAAACTTTGTTTCCTTGAATTTGTCCTTGGCCATTATTCGGGGGCAGGACGTTTCTGACAACTTGGGGGCTCGTCCGGGATCCACACTCCGGCCGTGAGGGGGGCAAGGAAGGACATCGGAGAAGGTGCACCCTGCCGAGTTCGGCAGTCCCTGATTCCTTGCTCGTTGCCCCGCGCGGCTTGAGCGAGTGATATCCGGCGGACTCAAGGAAACAAAGAGGGGTTGTCGAGGCAGTCGAGACAGTCAGCGATCGAGTAATTTCGGTGCACCGGACCCAGGTAAGAGATCCTGCAGAGACGTGGTACACGAGAATTGTGGAACTACGGGGTTACCCTGCAGGTGGATCCTGCAGAGACGTAGTGCACGAGAATTGTGGAACCACGGGGTAGCCTGCGTGTGGATTCCTGGGCGATCGCGGGAAAATGGGTTCCGGAATTGGACAGGAGTGATCGAACTAAGTAGGTCACATTCAAATTAAATTCCTACAGAGACGTAGTGCGACAGAGGTGCGGAACTACGGGGTAGCCTGTGGGTGGATAGGAACCGGGTAAGTCCTCGAGATGGGTAATGAGGGGTCTAAACGAGAAAAGGGTAAAGGAAATCCAGGCGCCAACGATGAAAAATACCCCGGGGTACCCCCTGATAGTCCGTTGGGACGGATGTTAGAAAATTGGGATTACGGGAGGCGAAAAGGGAAGTCAAAGAAAAAAAAATGATACAGTACTGTGAATTCTGGTCCCGCCAGCCGATCCAAGGGTCGGCTGTGTGGTGGCCTAAGTTCGGGTCTAGCGAGGATTGGGTACAACAAGCCCTTAATCTGTACGTGAATTCAAAACCTAACGTTAAACCCGAAGAAAGTGATTATGCCCTATGCTGGTTACCAACGACAAATAGTTATAAGTTGAAAACGATAAAGGGAGGGGAACAGAAAAAGAATGCATGGGAGGTGCTCGACCATCTGCCGCCCCCATATGTACCCCCTACCGCTCCAGAAATCGAAGACCCTGAGGAAAGGGGAAGTGAAAATGAGTCGGCAGTTGCAGCTGGAGGATATGCAGACCAGGGTGAAGTGCAAACGGAGTGTGCAAAACTGCAGGTTACAGGAGCTAGGAGGGTGCAAACCAGGTCACAGACAGCTGAAACTAACAAAGAGGAAGTCGGACAGACCAGCAAACTATGTCCTCTTAGAGAAGTGCCCATGGGGGGAGAAGCTGGAGGGACGGGGTATGTTAATGTTCCCCTGACTAGTACTGAGGTACGGAATTTTAAAAAGGAAATGAAAGGCCTATTAGAAGACCCCATGGGCCTGGCTGAACAATTGGATCAATTTCTAGGACCCAACACATATACCTGGGATGAAATGCGCTCAATTATGGGAACCTTGTTCTCCACCCAAGAGAGACAAATGATAAGACAGGCAGCCATGGTGATGTGGGAAAGAGAAGGAGGACAAGGACAAGGACCGGCAGTGGAGCCACAACAGAAATTCCCCCTTGTAGACCCAGGGTGGGACAAGCAAACAGAAGGGGGCCGAAGAAATATGAGAGATATGCGAGAATTCCTAATAAAGGGAATAAGACAGGCGGTTCCGAAGGGACACAATTTTACTAAGGCCTTTGGGAACCACCAGAACCCCGATGAGACCCCGACAGATTTTCTGGATAGGATTCGGAAAAATATGCAACAATATGCTGGGGTAGACCCAGAAACAGAGGTGGGACAACAGTTAATACGAGTGGAGCTTGTGTCGAAAGCCTGGCCAGATATAAGAAAAAAACTGGAAAAACTAGAAGATTGGAATACTAAACCCTTAAGTGAACTACTTAGGGAGGCACAGAAAGTGTTTGTAAGAAGAGATGAAGAGAAGCAAAAAAGCAGCCCGGATAATGGTCCAGACGGTCCAACAGGTGACTGCAGAAAAAAAGAGAAAGAAGAGAACCCTGGCTGGGACGAAGTGGCAGCCAAGACCGAAGTAGGGAACCCAGAAGACCCCCTAGATGTTTTCACTGCAACGAAGAGGGACACTTCAGGTGCGAGTGCCCCAGATACCGACGGGAAGTGCGCTCGTATGCCATGATGGAGGACGAAGACTAGGGAGGTCGGGGGTTCCTACCCTTGGGGAAAAGAAACTATCGACAGGAACCCCTGGTAAATCTGAAATTAGGTCCCCAAGGGTCAGATACAACCTTTATGGTAGATTCGGGTGCCAAAAGATCTAGCGTAATCCAGATACCTCCCGGCGCCCGAACTGGAACAAAGGTAATGGGGGTATCTGGTATTGGAGGAAAGACAATACAAGTGCCCATAGTGGACAATGTGGAAGTCGGATATGAAGATAGAGCAACTAGGCGAGACCTTCTCCTGCTGCCCTCGGCAGGATTTAATCTATTAGGAAGCGATCTGCAGGTTCAATTGGGTATTGGAACCGTGCCAAGCAATGGAGAAATAATAGTAAAATTATTTGCGTTGAAAGAAGAGGACGACCGGAAAATAGACCCCGGGGTATGGTATAGGGAGGGGAACAGAGGAGGATTGAACATCAGCCCTCTGCAGATCACCTTGCTACCGGACAGTCGCCCAGTGAGAAGGAAGCAGTATCCCATTGCGATGGAAGGAAGAAAAGGGCTACAGCCCGTGATTGAAGGACTGATCGCTGACGGACTACTGGAGGAATGTATGTCACCATATAATACCCCAATACTCCCGGTGCGCAAGCCAGATGGGACTTATCGGATGGTACAAGACCTGCGGGGCCTAAATGCAGTTGTCCAGACCCGATACCCGGTAGTGCCCAACCCTTACACGTTGATGAGTAAAATCTCCCCAGACCACGAGTGGCTCAGTGTAATAGATCTAAAGGATGCTTTTTGGAGTTGCCCGCTAGAAGAGAGCAGTCTTGACATGTTTGCGTTCGAATGGAAGTACCATACCCCGTGGCATCCCCAGAGTTCGGGAAGAGTAGAACGAATGAACAGCACCCTGAAGGCACAGCTAACCAAGTTGATGTTGGAAACCAAGCTACCATGGACCAAGTGTTTGCCGATCGCTCTCCTGAGAATACGTACAGCGCCCCGGAAGGACATAGGAGTATCTCCTTATGAGATGCTCTTTGGACTGCCATATTGGAATAAAATAGAGGGGTATCCCACACTACAGGGGGGGTGATTTATTTGTAAAGAACAATTTACTGGCCTTGTCCCATTCCTTTGCAGAACTGCGGAAAAAGGGTGTCTTGGCCCAGACTCCGCCGCTCGACTTTGCTTTACATCAGATCGTGCCTGGAGATTGGGTTCTGGTAAGGACCTGGAAGCCGGAGAAGTTACAGCCACAGTGGGAAGGCCCTTTCCAGGTCCTGCTAACAACAGAGGCGGCTGTACGGACAAAAGAAAAAGGGTGGACACACGCATCCAGGGTAAAAGGACCGGTGAAGCCCGAAAGCCGCACTGAGTGGACCTGTGTTCCCGGTGAAGAACCGTTGGTGGTGAAGCTAAAAAGGCAGCAAAAATGAACTTTATGTGGACTGTAACATTACTGATTGTAATATATTTGATTCTATATGTCGGGGAAATTGAAGGGAAATGTGACAAGTGCAGAACCGTGGTACAAGTGGGGCAGAGGGTGTTCTCTGGATCCTTCGTATCCCACTCGCATGTAAATGACCGTTGTTATGACAGAAGCAGAAGAGAAGAGTGTTGAGAAAATGGTAAGCCGTACTATCAGGTCTATAATAAAGGCAGTTGGTGGCGGACAGCATGCTGGATGGTGGGAGGTGGATTAATGAGTTTGATGCTTATACCCTGCCTCATTCCCTGTGTACAAGCACTAATAAGGCAAAGTTTGTCACAACTTCAGGCAATAGCAATACCTCAGCACGGCACTAACGAGCTAAAAATAATGCTGCTACACGGGAATACTAAGTTGCCACTAGAGGAGTGAGAATGACAGATCCCATAGGAGGAAACCCTATGAGAGCTATGCACATCTTAAAAGAAAAAGGGTGGATTTGTGAGAGGTAATTACTTATTAAGATGTGCATTAACACGAAGTAGTTAAAATTTTAAGCTTTTGCTAAACTGTTAATACGTACGTGACTAACTGCTTGTAGCCAAAATGCTGAATTCCAGACATGTAACCGCAAAGATGGTGAAGTAAGTTACTGATAATAAAATAGAGGATGTAACGGTTGATCGTGGGTCCTAACAAAAGACAACCCTAAGTATGGAATGGAAAAGTACTGAGCTCAAAATTGTGTACCTCCTAGCTCTTCTGAGCCGGGAGGGGAGGAGTTAAGAGAGACATATAAAAATCTGAACTGTGTAAGGCTCGGGGTTCCTTTTTTTAAGGCACCCAGCTCTGCAGACCTGTTCTAATAAACTTTGTTTCCTTGAATTTGTCCTTGGCCATTATTCGGGGGCAGGACGTTTCTGACAGGCAGGGACCAATCAGCAGAATATACATTTGAGAACACTAATTCTGTTTCTCTTCTCCACAGATGAGGTCTGACCTGCTGTTTTTTCACTATTTTCTGTTTTTATGTTATATTTCTAACATCAGGAGTTGTTTTTTCAAATTTTCATTATTGCTAAGGATTTCAATCCTAGTGGCTTATTCTTGTACCCTTTTCCAACCCTTCACTGGTCCAGGTTGACTATCTGATGAGGGCAAATAGTTTAAATGCCTTATCACAAAAAAAGCTTTGAAAAATGTCAAATTGACAGATCCCCAGGATCTCCATTTCTTCTTCTCTCTGGTTTTAAATGGAATAATGTCTGCAATTTTCCAGAAATTGATATAGTTTTCAAATCTATATTCAATTTTTTTCCACATTTTAACATGGCAAAGCTTGAACCATCAGCTCTTTTACCTTTTTTGAAAAGGCCCTTAAATTCCAATAATTGCCACTTTTTCTACAGAATACACTATAAATGTTCACCTCATTAAGGGAAGCATGTTTTAAGCCAAATGTTCATAGTGTATTTGCCAAATCAAACAATATTTTGAGGATAAAAACACTTTGTTTGATTTGACATTTCTATTCCAATCCTCTCCTTATTTATTCACAGAAGTCATTTTGCAACTTCATACTAAAATATACATTACCGTGGTTCTTTCACTGAAAAGCTCTGCACTCCAAACAAGTGACTCAACAGCTCATCTGAACAATGGACGATATGCTGCTGTTTTTCATCATACAACTGTTTAGCCATTATATATTGCCCTAAGTAGTACATTACCTGTAAAAAAAAATCAGTTTTCAATTCAAAGTTTGAATACAGCACTGGAAATGGTAAATTATAGAAATTTCTTTACAATAGCCTGTTGTAACAGACTGTTACAATAAAACAATTTTGCAGACAAATAGCAAAGGATTCTGAAAGAAAATAACGAAAGTAACAATGTGCATGGAAGTGGAGAAAGTTACAGGACAAGTCATTGACAGAGTTGGGGGTGTAAAATGAAATGGTAGAACTTTCTGAATGTTGAATTTGGAACGCTGCTAAGTCCTGATTGAAAAAGTATTGTTTATCAATATTGCATCAAGCTTTCCATAACAGTCACTTCTCATATCTTAGGAGCCAGCCCCCAGCAAAGGTGAGTAAATTTAGTCATCTCCAATATAAGCTTTTGAAGACCAAGTCCTCAAATCTGGCAAAAAGCCTATGGTATATCAAGCAACAGTAATCCCTGCCCAACTACTACACAATTTGGATAATCTACAGCCAATATACCTCAAATGTATGACCACACAAGTCCACAAAAAGATTTACAAGCCAGGCAAGTTAATGTTATCATCCTCATTTGGATGAACATCCCTTGCATCAAGTCCTTAATCATAGTCAACCAGTTCTGAGAAATGGGACATACTAACTCATTGTAATGGGCACCAAATTCTCAAGTCATGCTCACTATCCAAAGGTTCATTCTGGGAAGTGATTCCCAGCACGGAGAAAATCATTCAAGGATATTATCAAAGATACTTTGGGATAATGTATTATCCTAATGACTCTAGACCAGGGGTTTCCAACCTTCTTTTTTAATGCCATGAACCCCTACCATTAATCCAGGGGTCTGTGGACCCCAGGTTGGGAACCCCTGTTCTACATTATCCTTGGCCACCCCCTCCTCAAAATGAAGGTAGTGAATTCTTGGAAATACTTAGCATCTTAAATTTTTTTGATGCCATTCAGCTATCCTGCAGAGGTCACTTTAGCCAGCTTACAATCCACACAATTGGACAGCACCCACATAACTGGGCAGAAACTACAGAACAAATAACTGATCCAGATGGTATACTTAAGACATTGAGTTGAGAGAGAAAAGGGTGAGAAGCCTTACAGAAGACTAGGACAGTTAAAATGACAGATAACAGAACATTATAACAATATTTGGATGGTAATAGATGTGTTCTACAGAATAGTTTGAATCTGATCACTCCACTGTAGGAGAGAGCGTAAACACAAAACATTAAATTGAAAATTATATGAACTTCTGTTGTGTGGAGATTGGGGAAAGGAGCACAGAGAAAGACATTGGAACTCCTGGATCTACACAGAAGAGTATGTTTCAAGAGAGGAAAAAGAACCAACAACTTGGGAAAATAGATAAGGAAGTGGTACAATGTTTGATGGCTTTACACAGGTGGTGGGAGAAATGGTAGAAGATAATTTCTTGAACGTTGGTGAGATGGAAGAAAGGAAATGAATTAAATTGTATTCCAGAGGGACAGGAAAAAGAGGCAAAAGCAAAAGCTTAAGAAATACAATAGCTGTAGTTGAGAACCCTGCCAACTAAAATACGTGAGAATCTTCTGCCAAAATAGGCAGACAGATTAGATGCACCTGCTTGGAAGATAGCAATATTGGAAGAGATAGGAAGGAGGCTCTTTGAATAGTCCTAAAACAAAAAAATAATCAAAACCAAAATTTCCTGATGTCAGAAATCTGAAATAAAACTGGAAAATACTGTAGAAAAAGAAATAGGATTTTAAGACCCTTGTCTGAACTGGGAAAGAGATGAAGTCAAATTTAAGTTGCAGCTATAACAATGGACATGACTTGGGGAACATCTGTGATAGGTTAAGGATGAGGTTATGGAGTAATTGGTGACACAGGATAAAGTCAGCATGGTTTTTAAAGGGAAAATCTTGGGTGATAAACCGGTTAGAATTCTTTGAGGGGATTACATGTAGGATAGATAAAGCAGATGCAGATGATGTTGCATATTTGGACTTACAAAAGGCTTTTGACAAGGGGCCACATATGAAGCTGCTTACCAAATTAAAAGCCCACGGTATTACAGGAAAGTTACTGGCATGGTTAGAACATTGTCTGATCGGTAGGAGGCAGCAAGTGGGAATAAGAGGATCCTTTCCTGGCTGGCTGCCAGTTCCTAGTGGTGTTTCGCAGGGGTTGGTGTTTGGACCACTTCTTTTTATGCTGTATATCAATGATTTAGATGAGATATTAGATGGCTTTGTTGCCAAGTTTTCAGATGATACAAAGATTGGTGGAGGGCAGGTAGTGTTGAGGAAACAGGTAGATTGCAGAAGGACTTAGGCAGATTAGGAGAATGGGCAACAAAATGGCAAATGAAACACAAAATTGGAAAATACACGGTCATGCATTTTGGTAGTAGAAATAAATGTGCGGACAGTAGAGATGCCAGGCAGGATTGTTGAGTGCTCCTCTTGTGGGATGTGGGAAGGCAGTGCTGGAGCTGGAACTGGGTGAACGTGATCATTTAGGAGGCTGAAAGGATGATAGATAGAACATATCTATCATCTAAGGTAGATGATACTAAGATAGGTGGCGTCGTGGATAATGAAGTAGGTTTTCAAAGTTTGCAGAGAGATTTAGGCCAGTTAGAAGAGCGGGCTGAACGATGGCAGATGGAGTTTAATGCTGATAAGTGTGAGGTGCTACATTTTGGTAGGAATAATCCAAACAGGATATACATGGTAAAATGGTAGGGCATTGAAGAATGCAGTAGAACAGAGTGATTTAGGAATAATGGTGCATAGTTCCCTGAAGGTGGAATCTCATGTGGATAGGATGGTGAAGAAAGCTTTTGGTATGTTGGCCTTTATAAATCAGAGCATTGAGTATAGGAGTTGGGATGGCAGGACAGGCAGGTCTGGCAGCTCAATATTCCAGGGTTTTGTTGCTTTAGACGTGACAGAGTGGGAGGTATTTAAGGTAAAGGGGTGGCATTTCTAGTGAGGGAAAATGTCACAACAGTACTCCATCAGGCCAGACTGGAAAACTAGTGAGGTGTTATGGGTGGAACTGAGAAATAAGAAAGGTACAACCATGTGATTAGGGCTATATTACAGACCACCCAAAAGTCCTATGGATTTAGAGGAACAAATTTGTAAAGAACTCACAGACTGTTGCAAGAAGCATAAGGTTATAATAGTAGGTGATTTTAACTTTCCACATATTGACAAGGAATCTCACACTGCAAAAGGTCTAGTTAGGTTCAAGCTTGTCAAATGTGTTAAGGAAAGTATCCTTCATCAGTACATAGAAGTCTCAATGAAAGAGCATGTGATACTGGATCTGCTATTAGGAAAAGAGACAGGGCAGGTGACAGAAGTTTGTGTAGGGGAACACTTTGCATCCAGTGACCACAATGCCATTAGTTTTAAAGTAAACATCCAAAAAGATAGGTTTGGCCTGTGGGTTGAGATTCTAAATTGGAGACAGAACAATTTTGATGGTATCAGAAATGACCTGGCAAGTGCGGATTGGGACAGGATGTTTTCTGGCAAAGGTGCAGTTGGAAAGTGGGAGTCCTTCAAAAACAAAATTTTGAGAGTACAAACCTTGTATGTGCCTATCAGAATAAAAGGTAAAAATAACAAGAGTAGGGAATCTTGATTTTCAAAAGATACTGAGACCCTGGTTAAGAGAAAAAAAAAGGTCCATAGCAGGTATAGGCATGTAGGATCGAATGAGGTTATGTATACAATAAGCTTATTGCATACAAGAATTACAATGACAAGGCATTCCCTCAGACCCCACAAGAGTAAAGTGCAGAAATTACCAGGGCTTTAGTGATATTTAAAACATCTTTAGCGACAGGAGAAGTACCAGAAGATTGGAGGATAGCCAATGTTGTTCCGCTGTTTAAAAAAGGCTCTAAACAGAAATCAGGAAATTACAGGCCATTTAGTCTGACATCAGCTGTGGGAAAGTTATTGGAAGGTATTCAGGGAAGGGACTAGATATAAAAGTATTTGGACAGACATGTATGGATTAAGGATAGTCTGCATGGTTTCATGAATGGTAGGTCCTGATTAACCAATCATTTAGAACTTTTCAAGGAAACAGGATGTAAGCAAGGTAGTGCATGTTGTCTACATGGACTTTAGTGAGGTTGTTGACAAGATCCCGCACGGGAGGCTGGTCAAGAAGGCCCAGTCACTTGGCATTCAGGATTAGGATGAACTTGGATTAGACATTGGCTTTATGGAAGAAGCCAGAGAATGGTCGTAGATGGTTGCCTCTCTGACTGGAGGCCTGTGAGGACTAGTCGTGTGCCACAGAGATCAGTACTGGGAACTTTGTTTCTTGTCATCTATATCATGATTTGGATGATAATGTGATTAAATGAATCAGCAAATTTGTAGATGACATGAAAATTTGGGGTGTAGTGGACAGTAAGGAAGGTTTTCATGGCTTGCAGAGGGATCTGCATCAGCTGGAAAAATGGGCTGAACAAAGGGATCTGCGAATACAATTCCATAATACATTGAAGTAGCATCACAGGTAGATAAGATCATAAAGAAAGCATTTGGCCCATTGGCCTTCATACGTCAATGTATTGAGTATGTCAGATGGGATGTTATATTGAAGTTGAATAAGACATTGGTGAGGCCTAATTAGCAACATCATGTGCAGTTTTGGTCACCTACTTACAGGAAAGATGTAAATAACATTGAAAGAGTACAGAGAAAATTTCAAGGATGTTGTCTAATCTGGAGGACGCGAGTTATAAGGAAGGACTGAACAGGTTAAGACTGTTTTCTTTAGAACACAGAAGACTGAGAGGAGATTTGATAGAGATATACCAAATTATGAAGGGTATAGATAGTGTATACACAAGCAAGCTTTTTCCACTGAGGCTGGGCATTACTATAACCAGAGGTCATGGTTTAAGGGTAAAAGGTGAGAAGTTTAAGGAATTTTTTTCATTCAGAAGGTTGTGAGAGTGTGGAATGAGCTGCCAGCACAAGTGACGCATGCAAGCTTGAATTCAATGTTTAAAAGAAGTTTGATAGATACATGTATAGCAGGGATATGGAGGGCTATGGTCCAGGTGCAGGTCAATAGGAGTAGGCAGTTTAAATAGTTTCAGCATGGACTAGATGGGCTGAAAGACCTATTCCTGTGCTGTACTGTTCTATGTGTATAAAACTTTGGTGAAACCTCAGCAAGACTACTGCATGCAGTTTTGGTCACCACACTAGAGAAAAGATGTGCTAGCGCTGGAGATGTTGTGGGGGAGATTTGCCAGAATATTGCTTAGTGTGGAACAGTTCAGTTATGAGGAAGGAATAGAGGAACTAAGCCTGTTCTCCCAAACTGATGGAAGTAAGAGGACTGTGGCATAGAAAATGAATATAAATATGGTCAACAAGAAACGTTTTACCAAATCAGTTAGCAAAAACTGGGGAATGTAGATTTAGGGCAAGGGAAGAGATTTAGAGCTGATACAAAGAGAACCCCTTTCATTCAGAAAGTGACAAGCAGCTGGAATAAACTTCCTATGAAGTGATTCAAGCTCAGTTGCTGACAGCAGTTAAACGTATAGATAAATACCTGAATTGCTAAGATATGGAAAACAATGGGTCAAGTACTGGGAAATGGTATTAATATGGCAGGTCAGTGTGGATGTTGGGCCAAATGGCTCGTTTCACTGTCATACAATGCTTTAACGTTAATAAGTAGGAGGAAATATTTAAAAGAGAAAGTTCTGTGAAGCAAGACACTGAAATGGTTGACTCATAAAGAAGTTAGGTTTGTGACTCTTACACCTGCTCTAGACAATCATCACAAATTCCAGTCACACGTCATTTAATTCTTTGCATCATTCCAGCTGGCCTGCAGCTTCGTACATTGCCCAATATAGACTAAGTAAGCTCAACAGAACCTCATTAGACACATTACAGACAATAAGGCCTATTTCTGTTCCTATGTGTTATGGTCTTAATATTTTGCTGTTATTACCACAAATCACATACACCCCTCATTTTTTTCATTACATTCCACTTCCATCACATTTGCCGTGCACTTCTTGAACTCGATCAGACTTTTATTTTTTCTTTCCATTCCTCTTTCTATATCCCATGTTCTTTTTTTCTCAGTTCTCATGAACAGTTATTAATCTGAAATGTTTGCTGTTTCACATCTCACCTGAGACTGCACAATAAACTTTGAACTAGGATCTTGTATCTATGACATGTTAACTCAAATGCAAAGTTATACAGCGTGGAAACAGACCATTCAGCCCACCTGGTGCATGCCAACCACAGCATTCTCATGGCTAATCCCAGTTACCTGTATTCAGCCAAAGACCCTCCAAACCATTCTCTCTCTGTGTAGAAATTCACATCACTTATTATGTCACAATTGTATTTGCCTTGACCCCTTTCTCTGACAGCTCATTTCAGGCACTCACTATCATCTGTGTAAAGAAATTACCTCTCAGATCTCTCTTATATCTCCCTCACTCTGATCTCGTATCTGTGCCCTCTAGTTTTGGAACCTCCAACCCTGGAGAAAAGACTGTGACTAGCACCTTATCCATACTCCTCACGATTTTGTAAACTTCCATCAGATCAGCTGTCATTCTCCTACACTCTGAGGACCAAAGATCCAGCATGTCCAACCTATCCCTACAATTCAGGCCCTGAAAAGTCAACACAGCATCCTTGTTATCTCCTCTGCACCCTCTCTAGCTTGGCAATGTCTTTCCTATAAGAGAGTGACTTAAACTATATGTTTGCAAGTTATTAATGCTGAAGCCTTTAATATTACCCTCAGGGAACTTGCATGTGGAATCCACCTGGAAATCTGACTCACGTGACTCCGACTTTAGATACAGTTGTAGTTTAGGTACAAGTAATTAGCTAAAAAAACGGTTGGAGGAACTCAGCAGGGCTGGCCTCATCTGTGGAGGCAGAGAAATGGTTGAGGGTTGCATGACCCAGAGTTCCTCCAACAGTTTGTGTTTTGAACCAGATTGCAGCATCTGCAGTCTCTTGTGGCTTCACAACTAACGAGTTAATTTTATTAAAGCATCACTTAATTGTAGACTAACCTCCTTCACTGTAAAGGTTTCATTCTGCGCACCTGCAAACCGCAGCAATTTAAGCAAAAGCGGCTTGGGCTTCACCTACAACGTTTTTAAGGAAGAAGAAAGAAGACAACATGTACTTAGTAAGTAAGCAACTAAAAAAAAGTTGAAACATTTTTCGAGGATTTTTAACGGTATCTACAAAATCAAAAGAAAATACCTGACTTTCGTGCTCTGAAGACAGCATTTGATCTTGCGAAGTGCCGAGGCAGAACGTAGAGCTGCTTGTCGCCATTTCTTCAAAAGTGCTCCTAAACCAACAATTGTCCTACATACTTCTTCAAAAGCAAATAAATTCACGTAGCTGCAAATACATTAAACCTTAAACACGGCAACGCGTTATCCGAGATACACCGTTTAAAACCCTCTCGGCTTGCCATTTAAACTCGAAGATGTGGGAGGAGACACGGAGTCTCACCGGGCTGTGCAAACATGCCCGAGCAAAGACAGTGTTTGTTCCTGCTGACTCACCGGGCTCTGCCCGGACATGCCCGAACATAATAGCAAAAGGCTCCACAAACAAAATACGCGCACGAGAGACGGGGAGAAGGCAACGGGGGTGGAGGAGGGGACAACGGTGCAAAATGGGGCTGAAGGTAGGGGAGGGGGAACTGGGAACGGGAGAGAGAAACAGGGAGGGGGAGGGGAGGGGGCGAGGAGGGAGTGTAAGATACGGGTGAGAGGAGATTCATAATTCACAAGAATAAACCATTCCATGCCTTTAAATCTTTTACATACACGGCCGATGCATTCCAGGCCGTCATAACACTGCTGCTACTCATGTGGCACTCTGGGGTTTCCTCCACGCACCCGACCCACCCTCTCCACACACGAACACTCACTGTAGTCCTTCCCAACCAAGCCTTTGTGATGGCTACACCAAGCTTCAGTGCGTTTCCTCAGTAAGTACTCCTGCAGCCTGCAATATGCCAGTCGGCAGCATTCCTCCACATACATCTTGACATGGTGGCAGACCAACAAGTTTTGGGATGACTGAAAAGCATCTTTCACCGAGTTGATCATCTGCCAGCAGCACCTGATATTTGTCTGTGTGTCTCTCTCTTGGAAACAGCCTGCAGATCAGAGGGTTCTCTATCATGCAGTTGCTTGGGATGAAAAATAACACAGCCCCTTTCATCTTACTCTAAACCTTCTTTGCAAACCCACAGTTTACAAAGAGGCAAGTTACCGCCTCTTCCCCACTACAGTCATCCTGTGGACAGTGGTTGAGATGATGCTCTGGGTTTGCAGGAAGGCCACTCTCACCGCCAAGCAGGAGAAGTCTTGGTGCCTGTTGGTGAGGCCTGATGATAAAGTATTCTGCCAGATGGTCCGGTCAGTCTGCTTGGGGACTCACCCTACGGTGTCTATTGACTCTTCCTGCAGTGTTTGCAGGATGCTCTGTGTTGACCACTGCCTGATGGCATTGAGCTCAAAGGTGTTTGTCTGGAGTTATGGGAATGGGAAATGGGAGCATATGTAGGGTGAAGTTTGAGAGGAGGTGAGATGGAATCCTACTCTTCTTTTCTCCTCTTACCTTAAACTTATAACCTCTCCTTCACATCTCACCAACACTACTTTCCTACAGCACCTCTACTTTCTTAGAAGTTTGCGAAGATTAAACATGTAATCTAAAACTCTGACAAACTTCCATAGATGTGTGGTGGAGAGTATATTGACTGGCTGTATCACAGCCGGGTATGGATACACCAATGCCTTTGAATGGAAAATCCTACAAAATGTAGTCACACAGTACATCATGGTTAAAGCAGAATCCATCATCAGGGACCCCACCCACCCAGAACATGTTCTCTTCTCACTGCCGTCATCAGGGAAAAGTTACAGGAGTCTCAGCACTCACACCACCAGGTTCAGGAACAGTTATTACCCCTCAACCATCAGGCTCTTTGAACCAAAGGGGATAACTTAACTCAACTTCATTTGCCCCATCACTGAACTGTTTCCACAACCTATGGACTCACTGTCAATGACTCGTCTCATGCTTTCAATATTTATTGCTTGCTTATTTATTTTTATTCTGCTTTTATTTTTGCATTTGCTGTAAATGCCCACAAGAAAATGAATCTCAGGGTTGTAAATGATGGCATATATGCACTTTAATAAACTTGCTCTGAAATCTGTGAAAAATACCCATGGCTATATCCTACTTGATTTTTATACACATCTCTATAACCTCCGTCTCCTATGCACATAGGAATAAAGTCCCAGCCTCTCCAATCTTTTCCCATAACTCAGTCCCTGAAGTCTTGGCCACTTCTTTGTAAATTTTTCTACATCTTTACTGTTTAATAGCATTTTTCCTGTAGCAGGATGATCAAAATGAACACAAAACCCTATGCTGATACATACAAAATGCTGGAGGAACTTGGCAAATCCTGCAGCATCTACAAAAATGAATAAACAGTTGATGTTTTGGGCTGAGACCCTTCATCAGGTCATGTATGGCCTCATCATCATCCAGATCAAGATCCCCTAACTTATACACTCAAATTGCTCTTTGTAAATTGCCCCACGATCTGGGTAGGATTCATTTGGGGGATTGCTGGGTGGGATGGCACGAAGGACCTATTCTGCCTGTGACTCAATAAATAAATAAATAATAAATGATACTGACTTATGAAGGCCTTCTTCCTTATCCTGTCTACCTGTGACTCCACTTTCTGTGAACCATGTACTTGTAGTAGAATCAGATTAATATCACCGGTATAAGTTGTGAAATCTGTTGTCTTTGCAGCAGCAGTACAATGCTATGAATAATAATTGAGGGGAAAAAAACTTAACAGAGCTAACTTTTTCAGGTCAATGACCCTTTGTCAGCACCGGGAAGGAGAGAAATATTGAATTCTAGAACTTCAGACGAATCGCTTTCTCTCTGCAACATGTCCAGCCTGAGCTGTCAGGCAAATATATCTTCCCTGTTCTACATCTTGCTACTCCTAAATTCTTTTGTTTGTGTTCTCTCTCTCTCTCTCTCTCTAATTGGTCCCATTGACTCACTGGCAGATAACCTTGTATACAGGTTATACCCATGGCTTTTGCTCTATCGGACTTCAGCTTTGCAACCTCATTCTCTTTCTTTAGGAGTAGACAATGGACCTTCAACTTGAATTTTCTTTTCCTGGAGGTAAGCCCCGAGCTGCTTGTTCAACATTTCCAGTTGTTTCTGTCTATATTTCCTAGACTGCAACAGCAAGATATGGAGAACTGCCCCTTAATGTCTACATTTATCGTTTCATCCTATTGTAGAAATTTCAGGTGTTCAATCCACTGCCCTCCCTCACCTGTTCTACTACACAATGAGTTTTCTGTTTTAAAGTGATGATGAAAGGTCCTCTATCTGAAACAGCAGTCTCAGTTTGTCCAACGCCTTTTGTTATGCAGAGTCCGTACTGGAGTCTTAGAAAAAATGAAGGAATTATCTCATATAAATGTATATAGTTCTTACAGGGCTTGGCTCATTCCACTAGCTAGGTTATTGAGAGCCTTCAGAAACAATGAGAATTGTCTTCATTCCAAGGGAGAATCCCTTCAAATTTCAATGCCCCAGAAAAGCTCAGTGTTATAAAACTAGAGGATATATATTTTAATTGGAGAAGAAAAGCTACATGACCAATGCGGAGATGTTGCATAAAAACATTTTAATTTAATGACAGGATGTCAGTTATTATTACATAATGCAATGTGCTGTTGCTGCAAAACATCAAATTTCACAATATTAAACCTGATTCTGAATTCTAGCAGTGACAGCTTACGCCTGAACCGGGAACGAATGGAGGGGGCCTTCAGCGGTTTCTGTAACATGTGGTGCGCTTCCTTTCCTCCTTACACCACAAGTTATAACTCTCAGCGTGCTTCAGCAATTATACCGATGGTATCACTCACGCAGAGCTCCCGTTTTAGTCTCACCTCTGGCCCCGATCACGAATTCAATTCCAGCCCATCTAGGCGCGGATCTAATCGATTTCGTTCGGACTGGAAGCCAAGCTCAATGCACGGGAGTCGCTTCGTCTCCGGCGCTTACCTTCTCCTCGGCTTTGTTAAAAAGACTTGACAGCTTTCTGCAGCGAAAGCTTGTCCTAGTCGGGAAGAACTGGGCTGTAAACTGAAGGAGGCAGATTAGGCCCGGTTACCATGGAAACCGTGACCCTCCGGCAGTTGAATCAGCCGGATTCCATTTCCCGAATCTGCTCGCGAAATTCTAAACCGACTTTCCGTTGAAGCGCGCGAGCGCCTCGCTGAACTCTCGCGAGAACTGTTCCTCATTCGGTGGCTGCCAGGAGGGTGACATAGGGATCGATTCCCGGCAGCTGAGGCGTGATGCCTCCCACAGTTGCATGGTAAACTCACACTTCCCTGTAAGTAATGGACTTCCAACGTGTTGCTGTACGTTTTCCCTTTTAGCATGAACGAAGGGATTGAGAAACCCTGCTGCATTCCTCAATCACTAGCGGTGGTCTTACCGATAGGAAATGCGGGACATTTAACGCCTGTCTCTTTCCATCTTCTGTCCTCCGCCCTGCATTTCAGCATTTTTCAGCTGAAAGAGCAGTTATAGTTATACTGATTCAGACCTTTCAGCCCATCATCAAGTAATTTAACGTTCAAAGTAAATTTTATTATCAAAGTACATATATCACCATCTACAACCGTGCGTTTCATTTCCTTGTGAGCATACTCAACAAATCTATAGAATAGTAACAATGAACGGACTGCCAACCTAGGGCTTTCAACCAGACTTCAGAAATCAACAAACTACAAATACAAAAAAAAATAAATGCTGAGAACATGAGATGGAGAGTCATTGAATGTGAGTGAATTGATTGTGGGAACATTTCAATGATGAGTGAGTGAAGTTATCCCCTTTGTTCAAGAGCCTTTGTTAGTGATCCCATTTACTAACACCTGGCTAAATGCCTGGCTAAGCAGACATTTATCAAAATACTTAAATGCTGTGAGGCATTGCTCCAATGAATCACAACACAAATTTATAGATAGATCATTTATTGATATCAAAGGAAGTTGCAGTGTCGCAATAATATAACAAGTGCACAGATACACAAATATTAGAAGAGAAGTAAAGAATAAAAAAAAAGTTGCCTCAACCAGTCTAACAGGAGGGGTCGTCACTTCCCCGGCTACAGGTTGACTCATTATAGAGCCTAATGGCCAAGGGTAAGAATGACATCAGTGCTTTCTGGAGCAGTGCAGTTATCTTAGTCTATTACTAAAAGTGCTCCTCTGTTCAGCCAAGGTGGCATGCAGAGGGTGCAAAACACTGCCCAGAATTGCTAGGATTTTCCGTAGGGTCCTTTGTTCTACCATGGCCTCCAGTATGTCCAGTTTGATTCCTATAACAGAGCCAGCCTTTCTAATCAGTTTATTGAGCCTATTGGCATTACCAATGTTGAAGCCATTGCCCCCACTACACCAGCGCATAAATGATTGTACTGGCGACAACAGACTGGTAGAACATGTGAAGGAGAGGCCTGCACACTCCAAAGGACCTCAGTCTTCTCAGGAAGTAGAGGTTACTCTGGCCCTTCTTGTACACAGCCTCTGTGTTGGTGCTGCACTCAAGTCTGTTATCCAAGTGCAGCTCCAGGTACTTGTAGGTCCTCACCACATTCATATCCTCACCATCAACAGTAAAAGGGAGCAGTGCAAGCTTAGTCTCCATCACCATCTCCTTTGTCTTACTAACGTTGAGTCGCAGATGATTCAGCACCATTTGACAAAGTCCTTCACCAGGGCCCTGTATTCATCCTCCCATCGTACACATAACTATTTCTGAGTCATCAGAGAATTTCTGCAGATGTCATGACTCAGTGTTGTATATCTCTATAACAGTATCCTAACTAGGCACATGACACCTTCCTGGCAAAAGTACTTAATTCAGTTCTTGAATTAATGATTCTGATATTTCCATTTATGTATGTCAGTTGGGAATGGAATAAAATATAATTAATGATCCAGCATTAGGACTGATTGGATGGCACACTATTCCTAAATTTTACTAATTGATTCTTGCTATAATTCAGAGGAAAAAATGAACATTGGCAAAAAAGTTATTCATATTGCTTATAAAAAGTTATAAAAATTAGATAAAGCTGTAATATACAGAATAATTGTCCAACAATGCAGCACAATACATGTCCTTTGGCCAACAACATTTTAACCTACTGAAGATAATTTGAACCTATCCCTCCTACACAGCTGTCCACTTTTCTAACGTACAAGTGTTTTTTAAATGTTCCTACTGTGTCTGCCTCTACTACCGCCTCTGGCAAGGCTTTCCACGCATCTACCACTCTGTGTAAAGAACTTACCTCTAACATCCATCCTACATTTTCCTTCAATCACATTAAAATTATGCCACTTTGTATTAGCTATTTCTGCCCTGGGGAAAAAAGTCTCTTGGCTATCCTCTTGATCCATGCCTCTTGTGATCTTGCACACCTCTATGAAGTCACCTCTCAATATCCTTCGCTCCAAAGAGAAAAGCGCTAGTTTAGCTCAGAAGACATGCCCTCTAATCCAGGCAGCACCCTAGTAAATCTCAGCATTCTCTCTAAAGCTTCTACATCTTTCCTAGAACTAGAACTAGAACCGAACACAATATTCCAAGTGTGGTCAAACCAGGACTTTATGGAGCTGCAAGATTACGTCACAGCTCTTGAACTCAATCCCCCGACTAATGAAGACTAACACACAATACACCTTCTTAACAATCCTATCAACTTGTGCGGCAAATTTGAAGGATCCATAATGCTAAGAATGCTGTCATTAATCCTGTATTCTGCTTTCAAACTCAAGCTTCCAAAGTGAATCATTTCACACTTCCCTGGGTTGAACTCCCATCTACCATTTCTTAGCAAAGTGTTGCATCCATCCATGTCCTGCTGCAGCCTACAATAACCCTTCATATAGCCCTTAACACCACCAACCTTTGTGTCATATGCAATCTTACCCATCTTTCCACTTCCTCATCAAAGGCATTTATAAAAATCACGAAGAGCAGGGGTCCAAGAACAGATTCCTATGGAACACCACTGGTCACTAATCTCCAAGCAGTAAATGCTCTCTCTTCTACCACCCTCTGTCTTCTATGCTCAAGCCATTTCTGTCTCCACATAGCCAGCTTTCCCTGGATCCCATGCCTCTTGACTTTCTGAATTAGCCTGCCATCATTTTAGAAAAGTTATTTTAGGATAGATTTATGGACACATCTCCAATCAGTCTTTGTATACATTCATAGTAGGACGTTTTGAGGCAATTGTAAAATAAGATGTGGATATATAGGTGTAACATTTTGATCCATAATCCTTAATGAATTGCATCTTGGGATATTTAATGATTAAAGTTATTGTTATAATAATAAGAACGTTTATGGGAAATATTTGAGTATACTTTTTATATTGTAATTCAGTATACTAATAATTCTTTGTGTCCAAACCACTAATATGAGACTTTTGAAACACACCATGATAGCACTAAATGTGTATATATTCAATAAAAAGATTGTTTACTGGAAAGGAAAAACAGATGCTGTGCTGACTATAATATATGGATAGCTTTCAGACTTTAAAAAAACTTCAGGATAAATTTACATCCAAATCAAAGATTCTCAGTTAGCTAAAGTAAATTGATAAATTGGTTTATTATTGTCACATGCTGAGCTATAGTGAAAAAATGTCTTGCACACAGATCAATCCATTACAAGAATGCGTTGATGTAGTTCATGTAATCCAATAACAGAGTGCAGAATGAAGTGTTACAGTACAGAAAAAGTGCAAGGTCACATCAAGGTTATAGGAAGAATATGGAAGCTATGGGTAACCTTAGGTAATTTCTAAAGTAAGTACATGTTCGGCACAGCATTGTGGATCGAAGGGCCTGTATTGTGCTGTAGGTTTTCTATGTTTCTGTTTTTCTATGTTTCGAGAGGGTACAGAGGAGATTTACCATGATACTGCCATATCGTATGAAGGAAAGCTATGTGAGCCTTCAAAGGGTTTCCCCTTCAAAGTTCAAAGTAAATTTATTATCAAAGTATCTATTTGTCACCATGTACTACCCTGAAATTTGCTTTCTTGCAGCCATTCACAGTAAGACAAAGAAATGCAATAGAATCAATGAAAACTACACACAAAGACTGAGAAACAACCAATGTGCAAAAGAAGACAAATTGTAAATACAACAGATAAATAAATATTACTGAGAACATGAGTTGCAGAGTCCTTGAAAGTGTGTCCATAGGTTGTGGAATCAGTTCAGTGTTGAGGTGGGTGAAGTTATCCACACTGGTTCAAAAGTCTGATGGATCGAAGATAATAATTATTCCTGAATCTGGTGGTGTACATCCTAAGGCTCCTGACCCTTCTTCCCGATGGTAGCAGCAAGAAGAGAGCTGGGCCTGGATGGTGGGGGTCCTTGAATGTTGATGCTGCTTTCTTGTAGATGTGTCTTCTGTGATGGATGGAGTGATCAGGAGGATGAGAGACAACTTGATAGATGACGAGTGGCATAATTAGAATCGACAACCAGCACCTCTTTCCCAGGTCACAGTGGTCAATACTAGAGGACATTTGTTTAAGTTGATTGAAGGAAAGTTTGGAGAAGTTGTTAGAGGTAAGTTTTTTTAATTTTATTAGTTTTTTATGCATTTTCTACATTGCTACAGATAAAAAAAAATGAAAAATCAAATCAAAATGAAGAAAATTAATACAGTGCAAAAATAAACATACAATAATAATATAATACAAAAAAGATAATTGAGAAAGCACCTGAATTGAAGACATATAAAATTGGTACCCTCCCCAAGCCCCAAAACAAAAAAAAACTCCAGACCAACCACAACACAATATAGAGAATATAAATCAGGACATTCAAACCCCCAAAACTGTAAATACACTTAAAAACAGAAGATAATAATGCCTACTACCAAAAAAAAGAGCTGAAAGCAAGGGACCGAAAAAAAAACCCTTAATTAAGAGGAAGGTTATGAAAGTACTCAATAAAAGGTCCCCAGACCTTATGGAACTTTATATCCGAATTAAGAATTGAATAATGAATTTTTTCAAGGTCTAAGCAGGACATAATATCATTAAGCCATTGAGCATGCGTGGGCGGGGCAACATCTCTCCATCTAAGGAGGATTAAACGTCTAGCCAGAAGAGAAGCAAAAGATAATATTCGACACTTAGTCGAACTCAAACGTAAATCTGTCTCACCCAAAAAACCAAACAAAGCAATTAAAGGGTTAGGTTCTAAGTGGTGATTCAGAATATAAGATAAAGTTATGAAGACATCTTTCCAAAATTTCTCCAAGCTAGGACAGAACCAGTACATATGAATAAGAGAGGCCTCGCCCCTTTTGCATTTATCACAAAGAGGACTAATATTAGGGTAAAATCGAGATAATTTAGATTTAGACATATGGGCTCTATGAACAATCTTAAACTGTAAAAGGCAATGGCGAGCACAAAGAGAGGTTGAATTAACCGATTTGAGAATCGGGTCCCAAGTCTCATCAGATAAAGAAATATTTAAATCATGCTCCCAAGCCATTCTAATTTTATCCACAGGGGCACGCCGTAAGAATGCTAATTTATCACGAATAAATGATATTAAACCTTTACCCAGTGGATTAATAGAAAGAAAGAAATCCATAACATTTTTCTCAGGCATTTCAGGGAAGTTAGGAATTAAAGGATTAATAAAGTGTCTAATTTGGAGATATCTAAAAAAAATGAGCATTAGGCAGATTGAACTTAACAGAGAGCTGTTGAAAAGATGCGAAGCGATTATCAATAAAAAGATCTTCAAAATGTCCAATGCCCTTCCTATACCAATCATGAAATGTTGAATCATACATAGTAGGTAAAAAAAGGTGATTATGTAAGATAGGACTGGAAAAGGAAAAACCATAGAAACCATAAAATTTCCTAAACTGAGCCCATATTCGCAAAGTGTGTCTAACAAGAGGATTAACAATTAATCTGGACAAACTACTAGGGAGTATAGAGCCAAGAAGTGCAGAAATAGATAAGTCTTTAGTGGAACTCAACTCCATTGCCACCCAATTAGGGCACTCGGGTTGGCCATGGAAAAAAGACCAAAAGGTAGCACAATGTATATTGGCTGCCCAATAATATAAACGAAAGTTAGGTAAGGCTATGCCACCCTCTTTTTTAGATTTTTGGAGATAAACTTTATTAATTCTAGAACGCTTATTCCTCCACAAATATGACAAAATAATAGAGTCTAAGGAATCAAAAAAAATTTAGGAATAAAAATTGGGATTGAGTAAGTTTTTTTATACAGAGAGTGATGGGTGCTAACTGCTAACCTTTTGAGATTCTGGCATCTTTCTTGAGACTTGTCTCATTGTATTATATTGTATTGGTGCCAAACATCAATCTCTTCAGATCAGAGGAATAATGCATTAAACTCTCTTCAAGGTTGTGGTTGTTATCAAAATCAACCTTGAATGAATAGCCAACCTGAGCAAAACCATTTGCCTCTTCAATTTTTAAAACAGCAGCCTTGTCTTAGATAAAACATCTGAGGGTATCAATTAAATTGCAATGCTTCTATCTAACCCATATAAGCTATTAGCTTTAAAATTCAAAAAATTCCATTACTGTAAGTTGAATCTATAGTTAATATATAAATATATATATTGACGTATAAAGACGTATTTACTATTTATCCTTAATAGAAAAAGTTAATAATTTATAATACACAAAGAGGCCATACAGCCCGTCGCATTCACGCTGACAGAAAAAGTAGTAGGAAAATACAATTGATTTCATAATGTTCTCTCTCAGTGACTCCCTAGGTTATGGTATCAGTAAGTACTCATTCTAGGTATAGAAACATAGAAAATAGATTCCAGAGTAGGCCATTCGGCCCTTCGAGCCTGCACCGCCATTCAGTATGAAAATGGCTGATCATCCAGCTCAGAACCCTGTACCTGCTTTCTCTCCATACCCCCGATCCCTTTAGCCACAAGGGTCATATCTAACTTCCTCTTAAATATAGCCAATGAACCGGCCTCAACTGTTTCCTGTGGCAGAGAATTCCACAGATTCACCACTCTCTGTGTGAAGAAGTCTTTTCCTCATCTCGGTCCTAAAAGGCTTCCCCTTTATCCTTAAACCGTGACCCCTCGTTCTGGACTTCCCCAACATCATACCTGTTTTTTTTTTCTTTTGGTTTTAAAGAGAATAACTCCATTTTAGCCAGTCTTAGTGCAATTTAGTGGCATCCATCATTAAGGACCCCCATCACCCAGGACAAGTCCTCTTCTCATTGTTACCATCAGGGAGGAAGTACAGGAAGATGCCACAGACTCATCGATTCAGGAACAGCTTTTTCCCCTCTGCCAACTGAGTTTGAAATGCACATTGAACCCATGAACACTACTTCACTACCTTATTTTTATTTTTATTTTTGCACTTATTTAATTAACTATTTAATATAAACGTACAAGTACTTTTTAAAAATGTATTCATTCCGGGAGCTGGGTGTTGCCAGCCAAGCCAACATTTATCGTCCATTCCTAGTCGCCCTTGAGAAGGTGGTGATGAGCTGATTTCTTGAACTGCTGCAGTCCCTGAAATGTAGGTACTCCCATGGTGCTGATAGAGAGGGAATTACATGGTTTTGACCGAGCGACAATGAAGGAATGTGGATATGTTTCCAAGTCAGGATGATGAGTGACTTGGAGGGAGTTTTCCAAGTGGTGGTGTTCCCAGGTATTTGCTGTTCTCCTCCTACTAAATAGTAGTGGTTGTTGGTCTGGAAGGTGCTGCATTAGGAACTTTAGTGTGTTGTTCCTGTGCATCTTGTAGATAGTACACACTGCTGCAACTGTTCATCGATGGTGGAGGGATTGGATGCTTGTTGAAGGGGTACCAATCAAGTGGGCTGCCTTGTACTGGATGGTGTCAGGCTTCCTGAGTGTTGCTGAAGCTACACTCTTCCAGGCGAGTGGTGAGTATTACATGAGACTCCTGACCCTTGCCTTGAAGATGATGGCCAGGCTTTGAGAGTCAGGAGGTGAGTTAAATGCTGCAGGATTCCTAGCCCTTGACCTGCTCTGGTAGCCATGGTGTTTGGTTTCCTTTCAGTGCTGACCCCCCAGGATGTTGATAGTACGGGATTCAGTGATGGTCACAAAATGTCAATGGACAATGGTTAGAGCCTCTCTTGTTGGAAATGGTCATTGCCTGGTACTTGCTTGAATGTTACTGGCCACTTGTCAGTCCAAGCCAGGATATTGTCCAGGTCCTTCTGCATTTTGGTATGAACTGCTTCACTATCTGAGGAGTCATGAATGGTGCAGAACATTGTGCAGCCATCTGCGAACATCCCCACTTCTGACCTCATGACGGAAGGAAGGCCATTGATGAAGCAGCTGAAGATGGTTGGTCCTAGGACACTTCCTTGAAGAACTCCTGCAGTGATGCCCTGAGGGCAAGATGATCGACCTCCAACCACCACTTCCTTTGTGTCAGGTATGATTCCAACCAGCGGAGAGTTTTCCCTCTAATTCCCATTGACTTCATTGCTCCAAATCAGCAAATTTATAGATGGTATTTGAACTATGCCTAAGTGGTAGAATGTTCAATTGGATTCAAGATTTTATAGGTGATAGGAAGATGGAGTGGCATGGTAGCATAGTGGTTAGCACAATGCTTTACAGTACAGCAGACGCGAGTTCAGTTCCCGCCACTGCATATAAGGAGTTTGTGCGTTCTGCCTATGGCTGCATGGGTCTCCTCTGGGTACTCCGGTTTCCAATCACAGTCCAAAGATGTATCAGTTGGTAGGTTAATTGGTAATTGTAAAATTCCCCTGTGATTTGGCTCAGAATAAATAGGGGGATTGCTGGGTGGCGCAGGTCGAAAGGGTGGAAGGGCCTACTCTGCTCTGTATCTCAATAAATCAATAAATAAAGATACAAATTAGGATGGGTACAGCATTCTCTAAGGAGCATGAGATAGAAAGTGGGACTCCACAGGGGAATGTGTGTAGCTCACCATTTTTTAGTATTATGATTAATGATATTTTCTTAAATATTGGCTGAGACATTTCCAAATCGTTATATACTGGTGATGGCACTCTGTGGAAGAGAGTCAGGATGATAAATTCTGTAGTTTAGGAAACTGCAGGTAATTATTAATGAAGTAGAGGAGTGGAGACATCATTGAGGGGTTAAATTTTCTGTTGCAAAGACACAAGTTATTAGCTTTTCTAAAAAGAACATTACACCCACAATTCATCGCAAATTATATGGTAAATCTCTTAAACATGAGTCAGTGGAAGAACACAAGGCTAACATGGATGGTGCATGTGAATTAAATTTTAGAGAAGTGTAAAAAAATACCTTAACGTGCTCAGGTGCTTAGTTGGGTGTGATTGGTGTGGGAGTAGGAGGTCACTTAATAAATGTATATTGCTTTACTCAAACCTCTGTGATGGATGTGTTGCATATGGGTCAGACTCATAAATGGTCTCAAAACCTTTAGATAAAATTCAAGCTCAAGCATTGAGATTATGTTGTGGTGCTATTAAATCACCCCCAATTTCAGCATTTCTGGCTGGTAGAAATGGGTGAAGTACCTTTACATTTATGCAGATTACAGTTTGCAATGGTTTATTGGATTAAAGCAAGATAACATAAAGTTGGTCAACCAATATTGGCAACATTAATAGAGTGTTGAGAGCACTTCACTCGTAAGGTCTTCAGTTCTGAGTGGGTGGGAAATGAATGGCCACAAAATCTTGGGTTGCTTAATGTGGATTATGGTCCCAATGTATCCCTTTCTGTCACTTCTTCATGGTGTTTTCCTTTGCCTGTGGTTGATTTTGCATTCCTCCAGCATTTTGTGCATTGAAAAGTTAAACCTGCATTGCTGCTGCTTGATTTGCTGAATAGTAGTTTTTTTTCTTTTAAGTTATTACAAAATTCTTGAGATAATGATAGTTAACTTCAAAGATTATTAGCTTTGGGTCTCCATTTTTCCTGTTGATGTGGCAGCAGTGGGTTAAAGAGCAGGGATTTTTCAAATGATCATGGCAAGATTTCAGACTGTTTCAATTTCTGAAAGAAAATAGTGTAGAATTCTGTCACATGACACCTGATCTTTGCATGAGGAAATGCCAGTCCTAATTGACTCACAGAACTATAATGTGTTAACTGATTGATATACATTTTACAAAGGAAAACATGGGATGCTAGTTATATTGCAATATATTCCTTAATAACAAATTGAGTTATAATCTTTTTTTAAAAAAGCTTCATAACATTTGAAATGTCACGTGGATTGGCAATATAACATACCACAGAATGCCATTTTGATTTAGAAATTACATTTGTAAGGCTGTGTCCAGTATATTTTTGATGAAAGTAAATAAATTTGTTAAAATAAGTTTCTTTAATTGGATAAATTGTTTCTAAATGAAAATGGGTAATTGGTTACCATTATGGAGGAAAATTTTAAAAAACCAAAATATGAATGTTACAATTTTAGACATCAGCAGTCCTCATGCAGGATTCCCTAAATGTTAACTTGCAGTTTGAGTTAGTGTTAGCAATGCTCTGTTAGTATTCATTTTAAGACGACTAGAATACAAAAGCAAGGATGTTACTCTGAGGCTTTATAAGGCATTGATTAGACCGATCGTAGTATTGTGAGCAGTTTTGGGCCCCTTATCGAGAAAGGATGTGCTGGGATTGGAGAGGGACTAGAGGAAGTTCACGAGAATGATCCCAGGAACAAAAGGGTTAATGTATGAGGCGTGTTGATGGCTCTGATAAGAAGAAAGAAGAGAGATCTCATTGAACCCTTTCAAGTATTGAAGGGCATGGATAGAGTGGACATGTAGAGGATGTCTCTTATAGTGGGGAAGTCTAAGACCCAAGGGCATCATCTCAGAATAGAGGATGTCCCTTTAGAACAGAGATGAAGAGGAATTTCTTTAGCTAGAGGGCAGCAAATCTGTGGAATTCATTGCCACAAATGCCTATGGTGACTAATATTTAAAGCATAGGTTGATAGTTTCTGAATTAGTTATAGAATATAGAATAGTACAGCACAGTACAGGCCCTTCGGCCCACAATGTTGTGCCGACCCTTAAACCCTGCCTCCCATATAACCCCCCACCTTAAATTCCTCCATATACCTGTCTAGTCTCTTAAATTTCACTAGTGTATCTGCCTCCACCACTGACTCAGGCAGTGCATTCCACGCACCAACCATTCTCTGAGTAAAAAACCTTCCTCTAATATCCCCCTTGAACTCCCCCCCCCCCCCCCCACCTTAAAGGCATGTCCTCTTGTATTGAGCAATTATCCTCATATAATGTGATAGGTTACGGGGACAGGGATGATAAATCAGCTATGATTGAATGGTAGAGCAGAGTCAATGGACTGAGTGGCCTAATTATGCTCCTAGGCCTATCTATATAAAGTTGCAAAACAAAATATTGTACACATTTTAAATCAGAAATAGAGAAAGTACTGGAAATGTGGGTTAGGCATTTGTGGTGAGGTACTGATTAGAGTTTGACCTGAAATATTAACTGCTTCTTTCTACAGAACTTGCGTGAGCTGCTGTTTCCAATGCTTTCTGTTTTGTTTTTATATCAGTTTATGTGTTCTGATGGCCTTTTTATTCCAGATAATTAGATAAGTGTTCTACAAACCTTTCTAAAAGAGGTGACTAACTACAAGTATATTGTATTAATTTTACTACATTTATTTTGAAACTAAGAATATTTAAAAAGTCAAATTAATGTTCTGAAATTGAATGTTGAAAAAGTTGAGAGATTAAGAAGAGATTGAGGACACTTTAGAAAATGAAGGTAGTAATTTGACCTGACCAAAGATCCTCATGAGTGATGATGGTATTCATCTGCCTCAAAGGACAATGGATGCAAATGACCTGCCCAGGGCACAAACATGAATGGAAGGTATGGAGATCCTGGGAAACCCAGACGTAAAGATCCCCCTCTCGGCCTCACCAGTGTAGTCCAAAGGAAGACGAAGCAATACATTTAGCACCAGCTTGTCTGCAGAAGCTGCCGGAAGTATGTTCAGTTACGTCCATCCGCCTAGCAGCTCCACTCTGGATTTTCTGTCTGGGTTTACTCCCATAGCCTTTGACTCTCGAGCTGCCCACAAGACAGTGGGGCTATTTACCCATAGCTGGAGATCTAGTTCATGAGCATTAGGGCATTAATCTGGTGGGTCTGCATGCTATGTGTGCAGGGGCAGACCTCCTCTCCATCCTCTGTAGTTCAGCCTGAGTCCGAAAGGAGTTCAGATTTCATGTGTCACCAGCGAGGAGGCACTATATAAGGCTTGCTGTTGGAGAGGCTATGTACTGGCAGGGAGAGACTTGCGCATTCAGCTCTTCTTTTCGCAAGACTGCTAGCCAGCGGTGGAAGGTGAAAGCGAGAGTGACAAGCATTACCCATTACATTACCACACTAGATGTGTCAAAACAGCCATTTGACACACATGTAGTAAAGCTTTTAATAAATGTTCATAGACCAGCTATTTTCATATCCAGGTGATACCAAGATCAGAAGCTAAAGGATATTCAAATGAAACTTTATTAACCAGAAAATATTTGGAATGTGAACTTGCCTTTATGGTAAACAGTTAATGTAAAACGTACTGGTACATTCACTAGGAAATTAGATAAGTAGAAAGGAAATGAAGATGGGTAGATGAAGCTCAGTGGTTTATGCTGTTATGTACCCCGTAATTGGGTGTCAGACCAGCAAAGACAGAAGTATCCGTTGGAGTCTGGTGGTACTATATTCAAAAGTGTTTATTAGTAAAATAAGCAAAATAATACCAATAATGCAAATATACATATAACACAAGTTAGCAGTAATAAACCTAAAAGTGTAGGAATAATAATAAGCAATAATAAATAAGCTCTATCGATGTCTAGGGGTAAATGAATTGTCATAGAAAAGTATAAAGTTCAGTTCAGTTCATGAGTGCTGAGGTAGTCATGCTTGTTGAGTTGTAACCGTTGGAGAGAGAGAGAGCGAGCGAGATGTAACAGCTGCAGTCAGGCAAACCTTGAATTATTTTTTCTTATTCTGTCGTACCATCGTGGTCATCCAGCTATGATCGCTCCGTCCTTCTGCTAGACTGTTCTTCTGTGGTGGACTCGTCACTCTGGCATGAGTGGACACACACACAAGTCCCCACCGGCCCTGCTTTTACACTGATAGCCTTACTGACTGACCTCCTGGTTCGGTCTCCGAAGCCCCCACCTGTCTTGTGGGTTCCAACACTCAATCAGTGTACACTGGCGTGTCTGGAGGGTGTCTCTCCAGACCTGTCTTTTATCCCTACCAATGGGGACTCAGCTATCCATCAATCCTGAATGACCATGTCCATTAAATCATGCCACTCCTACAGTCCACTGAGGAATGTTAATGAGCAAACTATTGTCCTTGCAGCGAAACAGTAAATAATTCAAAAGGAGTCACAATACAGTTAATCAGCAACCTCCCTCTCTCTCTTATCTGTCGCAGATGTTCTTGCCTGTTTTTCGTCTCTCTTTCTCATGGTCAGCATAGCAACAGTAATAGTTCATGATTCTCGGGGGGGGGGATGGTTAACTCTGTACCCCATTGTCCATCAGGTCTGTTCATCACTCATAACAATGCGGAACATAAACATCAAGAGTGGGTTATCACAAAATAGACTAAAGAGCCTGTCTCTGTCCTGTATGACTGTGATTATGACCAAGCTTTCTGCAAGGTTTGAGACTGATATAATAAGGAAGTCGGAGTCTTAGTGCTGAGCCATATAGGCCCTTTGACCTAATTTGACCATGCCAACCATGGTACCCACCCAATGAATCTCAACATTCTGCATTTGCCCCATATCCTATCCAAGGGCTTGTGAAATAATACTATTGCCCCTGACTCAGCCACTTCCCTGACAGCTCATTCCATATTCTCACTACCTTCTGCATGAAAAGGTTTCCCCTCCAATCCCTTTTAAATCTTTCCTCTTTCATCCTAGATTTATATCCTCTAGTTTTGGACTACCTGCCCTGGAGAAAAGCTTATTATCGTGCACCTTATCTGTGCTTCTCATAGTTTTAAACACTTATGTAAGATAACCCCTCTTCCTTCCACATTCCAAGGAGTGACCTGAAAACATCATTCAATATGGTTATGTACCATTTGTACATAATTGTTCTAATTGTTTTGTAGTATTAGCATGGTAACTTTCAGTGATTCAAGTATAGCACTACAAGCAATTTTAAAACTTCTCTTTCTTTTCTACTGAAGTGGATGACTTCAGATCTTTTCTCTTTATGTTCCAAGTGCTATGTTCGTGTCCGTTCACCTAGTCTGTCCATGTTTCCTGACAGTCATCCCCCTCACAATTTACACACCACCCAACTATTGCATCTTCAGCAATTCTGAGCATATTACATGCATGCAAATCATTAATAGCTTTTGACAGCTGGAGGCCCAGCACTAATCCTTGAGGTACTCCACTAATTGCAACCTTCCAACCTGAAAATAAGCTGTTTATTCCTATGCTGTTTTTGTCTGTTAACTAATCTTATTCCATGTTAGCGTAATGCCCCAATCCCATGTGATCTAATTTTATTGAAATGACTCTAGTGCTCTGACAGTATCTGTTATAGCCCAGATTGCATAAGAAAAGCTAATTTTCTTCCTCACATTGATTTTAAAACAATTGCATAGTTTCATACCCAGCATTATTAATGTTAGCTTTTAATAAATGTAATTTGTTGAATTTAAATATCCAAGTTGGTTTAGTGGGATATGAACCCATACCTATACCTCCAATTGAGGAAAAGAGAAGGGGATCTAGTGGAGTGGTGTTGCAGCAACAACCTTGCACTCAACATCAGTAAGATGAAAGAGATGATTGTGGCCTTCCGGAAGGGTAAGACGAAGGAACACATACCAATCCTCACAGAGGGATCAGAAGTGGAGAGAGTGAGCAGTTTTAAGTTCCTGGATGTCAAGATCTCTGAGGACCTAACCTGGTCGCAGCATATTGATGCAGTTATAAAGAAGGCAAGACAGTGACTATATTTCATTAGGAGTTTGAAGAGATTTAGCATGTCAACAAATACACTCAAAAACTTATATAAATGTATTGTGGAGAGCATTCTGACAGGCTGCATCACTGTTTTGTATGGGGGGGGGGGGGGCTACTGCACAGGACCAAAAGAAGCTGTAGAATGTTGTAAATTTAGTCGGCTCCATCCTGACATTGGGGTTAGGGTTAATAAGTTGTGGGCATGCTACGCTGAAAGCCTGGTGACACTTGCAGACTGCCCCTGCCCCAGTGGTAGGATAACTTTAGGCAGCTTCTAGAGTAGGCTACATGGTCGGTACAACATCGTGGGCCGAAGGGCCTGTAATGTGTTGTAGGTTTCTATGTTCTTTGTTCTAAATCGATATTCATGCCATCAGATTGGAGGCTACCCAGATGGAACATGTGTCGTTGCTTCTCTAACCAGTTTGGTTAGCAATTGTTATGAATATTAAGTTTGTATATGCTTACACAATAATTTTGTGGAAGGATTAAAGTAGACTTTACTGAACTTTCATATGGAATGAAAGTAGTGTGTCTAAATGTTCAAACCAATGCCTGATTCCAAATTTCTTCCCTGAAGGACATAAATGGATAAAATAGGTTTTGCAATAATCTGGTAGTTTCAGAGCTATCATTATTGAGTTTATTCCACATGGAATTCAAAGTCATGAATCCAGATTATTAGTCCAACATGTTTTTTTTGTGTGCCATACTCTGCCAGAGCTTCGGCGACCACTTTTTTTTTCCAAGCAGCTGTCTTGGAGGAAAGATTCTGTGAGTGGTCCCCCATGTCCTTCTCACAGCGCAGTTTTTTTTAATGAGTTGCGAGCTCGACACTCAACCCAGCACGGATGGAAGGCATGCCCGGGAGCAGCCCGACTGGATTTGAACTCGGGAACCTTTGCTCTCGGAGTCCAGTGCTGATGTCACTGTGCCACCAGCCGGCTTATCAAACCAATATGTTACTAATCATATAATGTATCTACCATTTTACCATACTTGTTATATTTTGGATGAATGGGCATTAAAACAATTTTCTGAATATGGATTGCTGTAGAATAAAAAAAGAATGGTAATATAGCTTTAACTAGGAGCTTGAAGAACAAAGCCCCTCCCCCATTGGCAAAGATGGTTACTTGCACTGTACAGAAATAACACCTTTACATGCTTGAAAAATTTCCATAAATAATAATAATTTAAATGCAGAATTGCAAAGCATTATATACCCTCCAAATTTTCAAATGCTGGAGTAGAAACGAGCCATTGTAAAGTGAACTAAATATTGAATTTGTGAAAAATGAAATGAACTGTAAAGAGCTTATGCTTCATTGAAGCTAATGACTCAGCTCAGGGGCTGTGCTTTCACGGAATGAAATCCTGGATGAAATAAGAGAGCAGTGCAAGTAAAACTCTGTGACTACACTGTGACTGCCAGAAATGTTCCAGCCTGATTCAGCCAAAAGCACAGACAACAGAAGGGAGAAGGAAAGCATAGAACAATGATTCAGGACGCCAGAAACTGCAGGAATTTAAACATGAAAGGTAAGGGAGAGTGCCAATAAACCCAGTGGTTTAAATCTGAAATAAACATTTAGTATTCTAAATTGAGTAAATCTTGGATAGGATGGATATTTGAGTTCATGTAAAATAGGCCTAAGTATAACCACTGGCATAGGCTGTTATGAGTGAGCATATCCAAAAGGCTCTTGCCATTTTCTATATTAACTACCAATTTTTATGAATATTATATCTGTACATGTGTATGCTTGCACAGCAATTTTGTGGAAAATTGAAATAGATTTTACTGAGCTTTCATATGACGTGAAACTAGTGCATCAAACTGTTCAAACCCGATTCCATATAGTCCAAATCTAGGTAAGAATAATTATTTAAATGTTGTATCTGGTCAGCCGCAAATTAATTTCCCTAAAATGACATGACAATGGAAACAATATATGGAACAGTTCAGTCTTTACACTTCTGTAGGCTCAATTCACCAGATTATTGCAACTGATCCATTGTCCACTTAACAAGGTTAAGTCAAGCATTTTGTAAAAGAATTGCTTGTGATGATTTTTAATTAGGTTTTCCATATCTGTAATAGAATTCCTTCACTGGGTATTGTTTGGCTGCCCTTTGTGGCAATTCAATAGTCAAAGGGGCTCACTTTGCACCTTAATTATGTAATTAGCCCTTTTGAGAAAAGATCTTTCTAATGCCAAACCAGTGTTTGGATATGTCAGAACTGAGACAGAAACAAAACTGAATGAGAGTGTACTGTAAGCCATAATGAATAAACGGAACAGTTAGAAAAGGAATGTAGATCTTGTCCCCTGCTTGCTGGTTCTGATTAGCTGAGTGTGATAAGGTGCTAAGATGATTAAGGTAATAGACAGCTAATCTGCATTTTGCAAGGATTGGGGCAAAGTCTACCTTTTGTGATTATGTTAGTTTTCAGGTGCAGGTCAGTTTCTAGCATTTGTTCAAAAAGTTTTGGGTTTACCAAGTGTCTCTCCAATGCCTTGAGCTTTTTTATGTTAAAAAATGCAAATACTGGAAATCTGAGATATATGCAGCAAGTTACATTGATGCCATCTTTGAATGAAATGTTGAAATGAGGATCCATCTACTTTCTCTTTGAGGTAGACAGAAAGGATCCAATACCTCCTTTTTGTATTGAGGGTAATATCTTGCCTACAAATGATATAGCTAAAACAGATTTAGTTATTACACTTTTGCTCTTTGTCAGAATTTACTCTGTTCTTTCTCCACTGCTCCCTCTTCTAACTATATCTAGTATGTGTTAATACTAATAATTGCCCAATAATCAACTCTGTTCTCTCTTCACTGCTCCCTCTTCTAACTATATCTAGTATCTAATGTGCTTTACTTTTCCCTCAGGTTTCCAGCAGATGAATGAAGTTTGTTCAAACAATTCAATTACATATATCTTTTATTTTCTTCCACTTTCTATTTGCTTGTTCGCATTGGTAACCTGAAAATAGGCACAGGTCTAGTAGTATATTGAAGGCTAATGTACAATGAAATTTAAAAATAGACAGTGCTGGAAATCTTAGCAGAATTGACTATATCTGCAGAGGGAGAAATGGCTGTAATGTTTCAGGTTGATGTTCTTTCATCAAAACCTGAAGTATTATCTCTCATCCCCTCTTCACAGTTTCTGCCTGACCTGCTGAGCATTGTGTGTTTTTATCAAAGAAGTGAAGCATCTCCAGTTTTAATTATTATGGTTTTCAAAAGTAATATAAGGATCTATTCTGGTCACATTGGAGTTCTGTATCGGTCCACTTTATGTGAAAGAGCCCATCTTAGCTTCTTGGCTTAGAAATTGGATTGTGCTCTGCATACTTTTACAGATGTAAAATGAATGTTAAATAATCCAGAATGGAAAATTCTGCATATCTAGCTTTCTTGGCCATTTTCTGAAATACCAGCTTGGTAAATGGTACAGTTGGTCCTCCTTATCCGCGAATTCAACCAACCACGTATTGTGAAAACCCGGAAGTGCTCTTCCAGCACTTGTTGTTCGAGCATGTACAGACTTTTTTTCTTTTCATCATTCCCTTAACAATCAAGTATAACAACTATTTTACATAGCATTTACATTGTATTAGGTATTATAAGTAATCTAGAAACACAGAAAATAGGTGCAGGAGTAGGCCATTCGGCCCTTCGAGCCGGCACTGCCATTCAGTATGATAATGGCTGATCATCCAACTCAGAACCCTGTACATGCTTTCTCTCCATACCCCCTGATCCCTTTAGCCACAAGGGCCTCTAGAGATGATTTAAAGTATACGGGAGGATGTGCGTGGGTTATCGTGAATTGGGATTGAAAAAAATCGGAAGTTCTCGTACTAAGTAAGTCGGAACAGGTACATCGGTATTATTTAGTGTCAGTTAGTAAAACACTTGTCTTAGTATACAGTATATAATTTTACCTTTCTATGCATATAAAACACTTAAGAACGTATGTTTCGGCGCCGGGCTTGGGAACGGAAGTTCCTGAGTTCAATCCAGTGACAGACCACTCCTGAGTGCGCTCTCCACCGTGCCGGGTTGATGTGGAAGATCAAAAACCGAAGACCCCAAAACCCAATAATTAAACCACTGCGTTGCTTAGTAATAATTGTAGCTTTCATTGGGTCAGAGCCTTTCTCACTTTATCCTTTAAAATTGTTCCGATCGTTGACGGATGTAGCCCTATACTTTTCCAATGACCGATGGCATTTCACCTCTTTCCGATTGCTTTATTATTTCCACTTTATTTTTAATCGTGATCGAGATTATTTTCGTGAACAGAAACACTGCGGATTCAGAGTTCTACCGCCAGGTCCTAATATCCACCACACTGACACAGGTTAAATAAGGTCTGGGGTTCCGCTGGGTCCTAAGATCCACCACATTGAGACAGGTTGAATAAGGGACTTGAGCATCTGCGAATTTTGGTATCCACGAGGGGTCCCAGAACCAATATCTCGCAGATAAAGAGGGCCGACTGTACTCTAAAGCAAGGGTTCCTAACCTGGGGTCCATGGACCCCTTTGCTTAATAGTATTGGTCCATGGTATAAAAATGGTTGGGAACCCCTGCTCTAAAGATTTTCCAAAATAATATGATCAGTTTCTACTATCAAGTAATATCAAATTCATATTCAAATTTATTGATGCCAAGAATATAGGATTTTGTGGCAGCAGCATAGTACATTACATAACATGCACAAAATTGGTTAGCATAAATTTTAATTAACATCAATTATGCATGTGGATGGATGGATGGATGGCATCTGTTAGTCTCGCGAGACCATGGATCTGCGCCTGGAAAGTCTTGCTTCAGCCTCTCCAGGGCACAGGCCTGGGCAAGGTTGTACAGAAGACTGGCAGTTGCCCAAGCAGCAAGTCCCCCCTTTCCATGCCACTGTTGTTGTCCAAGGGAAGGGCAAGGGCCGATACAGCTTGGCACCAGTGACGTCGCAGGAGTTGCCAGAGTGAGGTTGAAGGTAATGTTGGACTGCCTTAGGGACTCCAGCTCCGGATTTGTCCTCAGGGTTTACTCCCGAAGCCTTTCCCATAAGTGGGTATGACCGCAAGGCAGCGGAGGTTTGAAATCCGAGTTTTCCCTCTCTTAGATGGACTGCCTTCCCAGGCTGACAAGCTCCATCTACCCAAAGCACTGGTTTTAAGGCACCAGGACCCGTCTTCATCCCTTCTCCTGTCAGTAGAAACAGTTCCGCCAGGCTTAGAGGCTAAGCCACACGAGAAGGCCAGGAGTGGGACTTGGTTGTCAGAGGCTATTTGAGGTGCACACCGTGAGGAGACTTTTAGGTAGTGGGAGCTTGTCCCCACTACCACTCCTCGGTTTGACAACCTTGTGCATAACTTACAAATAAAATAAACTTTAAAATAACCATTGAGACAGTCGTACAAGATTGAGAGAGGGAAATACTGTATTAAGAGAGTCATGGAGAAGTCCATCACAAAGCAGGCTATTCAGCCCATCTAGTCCATGCTGAAAACCATTTAAACTGCCTTACTCCCAATGACCTAAAAGGGACCAGGGTCCTCCATTTCCCTACTATCCATGTACCTATCCAAACTTCTCTTAAATATTGAAATCGAGCTCGCATGGATAACTTGTGTTGGCAGCTCATTTCACACTCTCACAATCTATGACCTCTGGTTGTAGTCCCACTCAACCTCAATGGAAAAAGCCTTCTTGTATTTACCTTATCAATGCCCCTCATAATTTTGTATACCTCTATCAAATCTCCTCTCAGTCTCCTACGTTGTAAAGAATACAGTTCTAACCTATTCAATCTTTCTTTATAACTCAGGTCCTCCAGATTTGACAACATCCTTGTAAATTTTCTCTGCACTTTTTTGATCTTGTTTACATCTTTCCTGTAGGTAGGTGACCAAAACTACACACAATACTCCAAATTAGGCCACACTGTATTGTACAACTTCAACAAATTTCCAGATCTCTTTGTTCTACCACTCCTCTCAGATCCCTATTCTTTACTGTGTAAGGCCTACTCTGGGTGATCCTACTGAAGTGCAAAAACTCGCACTTCTCTGCATAAAATTCTACCTGTCAATTTCAGCCCATTTTCCAGCTGATGCTGATCTCTGTGCAAGCCATGATAGTCTTCCTCACTGTCCACTATACCCCCAATATTGGTGTCATCCTCAATATCATCTAATATTGCTGTCATCCTTAATGGAATATTTTGATCCAATTAACCACATAATCATCCAGATCATTGATATATATGACAAACAAAAAAGGACCCAACACAGATCTGTGTGGCACACCACTCAGAGAGGCAACCATCTATGACCACTCTTAGGCTTTTCCTACAAAGCCAATGTCTAATCCAATTTAGTACCTCATCCTGAATGCCAAGTGATTGAAACTTCTTGACCAGCCTCCCTTGCAGGACCTTGTCAAATGCCTTACTAAAGTCCATGTAGATAACATGCACTGCCTTGCTTTCATCCACTTTTCTGGTAACTTCCTTGTAAAACTCTAAGATTGGATAGACATGACCTATCATGCACAAAGCCATGCTGATTATCCTTAATCAGTCCATGTCTATCCAAATACCTATATATCCGGCTCCTTAGAAAACCTTCCAATAACTTTCCCACAGTTGATGTCAGACTCACTTGCTTATAATTTCTTGATTTCTGTTCAGAGCCTTTTTAAAACAGTGGAATAACATTGGCTATCCGCCAATACTCTGGTACCCCTCCTGTTGTTAAGCATGTTTTAAGTATATCTGCTAAGGTCCCGGCAATTTCTGCACTTGCCTCCCACAGGGTCTGAGGGAACACCTTGTCAGGCCCTAGAAATTTGTCCACTCTGATTTGCTTCAGGGTAACAAATACCTCCTCCTCTGTAAACTGTACACAGTCCATGAAGTTGATCCCACTTTGCCTCACTTTTATAGACTCTGTATCCATCTCCCAAATAAAAACAGATGCTTCTGCCTTCTCTACTATACTCCTTGCATTGAAGTAAATGCAGCCCAGGACACTAGTTGCACCATGCTCAACAGTTTGATTTCTGACTTTGCCTGAGGTCTTACCAACATTTGCGTCCACAACCTCTCCACTAACTCTTCTGGCACTCTGGTTCCCATCCCCATCCAACTCTAGTTTAAATCCACTATGCAGTATTAACAAACCTTCCTGCTAGGATCTTAGTCTCCCTCTAGGTGCAAACCATCTCTTCTGTACAGGTCCACCTTCCTTGGAAGAGAGCCCAATGATCCAAAAATCTTAAGCCTTTCCTCCTACACCAACTGCTTAGCCACATATTAAGTTGTATAATCTTCCTCTTTTTGGCCTCACTAGCATGTGCACAGGTAGCAATTCTGAGATCACAACCCTGGAGGTCCTGCCCATTAACTTAGCACCCAACTCCCTGAACTCCCGATGCAGAACCTCTTCACTTGTTCTACCCATGTTATTGTTACCTACATGGACCACGGCCTCTGGCTGTTCACCCTCCCTTGCAAGAATGCCAAGGACTCGATATGAGACGTCTTGGGTGGCAACATACCATCCAGGAATTTCATTCTTGCCCACAGAACCTCCTGTTTGTAACTCTAGCTAACAAATCCCCTATCACCGCAGCATGCCTCTTTTCCCCCTCTTCCCTTCTAAGTCACAGAGCCAGACTCAGTGTTTCTGTTAGGTCAATCCCTCCCCCTGCAACAATATCCAAAGTGATATACATGTTGTCGAGGGGGATGGCCACAGGGTACTCTGCACTGGCTCCTTAAATCTTTTTCCCTTCCTGACTGTCATTCGGTTTCCTGTGCCCTCCACCTTGGGTGTAACTACCCCTTTGTATGTCCTGTCTATCACTCTTCAGCCTCCGAATGATCCAGAGTTCATCCAACTCCAGCTCTATATCTTAACACAGATTGTTAGAAGCTGCAGCTGGATGCACTTCTCACAGTTGTCATCAAGGACACTGCAGGTGTTTGCCTTCCCACATCCCATAAGAGGATCATTTCAGTAGCCTGCCTGGCATTTCTACTGTCCTAACTGAGCAGATATACTGTAAAGAAGGGGGAAAAAAATAACTTAACCTAGAGCTTTTCTTTATTTGCCTTCTCTGACAGAAGCCTCTCTTCACTGAAGCCTCGAAAAGTAAAGCCTCAAGATTATCACTGTGACTCTGTCCATTGATAGTTGCCATGCTTGCCCCTGCCTTCCGTTAATTTGCTCTTATTAATCAATCTCAAATGCGGATTGGTCACTGGACAAAGCTCTTTTACACTGCTGTGACCCACTGCTGCCTTTTCTACTCGGGCAGTGGACCTGAGTGAAATCTCCTCTTAAACTTTCGATGTCTGGATTGATTGCTGGTCAAAGCTCTATTATGCTACTGCGACCCACTGCTCCCTTTTCTACTCCAGCACTGGACCTGAGTGAAATCTGTATTTCATTTGCCACATTCTTGCCCATTCTCCTAATCTGTCTTAAGTGTGAAGTGGTTAATTTCGGTAGGTCAAATTTGAAAACAGAATATAATATTCATGGTAAGACCCTTGGCACTATGGAGGATCAGCAAGATCTTGGGATCCGTGTCCATAGAACACTCAAAGCTGCTGCTCAGGTTGATAGTGTTGTTAAGAAGATGTATGGTGTCTTGGCCATTATCAACCATGGGATTGAGTTCAAGAGCCACAAGGTGATGTTTCAGTTATATAAGACCTTAGCTAGATTCCACATGGAGTACTAGATAGATAGATAGATACTTTATTAATTCAACTTTTTTTTCCAATGTCCCATACACTTGTTGTAGCAAAACTAATTACATACAATACTTAACTCAGTAAAAAATATGATATGCATCTAAATCACTATCTCAAAAAGCATTAATAATAGCTTTTAAAAAGTTCTTAAGTCCTGGCGGTTGAATTGTAAAGCCTAATGGCATTGGGGAGTATTGACCTCTTCATCCTGTCTGAGGAGCATTGCATCGATAGTAACCTGTCGCTGAAACTGCTTCTCTGTCTCTGGATGGTGCTATGTAGAGGATGTTCAGAGTTTTCCATAATTGACCGTAGCCTACTCAGCGCCCTTCGCTCAGCTACCGATGTTAAACTCTCCAGTACTTTACCGATGTTAAACTCTCCAGTACTTTGCCCACGACAGAGCCAGCCTTCCTTACCAGCTTATTAAGCTATTATTATTATTATTACTATGTTCACTTCCAGTCACCTCACTGCAGGAAGGATGTGGATACTATAGAGAGAGTGCAGAGGAGATTTATAAGATATAGCCTGGATTGGAGAGCATGACTTATGAGAATAGGTTGAGTGAACTTGGCCTTTTCTCCTTGGGGCGACGGAAGATGAGAGGTGACCTGATAGAGGTGTATAAGATGATGAGAGGTATTGATCGTGTGGATAGCCAGAGGCTTTTTCCCCAGAGCTGAAATGGGTAATATGAGGGGACATAGTTTTAAAGTGCTTGGAAGTAGGTACATGGGGGATGTCAGAGATAAGTTTTTCCCACACAGGGAGTGGTGGGTGCATGGAATGCACTGCCAGCGACAGTGGTAGAGGCAGATACAATAGAGTCTTTTAAGGTAGGTACATGGAGCTTACAAAAATACAGGACTATGCAGTAGGGAAATTCTAGGCAGTTTCTAGAGCAGGTTATGTGGCTGGCACAACATTATGGACCACAGGGCCTGTAACATGCTGTAGATTTCTAAATTCTATGTTCCTTCTCTCAAACTATCAATGTCCAGATTGGTCGTTGCTCAGAGTTCTATTATGCTGCTGTGACCTGCTGCTCCCTTTTCTACTTGAGCAGTGGACATGAGTGAAATCTCCTCTCAAACTTTCAATATCCAGATTGATCGCTGGTCAAAGCTCTATTATACTGCTGTAACCCACTGCTCTCTTTTCTACTGGGGCAACGGGCCCAAGTGAAATCACCTCCTTTTAAAATTTTGATATCCAGTTTGCTCGCTAGTCAAAGCTCTATAGTCCAAACTAGTGTTAATTTTTCAGATCAGTTCAAGAACATGATGTCAGTCAAGAAGAAACAGCTGTTGAACCTTGAGGTGTAGGTCTTTAGGCTCTTGCACCTTCTGCCTGAAGGCAGCATCAAGAAAAGGCACAATCCATATTGTTGGGGTTCCTGTTAATGAATGCTGCCTTTCTGAAACCTCACCAATTGTAAAATTTAATGAATATTTTTAAGGATTGGTCATTTCAATTGCTGTCATAATTGAAAAATTTCAGTGGCATTGTTGGTTTCATTGGCATTACTGATTGGAATCTACATGCATTTATTTTCTTTGAAGGCCAGAGTCTGATAATCAATTTGACTGCACTTGGGGTGTTAAACACACCTACATACACTTATAGGAGAATGGGACTGCTCTTGATTTTGCTTGTTTTCAACTCAATAATTTTCTGCCGCTTTTGCACTCTCCTTTTCTGTCACCCAGCTAATCAGGAATGGAGGAATGAAGAATTCCATAGATCCATGAAACCTTTGAGATTTTGGTCTTTGCTTAATAATGCCCTGAGGATGGTGGAATGTTTGAGTTGCTGAATCTTAAGATAATTTGCTTGATTGCTACAATAATTACTTTTCATTCATTTATAAAACTAAAAGATTAAAAATGATAATCTAGTATCCACACTCTTAAAAAAAGTTTCCAAGCTCTAATGTGGGATCTGAGTACTAAATCCAGACAGATTCTTGTGTAAAATCCTTGCAGGAGTGTCATTCCTCAGATGTGATAATAAATTCAGGATCTATCTGTCTGATCTAACCCTTGTTCTTCATTTAAATGATATTAGTAGAGACAGAGAAAGCAGTCAGGCTTGAAATGATTTCAAGCAGGACAGCATGGTGTATGCTACAAGAAGGAATTTAATATAAAATCTCATCACCGAATGCAGTTAGGTCATACAGGTTCTAAAATTTCTTCTGAATCTTTTGTGTAAATGACAAGGAAGTGCACAGAGGCTATAAAGAACATGTGGTGATGAAAAATGCTGTACAATGTATATTTTGCCATTGTTTTGCACGAAGTTCATTGTGAATGCTGAACCCCAAAAAACTCTCATAGTGAAATACAGAGTTTGATACCCACTTCTGTTAAGGATTTACAGAATCCCTGCCCATCCCCCCCCCATGATTCATCTGTTGTTGGCCCCCAACCAACACATACACCACTCTCCCCTCCTACCCCTCCTCACAGCCCCCCACCCTGCTCTCGTGACTACACCCCTCCCTCACCTGAACCCACCACGGTGGGCTTCACAGCTGAACAGGTGAGAAGACAGCTGAAACGTCTCCATCCAAGCAAGGCTGCAGGCCCGGATGGTGTCAGCCCCAGGGTGCTCAAAGCCTGTGTCCCCCAGCTATGTGGAGTACTTCATCATGTCTTCAACCTGAGCCTGAGTCTCCAGAGGGTTCCTGTGATGTGGAAGACGTCCTGCCTCATTCCTGTACTGAAGACGCCGCGCCCCAGTGACTCCAATGACTACAGACCGGTGGCATTGACCTCCCACATCATGAAGACACTGGAGAGACTTACTTTAGAGCAGCTCCTGCCTATGGTTAGGCCACACTTAGACCCCCTCCAGTTCGCCTATCAGCCCCGACTAGGAGTTGAGGATGCCATCATCTACCTGCTGAACCATGCTACGCCTACCTGGACAAGCCGGCGAGCACTGTGAGGGTCATGTTTTTTGACTTCTCCAGTGCGTTCAACACCATCTGCCCTGCTCTGCTGGGTGAGAAGCTGACAGTGATGCAGGTGGATGCTTCCCTGGTGTCATGGATTATTGATTATCTGACTGGCAGACCACAGTACGTGCGCTTGCAACACTGTGTGTCAGACAGAGTGGTCAGCAGCACTGGGGCTCCACAGGGGACTGTCCTGTCTCCCTTTCTCTTCACCATCTACACCTCGGACTTCAACTACAACACAGAGTCTTTCCATCTTCAGAAATTTTCTGATGACTCTGCCATAGTTGGATGCATCAGCAAGGGAGATGAGGCTGACTACAGGGCTACAGTGGGAAGCTTTGTCACATGGTGTGAGCAGAATCATCTGCAGCTTAATGTGAAAAGGACTAAGGAGCTGGTGGTGGACTTGAGGAGGGTTAAGGCACCGGTGACACCTGTTTCCATCCAAGGTGTCAGTGTGGACATGGTGGAGGATTACAAATACCTGGGGATACAAATGGACAATAAACTGGACTGGTCAAAGAGGCTGTCTACAAGAAGGGTCAGAGCCGTCTCTATTTCCTGAGGAGACTGAGGTCCTTTAACATCTGCCGGACGATGCTGAGGATGTTCTACGAGGCTGTGGTGGCCAGTGCTATCATGTTTGCTGTTGTGTGCTGGGGCAGCAGGCTGAGCGTAGCAGACACCACAGAATCAACAAACTCATTCGTAAGGCCAGTGATGTTGTGGGGGTGGAACTGGACTCTCTGACGGTGGTGTCTGAAAAGAGGATGCTGTCCAAGTTGCATGCCATCTTGGACAATGACTCCTATCCACTCCATAATGTACTGGTTAGGCACAGGAGTACATTCAGCCAGAGACTCATTCCACCGAGATGTAACACTGAGCGTCATAGGAAGTCATTCCTGCCTGTGGCCATCAAACTTTATAACTCCTCCCTAGGAGTGTCAGACACCCTGAGCCAATAGGCTGGTCCTGGACCTATTTCCACTTGGCATGATTAACTTATTATTATTTAATTATTTATGGTTTTATATTGCTATATTTCTTCACTATTCTTGGTTGGTGCGGCTGTAACGAAACCCAACTTCCCTCGGGATCAATAAAGTATGTCTGTCTGTCTGTCTTTATTTGACATTTGTGATTTCAAGATGAGTTTTTCTTTCCAGGGGAGATCTGTTGAAGAGTGGATTGAGGCATGTGGGAGATAATGACTGTTGGAGTGGATTAGATTGAAGTAGTAGACAGAGAAGATGGGGGCAAGGTTAGGGATGGAAAGGATAGTGGAAATGCTAGAAAGAAAAGCAGGAAGGAAGATCAAGAGGGAAGAATAAATCAGGCAGTAGAGGAAATTGGGTAGAGGAGGTGGATTTGGAGTGCTTGAAAGAGGATAAGATGGTGGGGAATTTTGCAAGAAGTTCAGATGGATTGAGTGGGAGAGCACAGATTGGGGGTAGAGAGGAGGGCATGGAGGATTTTGTAGAGAATAAGGGGAAGAGAGAGCAAAGTTGCAGAGAATGGTGGTGAGGAGAGGAGAGTTTAAATGGGTAGTAGAAATAATTTGAAAAGAGGTTTGGGACTTTGTTAGAAGGTGCCTAGGATGTTTATATAGGGCCAGATGTAAATTATTTTGGTTTTGGCTAATCAAAGCAGTGATTCTTGGAGATTAGTCAAATACTTAGGGTAGGAGATAGCTGATTTTATTTGTGGAACCTGAGCACATTTGTAGTGAAGGTAGGTCAGAAAAATTCAATATAATGCTAATAGTTCATTAATAGACAAATGTTAAGTTTTTTCTAAAGTTCTGAAACTTTCAATTGGTTCTAAAATGTATCCAAGGTTTTTAAACCTCATTCATTCAGTATAATCAGCATTTCTAAGGATTGATCATTCTTTGCATGAAGGAGACATTATTGATAATTCTCTTAAAGTTATGTTTAATGTTTAGGATCTATGTGCTTTTACCTTACTCTTGGAGTTCAATTTAAAGTTTTTTGTCACCACTCTTAAAATATGCCATTCAATAGTTCATCTTCACATTGCCTCAAGTCTTCATGTACCCTGTTACAATATGTGCCTGGTTATGGTCTGGAGCATAAACAGGACTTCGCCAGGCTTATATTTAACTACTTTGCTGCAACTGGAATAATTTATAGTTTTTATCTTAATGCTGATGTGTCTAAATTATTCTATGATGAAGGTAACATAATTTCATTAATAGATTTCAGTTATTATTGTTCAGTCATTGTTGGATATTATGTGAGGGAATGATACATGACAAAAGACTAAAAGAAACCTGGATTTCAAAGGCACAATGCTTGTGGATATTTTAGGAAATTAAGTCTTCCTCCTAGGCATTCCTTGGGGGATCAAGGATGATTTGGTTGTGTTAGACATGACCTACCACACACAAAGCCATGCTGACAATCCCTGATCAGTCCAGGTCTATCCAAATACACATCCTGATTTGTATTTGGATGTGTAATGTGTAAAATGTAGAACATGTATATTAATTCCTTTATTGCTCAGTCACTCAATACTTCCGCCAAGTTTTTTTTCTGGAGTCCCAACATTTCCATAAACAAAGAGGGGAATGAAATAAGTGGAAGTTAAGTTACTGGGTAGTATAGTTTGGTAGCTGGTTATCTGTCAACCCCCTCTGTCAAGGAGTGGTGCAGGAGATTGTAGACTGTTATAATGTGAATAAAGTCACGGGAAAGACACTGAAGCTAGTGGATACAGAGGTGTTTTATTCAGCAAAATGAGACAATCTTGTAGAAAGTTCTCTTGACCCGATATTACAAAATAGTTTTATATGCTAAAGATAAAAGGTAACAGCAGGAGAATTCTATAGTTACAATGTATCTACAAAGCTTCCTTTGAATTACATATAGTTTCACATCTCCTTCTTTGCAGCCACACTCCGGACACCCAAAATGATTGTTAATTGGCATTGTCTGGTTTGATATTGTTACGAACCCCGTAACTGGGTCACTTACCAGCAAAAATGGAGAGGTCCGTTGAAGTCTGATGATACAATTTTTAACAGTATTTATTAGTAAAAATACACAAAAATAATATCAATGCAGATATACAGATAATATACGTCATCAATACTAAATCTAAAAGTGCGGGTATAATAATAATCAATAAGAAATAAGCTCTATCGTTGTCTGGGGATAATGAATTGTCCGATGGAAATATAAAAGTCACTCAGTTCATGCAGGCTGCAGCCTTTGGGGACGGCTGTGTGGCAATGGTTGGAGAGAGAGAGAGATTTTGAGAAACTTGCTGGCTTTCCTTTTATGATTTTGATCCGTCAGAGTCTCGTTGGTGTGGCCGTTCACTTGTGGCCTCTCCTTTAGCTAAGCCATTCTTCCGTGGCGAGCCCGCCAATCCCAGGCAAGGGAAGGACGCACACGAGCCCCCCACCGGCTGTCGCTATTAAACGCTGTCACGGGATTTCTAGCGTTTCTCCTGGTGCGTCTAAAGGGGTTGTTCCCCAGACCCTCTTTTATCCTTACTCACGGGGTCTCAGGTGTCAGTCAGGTTGGGATGATGCAATCCCTCAACCAGCCCACTCTGGTCGTCCCCTGAGGGGCTTCAATGAATAGTACAGTACTCAATACACAATTGAGTATGTACTATATTCATACTCAATATGAGTATGAATATTGAGTACTCAATATTCATTGACAATAGCCGTTATCAATGGTTTTGTTTCGCTGCGGCCAGGACACATTCCAAACCTTGTGGATTCTCTCTCATTTCCTGGGTCCCAGACCCGAATTAATAGCGATCTTGCGATTCTCAAAAAGGAGGGGGCGACTTTGTACCCTTCGGCCCCTCAGAGTTGCGGCACATTCGTAACAATATCAACTCCAGTCCACAGCTCCGGTCAAACTATTGTTCAGGGCTGCATTTTAAATTTAAATTCCATTTGCAATCCATATTCAAATCTGAAGAATGGCTGCTGTTGAACTTAATACAGTACTTGTTATATACCCTAACATAGACCAACGGTGTCCTACAAATGTGATACTATACTGTATATAGCATTATTAGACTACAAGAAAAACTTGATCACACATTGAAATCCCACCAATTTAATGGTGTAGATCCAGGGAATTAAACAAAAATAAGATGCTCAAGTACAATGGAGAGAGCAAAGAGCAGCCATGGACTTTGAGTCTCTGAAGATACAATGGAGTTATATTGAAGCATTGTGTGATTGAATGTCATTGTGGTGAATTGAAAATGGAGGTCAGACAGAGGTTAGGGTCTCCATGGTTAAAATTTTTTGAAGAACAGAAATCCTATCACCGAATCGATTTGTAATTTAAAAATGCTTCAGCTGCATCTTGTATTTCTTTACAACGTGTGGCATTTGAGATGTGGAATGGATCTGTTTGTGAGCAAGGGGACATGAAAAATTAGTGGACAGTAATGAAATCCACTCATTGTTAGTGACCTCTACATCAAACTAATGAATACATTTTAGAAAGCCTATGACCAAGCTGTCGATTTTTCTCTCTACCCTTTGACTCTTAATCTGCTTCCAATATTAAAATGTCTGTTTATCTTTTCAGTTTTATTTTTGTTTAAGTTAAAGTAGGTGTTTCATTTCCACAGTTGCAGTACTTTCCAGTATATGTGTTTCTTTTCTGTGATTTAAAATCAAATGCCTGTCTTCAGGCTATTTTGTTTTTCCTATCTGCTTCCATGCTTTCTGAATATTGAAGTTTGTAAGACGAGTAGAAAAATGAAGATTGAAACACAAATAGGAGGCAGTTTAAATTTTCCAAATTTGAGTATTTTATTCTTGTTGACCATTCAAGTTTGTTTTCACATCTTTGTGGTTGTCACCTGTGGTGAATCATTCATCTATGTTGCTGACTGCTGGCCTATTTTTTCCCCTCTATGTGCTGGGATAGCAAAATCCTCAACCATAGCCCGTCTGCATGACATAGCCCGTCTGCATATCATGATCTTCTTGCCACAGATCACACTTAGAAAACCACTGGCAATGATTAAAGGCACTAGATGTAAGTGAAATTGTTCAGTCAAGATCTAAGTATCATTTTAACCTGAAACATTCACTCATTTTCTCTCTTCACAGGCCTGATGATCAGTACATGTTGAGTATTTTCTGTTAACATTCTGGAATCAACAGCAATTTGCTTTGCATATTTATGCTACTTTGATGAATCCGAGTTCCAAATTCAAATCAAGTAACTTTTAGCACAACTACAATGACCTAAACTTCTTATAGAGTCAAGGAAGAAAGTAAAGAAGTGGAAGATCATAACAAGGTAGATTGTGAAGCTAACAGTCTATGTTTGTACAAGAGTTCATTCAACAGCCTGGTAACAGTGGAATAGAAGCTTGCGATGAGCATGCTGGTATGAACTACCCAACTTTTGCATCTTCAGTCCAGTGGGAGAGAGGAGAAGAGAGAAAGTCCAAGGTGGGTGGGGTCTTTGGTTATGCTAGCTGCGTTACTAAGGCAGTGAGAAGTATAGATAGGTCCATAGAGGGGAGGAGATAGAGATTTTAAACTCATGTAATAAAACAAAGATGGAATAGAAAGGTAGTTTCAGTCGCCACTAAATGACATTTTAAAAAAGTCTTGTCTGATCACTGACGTCCATCACAAGATTGATCACTGATGTTCACAATAAGAACAGTTGGAAATATGGAAGGAGAACAAAAAGTACTGGACATACTCTGGAGAAATTCTGGACTGTTCTGCCCAAGACTGTAAGAAAATACAAAGAATAGGTTGAGTGAACTCACCCTTTTTTCTTTGCAGTGGCGGAAGATGAGAGGTGACTTGATAGAGCTGTATAAGATGATGAGAGGCATTGATCATGTGAATAGTCAGAAGCTTTCTCCCCGGGGCTGAAATGGCTAATACGAGGGGGACACAGCTTTAAGGTGCTTGGAAGTAGGTACAGAAGAGATGTCAGGAGTAAGTTAGTTTGTTTAAAAAAAAACGCAGAGAGTGGTGAGTGCGTGGAATGGGCTGCCGGCGATGGTGATGGAGACGGATATTATAGGGTCCTTTAAGAGACTCCTGGATATGTACATGGAGCTTAGAAAAATAGAGGGCTATGGATAACCCTAGGTAATTTCTAAAGTAAGTACGTTCGGCACAACATTGTGTGCCAAAGGGCCTGTATTGTGCTGTAGGTTTTCTATGTAGAATTGTGAATACATAATGGAAACCAGCCTCCTCCCTCCATGGACTCTCTACACTTGTTGCTGCCTCAGTAAAGCAGCCAAAATAATCAAAGACCCCTCCCACCCTAGACAATCTCTCTCTCCCATTGGACAGAAGATACAAAATTCAGAAAGCACATACCAGCACTTTCAAGGTCAGCTTCTGTCCCACTGTTATCAGACTCTTGAATGAACCTCTTGTATGAAAAGCTAGAAGTTTGGCTTCATAATCTACATTGTTATGATCTTCCACTTGATCATTTACCTGCACTGCACATTTTCCAATAGCTTTTACACTTTATTCTGCATTGTTACTATTTTACTTTATCCTAATTCAATACAGCATGTAATGATTTGATCTATATGGATAGTAGGCAAGAAAAGTTTTTTTTGTATATGTGACTTAATGGTAAACCAACACCAACACCAATAATGTATGTTTGATGTAAAGGTCAGTTTTCAGTATCTCTACCTCTGAAACTGATGGGATCCTGCACCCAAAACTCCAGTCCAATGGAGCTTAATTTTTCTTTTCCAAAAAGAAAGGTTCACAGTCCAAGATAAATGTATGTGAAGCATAACATTTCTGGCTACACAAAATAATTTTCTAAGACTTTTAAAAATAAACCAGGTATTTATATGTAAAACATGAACATATTGAAACCAAGATCACAAAATGTAATAATCTAAGTGTGAATAAAGATGTATTGATTCATTGACAGGTAGGAAACAGCAAGTGGGAATAAAAGGGGTTCTTTCTGTTTGTCTGCTGGTGGCTACTGGTGTTCCTCAGGGGTTAGCAGTGGGACCACTACTTTTCACATTGTTTGTCACTGATTTAGTTAATTTTTCTAATTGATGGCTTTGTGGCAAAGTTTGTGGATAATATGAACAACACACGCAAAGTACTGCTGGAATGCAGCAGGCCGGGCAGCATCTATAGGAAGAAGTACAGTTGACGTTTCGGGCCAATAATATGAAGATAGGTAGAGGGGTAGATAGTGCTGAGGAAGCAATGTGATTGCAACAGGACTTAGACAAATTGGAAGAATGGGCAAAAAAAGTGGCAGATGGAATACAGAGTTGGGAAATGTATGATGATGCATTTCCATAAAAGGAACAATAGTGTAGACTATTATCCAAATGGGGTGTAGGTTCAAACATCAGTGGTGCAGAGGGACTTGGAGTCCTTGTGCAAGACTCCCAGAAGGTTAATTAACAGGTTAGGTCTGTAGTAAAGAATGCAAATGCAAAGGGAGTGGAATATATGAAAGCAAGGAGATAATGCTGAACCACTATCAGGCCGCATATAAAGTATTGTCAACAGTTTTGGGCCCCATTGTGGAGGTAATGTTTCAGTCATAATGGATATTAATGAGATCCTATCTGGAGTACTGTGTAGAGTATTGTTTTCCTATTTAAGGAAGGATATTAAAGCAGTAGAAGCAGCTCAAATTATGCTTACTAGATGAATATTTGGAATATGTGGATTGTTTTATGAGAAAATTCTGGAATTTGGACGAGTGAGAAGGGACTTAATTGAAACATACAAGATCCTGAGGTGATGTGAAGAGGACTAGGAGTCATTGCATAAAAATAATGGGGTGTCAATTAAGCAGTTGAGGCAAAAACAATTCTCTTAGAAAATCTTGAGTCTTTAGATCTCTCTGTCAAAGAGTGGTGGAGCCAGAGTGATAATGTAATAAAACAGGGGTAGGCAACCTACGGCCCGTGGGCCAGATCTGGCCTGCGAAGGTATTTTGACCAGCCCGAGAGCAAATATTGGGATACTATGCTTATCTGGTCTGCAAGCGATTTTTCCTTATTTTGAGTGTTTCATGCAACCACACTGATGGACATGCAGGGTGTCTTGTTATACTGGCCCCAGGTTCCATTTTTTTCCCAAACCAAACACTGGTATATACGAATGACGGGAAGGCAGACTACCTTATTAGTACAGTATGTATTAGATACTCTCCATGCACATGCAGGTTTTCAGATGTAATCGTTCAAATTTGTAAACAGAAACAGCGTCACTGTGTTTTAACAAGAAGTCCACACTAAATATCCAGATATTTACATGTGCTACGATACTTGTTGAATGACTCGCATTTCGAAATAAAATCGAAGAAAAAAAATCCAATGGCAATGAATGCAAAACGCAGGAAGGTAGACACTGAGTGCCAAAATTTCCAAGACACTTTCAATGAAAATTCCAGTGAAAATGAAGGAAATACCCATGCCAGCTACAAAGTCTCAAAATGTATAGCAGGAAAGATGAGGCCTTTTACAGATGGAGAGTTTGTCAAAGAATATTTACTGGCAGTGGTGGATATTGCTTGTCCTGAAAATAAATCTTTATTTGCATCTATCAGCCTGTCAGCAAGAACATCACGCGGCGAGTTGAAGAAATGTCAGCGGATGTTAAAAGTTGTTTAAGGGATGCCTGCAACGAATTGCAATTTTTTTCAATTGCGTTTGATGAGTGCATAGACTTGAGAGACACTGCTCAAGTTACAGTGTTTGTGTGAGGAGTGACCTCAACTTTTCAAATTTTTGAAGAGTTTATTCAATTAATTCCCATGAAGTACACGGTTACTGGAGCAGATAGTTTGATGAAAAAGCAGACAGCTTTGTTGAAAATTATGTCAGAAATGAAACTTAATGTGTCGAAGCTAATTGGCATCACAACTGATGGGGCACCAGCAATGGTGGGACAGAAAAAAAGGCATAATTGCATTGCTGCAATGACAAATGGATAACCTTGGAATCGCACAGAAACTGGTTAAAATTCATTGCATTATCCATCAAGAGGCATTATGTGCCAAGTCTTTGAAACTAAAGGATGTTATGGACATTGTTGTGAAGGCAGTGAATCTGATCCTATCTCGTGGATTGAATCATTGCCAGTTTCAGCAGTTTTTGTTGGATATGGAGACAGAATATGGGGACCTGGCTTATTTCTGCAATGTACGTTGGCTTAGCTGAGGGTCAATGCTGGAAAGAGTATTTGCATTGCATGAAAAGGTGGCAATATTCCTTGAAAGCAAAAATGAGGATGCTTCACATTTTCGTGATCCTGATTGGCTTGCAACCTTGGCATTTCCTGTGGACTGACACCTTCCTGCCCTATTGTCCTGTTTATTATTTATTGTAATACCTGCACTGTTTTGTGCACTTTATGCAGTTCTGGGTACGCCTGTGGTCTAGTGTAGTTTTTTTTTCTGTGTGGTTGTTTATGTAGTTCAGTCTAGTTTTTGTACTGTGTCATGTAACACCATGGTCCTGAAAAAATGTCTCATTTTTATTATGTACTGTACCAGCAGTTATGGTTGAAATGACAATAAAAGTGACTTGACCTCATTTAAATAACTTGTATTTACAACTTCAAGGAAAAAAATCAGCTGATACATGAGATGTATGGTCATATTGTGGCCTTTGAAAGAAAGCTGCAACTGTGGAAGTACCAGCTTCAAAAAGGAAATTGTGCACATTTTCCCTCTTTTCAAAAAAGTAAAGCACAAGATCCAAGCATTTTTGTGAATATGGTCCAAGAATTGAGAAAAGAGTTTTCATCTTGTTTTGCTGATTTTCACTTACACGTAAATGAGTTCAAGCTGTTTGCTACTCCATTTGATGTGGAAGTGGACTCTGTATCAGAAAATTTTCAAATGGAATTGATTGAGATGCAGTGTGATGAAATGCTGAGATCAAAATTTCATTCTGAAGATGTGTCAGTGCTTTACTTCTATAGAAAATATATTCATCCATGTGGGAAGTATCCTAACTTAGTGGACCATGCAAAAAAGATGGCATCATTGTTTGGCAGCACTTATCTGTGTGAGCAATTATTTTCAAAAATGAAGCACCGAGAACCATTTGAGAACAAGATTGACTGATGCCCATCTGGATAATGTCTTGCTCTTGGCATCAACAGGTCTGACACCCAATATTGAGAAGCTTTCAAGCAACAAACAGCATCAAGTTTCACATTGATTTATCGACTGTTTGTATTAAAATTTTATTTTTTATTATACTTAATTTACCACCATTCAATGCATCATGTTCATATGTTTTATGTTTAAAGATTTTTTGTGTCCTTTTAATAGATTCAAAAGATGCCTTGATTGAATTAAATTGCAACTAAACTGAGTTCTTTGATTACTAATTGGCATCTTTGGTTAAGCACAAGTGATTTTCTAGCATGTGTTATTCATTAATTTGAGGCAAAACATAACTAGGTGTATTTAAATGGATAATTCCCATATTTCAAGTGTTTTATGGCATTTATCTGGTCCACCGTCCGCTCATTAATACACGATCCGGCCCTCAGAGGCAAAAAGGTTGCTGACACCTGCAATAAAAGATTACGATGGGTAGATAGGAATAGGGTGTTGGGGTTACAGTCACATCAGTCATGACCTGATTAAATAGTGGAGCAGGTTTGAGAGAGATGAGAAGGCAGTTCCTGTTTCTAGTTCAAGATGGTAATTTTAATGCATACAGAAACACAAAACAAAGAATTGACAGCAAATTGTGCTAAAATGTAGTAATACTTATGATAATGAACTCAGTTCTCAGTACCTAGCTTATTATTCTTAATTGATGAAGCTGTTTGCTGTGTATTGCCATGCTATTCTTTCGTAGAGTGATATTACAACAGACAGAATTCTTACTTGTTTGGGAGAATACAGTAAAATGCCAATAATTCACTATCTAACTACTAAATAACATTTGCCATTTAGCTCAGCAAATAATGTTTGCCAGATTCCCCATTGACTCACTGGGTCTTCAGTCCTGTCCTTCCCATTCACTGGTGTGAGCCTTGGTTTCTGCACTCCCTGTCCACTAACTAGGCTCTGATTCAACGTACCCTTTAAACTCAAGTGGTTCTATTTTTTGTTCTCCCTTTAAGCTTACTGAGTTAATTGGAGAAATGATTACAGTATTCTACTGGGTAACAGTTTAAGAAAAAGGTGATTAAAAAAGGTGTGTTGGAGTATTGATGGAATATCATCTGACCACGTGGACAATCTATATAGTACTAAAGTCCTGAGCATGCCAGTAAATTGGTAAGTTAGTTTATTATTGTCACATGTACCAAGGTACAATGTAAAGATTTATCTTGCATACCGTTCATACAGATCAACTCGTTATAAGAGTGCATTGAGGTAGTACAAAAAGCATAGAAACATAGAATAGAAACAGAAAACCTACAGCACAATATAGGCCCTTCGGCCCACAAAGTTGTGCCGAACATGTCCCTACCTCAGAAATTACTAGGCTTACCTATAGCCCTCTATTTTACTAAGCTCCATATACCTATCTAAAAGCCTCTTAAAAGACCCTATCATATCTGCCTCCACCACTGTTGCTGGCAGCCCATTCCATGCACTCACCACTCTCTGAGTAAAAAACTTACCCCTGATATCTCCTCTGTACCTACTCCTCAGCACCTTAAACCTGTGTCCTCTTGTGGCAACCATTTCAGCACTGGGAAAAAGCCTCTGACTATCCACACGATCAATGCCTCTCATCATCTTGTACACCTCTATCAGGTCACCTCTCATCCTCCGTTGCTCCAAGGAGAAAAGGCCGAGTTCACTCAACCTATTCTCATAAGGCATGCTCCCCAATCCAGGCAACATCCTTGTAAATCTCCTCTGCACCCTTTCTATGGCTTCCACATCCTTCCTGTAGTGAGGTGACCAGAACTGAGCACAGTACTCCAAGTGGGGTCTGACCAGAGTCCTATATAGCTGCAACATTACCTCTCGGCTCCTAAATTCAATACCACGATTGATGAAGGCCAATATATCATACGCCTTCTTAACCACAGAGTCAACCTGCATAGCTGCTTTGAGCGTCCTATGGACTCGGATGCTAAGATCCTTCTGATCCTCCACACTGCCAAGAGTTTTACCATTAATACTATATTCTGCCATCATATTTGACCTACCATAATGAACCACTTCACGCTTATCTGGGTTGAACTCCATCTGCCAATTATCAGCCCAGTTTTGCATCCTATCAATGTTCCGCTGTAACCTCTGACAGCCCTCCACACTCTCCACAACACCTCCAACCTTTGTGTCATCAGCAAACTTACTGCCCCATCCCTCCACTTCCTCATCCAGGTCATTTATAAAAATCATGGAGAGTAAGGGTCCCAGAACAGATCCCTGAGGCACTCCATTGATGACCAACCTCCATGCAGAATATGACCCTTCTACAACCACTCTGCCTTCTGTGGGCAAGCCAGTTCTCGATCCACAAAGCAATGTCCCCTTGCATCCTGTGCCTCCTTACTTTCTCAGTGAGCCTTGCATGGGGTACTTTATCAAATACCTTGCTGAAATCCATATACGCTACATTTACTGCTCTTCCTTCATCAATGTGTTTAGTCACATCCTCAAAAAATTCAACCGGGCTTGTAAGGCACGACCTGCCCTTGACAAAACCATGCTGACTACTCCTAATCATATTATACCTCTCCAAATGTTCATAAATCCTGCCTCTCAGGAACTTCTCCATCAACTTACCAACCACTGAAGTAAGACTCACTGGTCTATAATTTCCTGGGCTATCTCTACTCTCTTTCTTGAATAAAGGAACAACATCTGCAACCTTCCAATCCTCCGGAACCTCTCCCGTCCCTATTGGTGATGCAAAGATCATCGCCAGAGGCTCAGCAATCTCCTCCCTTGCCTCCTATAGTAGCCTGGGGTACGTTTTGTCCGGTCTCAGTGACTTATCCAACTTGATACTTTGGAAAAGCTCCAGCACATCCTCTTTTTTAATATCTACATGCTCAAGCTTTTCAACCTGCTGCAAGTCATCACTACAGTCACTAAGATTGTTTTCCATAGTGAATACTGAAGTATTCATTAAGTACCTCTGCTATTTCCTCTGGTTCTATACACACTTTCCCACTGTCACACTTGATAGGTCCTATTCTTTCACGTATTATCCTCTTACTCTTCACATACCTGTAGAATGCCTTGGGGTTTACCTTAATTCTGCTCGCCAGGGCCTTCTCATGGCCCATTCTGGCTCTCCTAATTTCCTTCTTAAGCTCCTTCCTGGGAGACTTATAATCTTATAGATCTCTAACATTACCTAGCTCTCTGAACCTTTTGTAAGTTTTTCTTTTATAAATTATTGGTCAGAACTCTCCCTGTTCTCTTTTAAAATAGTACTTTTGTACATACCCAAGAGACCAAATAGAACAAAACACCAAACAAAACTGCAGATGCTGCAAATCTGAAATAAAATAGAAAATTCTGAAAATACTTATGCAGCATCTATGAAGAGAAAAACATATTTTTGTTTCAGGTTGATTACCTTTTATAAGAACAATCATCATCATCATTATATGCTGTGTTGTATGAAGTGGACATTCATGGTCCATTATTGTTCTTGGCAAATTTTTCTGCAGGTGGTTTGGTATTGCCTTCTTCTAGGCAGTGCCTTTACAAGATGGGTGACCCCACCCATTATCAAGTCAAGTGGAGTCACTTTTTATTGTCATTTTGACCATAAATGCTGGTACAGTACACAGTAAAAATGAGACAACGTTTTTCAGGGCCATGGTGCTACATGAAACAATACAAAAACTACACTGAACTATGTAAAACAACACAAAAACTACAGACCTACCCAGGACTGCATAAAGTGCACAAAACAGTGCAGGCAATACAATAAATAATAAACAAGACAATAGGGACAATAGAGGGCAGTAAGTTAGTGTCAGTCCAGACTCTGGGTATTGAGGAGTCTGATGGCTTGGGGGAAGAAACTGTTAACGTAGTCTGGTCGTAAGAGTCCAAACACTTCAGTGCCTTTTCCCGGATGGCAGGAGGGAGAAGAGTTTGTATGAGGGGTGCGTGGAGTCCTTCATAATGCTGTTTGCTTTGCAGATGCAGTGTGTGGTATAAATGTCTGCAGTAGCGGGAAGAGAGACCCCGCTGATCTTATCAGCTGACCTCACTATCCGCTGCAGGGTCTTGCGATCCGAGATGGTGCAATTTCCAAACCAGGCAGTGATGCCGCTGCTCAGGATGCTCTCAATACAACCTCTGTAGAATGTGGTGAGGATGGGGGGGTGGGAGATGGACTTTCCTCAGCCTTCGCAGAAGGTAGAGACACTGCTGGGCTTTTTTTGCTATGGAGCTGGTGTTGAGGGACCAGGTGAGATTCTATGCCAGGTGAACCCCAAGAAATTTGGTACTCTTTTAACGATCTCTACCGAGGAGCCGTTGATTTTCAGCAGAGAGTGGTCACTTCGTGTCCTCCTGAAGTCAACAAACATCTCTTTTGTTTTGTTCACATTCAGAGACAATCTTCACAGATTGTCTGACTGGTGTCAGTGGTCGCATAACCAGGACTAGTGATATGCACCAACTGCTCATATGACCATCCTACACCTACTCCAGTGGCTTCACATGACTCTGACAAAGGGCTAAGCAGGTGCTAAATCTTGCACAAGGGTGAACTGCAGGCTAGTGGAGGGAAGGAGTATCTTATACCTCCTTTGGTAGAGAAATATCTTCACTCCGCCACTGTCATAACAGTAGGCCTTGATTTGATGTGTTTTCTAAACCCTGACAACTCAGTTTCTCTGTACTGTACCAAACTGCTAGCCTTGATTTTTGTAAATTTAGACTGTAATATCAAATTAGATCTTTCTGATTCAGACAGAAAAGTTCAATTAGGTCCAGTTAATAGGAGTTCTCCTCACCCATTAGTTAGTTAACACTGTATTTGAATGCAATCTGAGTTGCTGTAAAAAGCTGTATTAACAAGTGAAAACTACCTTTACCTATTAGGGAAATTTATGTGAATATTAAAGGTTTCTAGATATTGAAGAAGAATAGGCTGTTACCCAGTACTTTTTCTGCAACCAATAACATATTAATCACTACAATCATTTCCTTTACAAATGCTACAGACGCTGGGTATCAGAAATAAAATCATTAAATCCTGAAGTATTATTCAGACCAGACACCATCAATGTAAAAAGAATCAGTAAGTCAGCACAGGAACTTGGTTTTGATCAGACTTCTAATGCAAATTCACTGATAACAGTACGGGTTTAACTCTTCACAGATAGGTTGACTTTTGAGTATTTTAACATTTTCTGCTTTTAATTTGGATCTGTGTTATGACAAAGGTTTTCAGAGTTAAGTGAGAAATTCATATCTATAGACAACTCTAATATTAAAACACACATATACCAGAAAGACAAAACAATTTGTATAGCCTTATAAATAATTACTGACTTTGGAATTCTATCAAGTACTATTATTGTACAGAACACAGACACTCTACATTCAAGTTACACTGCATACACCATCGTAGCAACTGTGACATAATTATATATTTTATTCCCTCATAATTTACAATTTCATCTTTGCTTAGCAGAGTGGGAATACAGTGGCATGCAAAAGCCTGGGCACCCCTGGTCAAAACCTCTGCCACTGTGAACAGCCAAGCGAGCAGAAGACGAACCCATCCCTAAAAGTCACAAAGTCAAAGATGAAACATTCCCTTCAACATTTTAAGCAAGATTAGTGTATTATTTTTGTTTTGTACAATTTTTGAGTGAAAAAAAAGGAAAGGAGCACTATGCAAAAGTTTGGGCACCCCAAGAGATTTGAGCTCTCAGATAACTTTTACCAAGGTCTCAGACCTTAATTAGCTTGTTAGGGCTATGGCTTGTTTACAGTCATCATTAGGAAAGGCCAGGTGATGCATATTTCAAAGCTTTATAAATACCCTGACTCCAACAATCAACAGCCATGGGCTCCTCTAAGCAGCTGCCTAGCACTCTGAAAATTAAAATAAATGATGCCCACAAAGCAGGAGAAGGCTATAAGAAGAAAGCAGTAATAGGAAGTGTAATAGTTACACAGAAAATGCAGAGCAAGTAGATAATAAGATGCAAGGTTGTAACAAGGTAGATTGTGAGGTCAAGACTTTAACTTATCATACTAAGGAACCATTCAATAGTCCTAAAACAGTGGCTTAGAAGCTGTTCTTGAGCTTGGTGGTATGTGCTTTCAAGCTTTTGTATCTTCTGTCTGGTACATTGAGTTAATGGGGCAGGGGGTTATTTTCAGGGGAGTCCATAAGAACACAAGACATGCAGAATTAAGCTATTTGGCCCACTGAGTCTGCTCCACCATACTGTAATGGCTGGTCTATTATCCCCATTAACCCCTTTCTCCTATCTTTTCCCCCCATAACCTTTGGTGTCCTGACTAAATCAAGAAACTATCAACCTCTGCTTTAAATATACTCAATAACTTGGTTGCCAAAGCCAATGACCATTGGCAATGCACGACCATACACTTCCTACACCATGGCTAGAGAATTGCAGAATTTCAAAATTGTATACTTTGATAATAAATGAACCTATATTCCGTCTGCCACTTCTTTGCCCATTCTCCCAATCTGTTCAAGTCCTTTTGCAGACATCCTGCTTTCTCAACACTAGTTGCCTCTCTACCCATTTTCATATCATCCACAAAATTGGCCAGAAAGCCATCAATTAATTCATCCAAATCATTACATACAATGTGAAAGGAAGATTTCGTAACATTGATCCATGTGAAACGCCACTAGTCACCAGCAGCCAATCAGAAAAGGCCCCCTTTATTCCCACTCTGCCTTCTGCCAGATAGCCAATCCTCTAACCATTCTACTATCTTTCCTGTAATACCATGGGCTCTTAGCTTGTTAAGCAACCAAATGTGCAGCACCTTCTGAAAATCATTAAAAACAACATCCACTGACTTTTGTTTGTCTATCTTGCCTGTTATTTCCTCAAAGAATTCCAACAGATTTGTCAGGCAAGATTTCCCTTGAAGGTAACTATGTTGACTTTGGCATATTTTTATCATGTGCCTCCAACTACCCTGAAACCTCACCCTTAATAATGGATTCCAGCATCTTCCCAACCACTGGTCAGCTAACTGGCCTACAATTTCCATATAACAATTACAGCACAGAAACAGGCCATCTCGGCCCTTCTTGTCCATGCCGAACGCTTACTTTCACCTAGTCCCACCTACCTGCACTCAGCCCATAACTCTCCATTCCTTTCCTGTCCATATACCTATCCAATTATTTTTTTAATGACAAAATCAAACCTGCCTCTACCACTTCTATTGGAAGCTTGTTCCACACAGCTACCACTCTCTGAGTAAAGAAGTTCCCCCTCTTGTTACCCCTAAACTTTTGCCCCTTAACTCTCAACTCATGTCGTTTTGTTTGAATCTCCCATACTCTCAATGGAAAAAGCCTATCCACGTCAACTCTATCTGTTTCCCTCATAATTTTAAATACCTCTATCAAGTCTCCCCTCAACCTTCTACACTCCAAAGAATAAAGACCTAACTTGTTCAACCTTTCTCTGTAACTTAGGTGCTGAAACCCAGGTAACATTCTAGTAAATCTCCTCTGTACTCTCTCTAATTTGTTGACATCTTTCTTCTTTCTTCTGCTTCCTTCCCTTCTTAAATAGTGGAGTAACATTTGCAATTTTTCAGTCTTCTGGAACCATTACAGAATCTAATGATTCTATTATAGGGGATTTAAGGGTTATGGGGAAAAGGCAGGTAGATGGAGCTGAGTTAACAGACAGATCAGCCATGATCTTATTGAATGGCAGGGCAGGCTCGATGGGCTGGGTGGCCTGCTCCTGCTCCTATTTCTTATGTTCATTAGTGCCTCCACAATCTCTTCAGCTACCTCTTTCAGAACCCTGTGGTGTAGTCCATCTGGACCAGATAACTCATCTTGCTCAGACCTTTCAGCTTACCAAACACCTCCTTTGTAATAACAACAATGCTCACTTCTGCCCATGACACTCATAATTCTGGCATACTGCTAGTGTCTTCCGTAGTAAAGGCTGATGCAAAATACTTATTATGCCAGTCCACCATTTCTTTGTCCCCCATTACTACCTCTATAGCATAATTTTATAGTGGTCTGATGTCCACTCTCGCCTGTCTTTTCTCTATTTATTTGAAAAAGAAACTTTTGGTATTCTCTTTTATATTATTGAGCAGCTTCCCTTCACATTTCATCTTCTCCAATCCTCTAACTCCCACTAATTGTTACTTAATTATATGCCCGCTCTTTTGCTTTTATGCTGTCTTTGATTTCCCTTGTCACTCACAGTTGACTCATTCTACCTTTAGAATACTTTTTCATCTTTGGAATGTATCTATCATGTGCCTTCCAAATTGCCCCCAGAAACTCCAGCCATTGTTGTTCTGCTGTCATCTATTGTTGTGCCTGCTTCCACTCAACTTTGGCTAGCTCCTCTCTCATGCCTCTGTAATTCCCTTTGCCCTACTGTAATACTGATATATCTGACTTTATTTTCTACCTCTCAAACTGCAGGGTGAAATCCTATCATATTATGATCACTATCTCCTAAGGATTCCTTTCCCTTAATCTCCCTAATCAGATCTGTTCATTACACAACACCCAAACCCCTAGTGGGCTCAATGACAAGCATCTCTAATAAGCCATCTCACTGACATTGTACAGATTCCCTCTTGGGATCCAGCTCCAAACTGATTTTCCCAATCTATCTGCATATTGAAATCCCTCATTTCCAACTTAACATTGCCCTTTTTAGATGCTTTTTCTTGTAATTTGTATCCCATATCCTGGCCACTATTTGGATGTACTATTAGGGTATCTTTACCTTACAGTTTCTTAACTCTACCCACAAGGATTCTACATCTCCTGATCCCATTTCATTTCTTCCGAAGAGTCTGATTTTTTTTTACCAACAGAGCCACCCCACCCCTTCTGACTACCTGCCTGTCCTTTCAATACAAGGTGTATCTTTGGATGTTAAGCTTCCAACTGTGATCTTCTTCCAGCCATGACTCAGTGATGCCTACAACATCGTACCTGCCCAGCTCTAATTGCACTACAAGATCATCTACCTTATTCTGTATACTGCATGCTTTCGAATACAAAACCTTTAGTCCTGTATTCTTAACCCCTTTTTAATTTTGTCCCTGTTACACTGCAACTCATCCCACTGACTGCAATTATGCCCTATCATCTGCCCGTCTTTCCTCACAATCTCACTACATCTATTTTTATACCAACTGTCCCATCCACAGCCCCATCATTCCAATTCCCATCCCTCTGCCAGATTAGTTTCAACTCTCCCAACAGTTCTAACAAACCTGCTCGCAAGGGTATTGATCCCCCTTGGGTTCAGATGTTACACGTCTTTTTGCTATAGGTCATACCTTCCCCAAAAGAGATACCAATGATCCAGAAATCTGAAGCCCTGCCCCTTGTAGCAATTCCTCAGCCACACTTTCATCTGCCAAATCATCCTATTCTTACCCTCAATAGAGAGTCAATCCATGAGCTTTTGGGGTTCCTCAGTGCATATTTAAAAATTAATTTTGTTCCGTGCTAATCTAGATTTGTTAAAGGCAGTAACACCACCTCAGACTACATTTTTTCCCCTCAACCTTGTAATAATTTGTTACATTTATTTTAGTTATCTTTGTTCAGTGACATATGGTGCCCAAAAAGTATTCACCCTCCTTGGAAGTTTTCATATTTTATTGTTTTACAATATTGAATCGCAGTGGATTTAATTTGGCTGTTTTGACACTAATCAACAGAAAAGTCTCTTGTATCAAAGTGAAAAAAGATTTCTACAACTTGGTTTAAATTTATTACAATTATTAAACACAAAATAATTGATTGCATAATTACTCACCATCTTCAAGTTAGTATTTAGCAGATGCACCTTTGGCTTGAGTCGGTGTGGATAGGTCTCTATCAACTTCACATCTGCAATTTTTCCCCCATTCCTCTTTACAAAACTGCTCAAGCTCTGTCAGAATGCATGGGGATCGTGAATGAGCAGTCCTTTTCAAGTCCAGCCACAAATTCTTAATTGCATTGAGGTCTGGACTCTGACTTAGCTACTCCAGGACATTAACTATGTTGTTTTTGAGCCATTCCTTTGTGGCTTTGGCTTTATGCTTGGGGTTATTTTGCTGGAAAACAAATCTTCTCCCAAGTCACAGTTCTCTAGCAGACTATCAGGTTTTCCTCCAGGATTTCCCTGTATTTTGCTGCATTCGTTTTACCCTTCATCTTGATAAGCCTTCCAGGGCCTGCTGCAAGGATGCATCAACACAGCATGATACAGCTGCCACTATGCCTTACGGTAGGGATGGTGCATTATTTGATGATGTGCAGTGTTTGGCTTATGCCAAACATAGTATTTAATCTGATGGCCAACAAGTTCAAATTTGGTTTCATCAGACCATAGAACCTTCTAACAGCTGACTTCAGAATCACCCACATGCCATCTGGCAAAATTCTGGCCAGGATTTTATGTTAATTCTTTCAAAAATGACTTTCTCTTTGCCACCCTACCATAAAGCTGCAACTGGTGAAGCACCCGGACAACAATTGTTGTATGTACAATCTCTCCCATATCAGCCACTGAAGCTTGTAACTCATCCAGAGCTGTCATAGATCTCTTGGTGGCCTCCCTCACTAGTCCCCTTCTTTTACAGTCACTCAGCTTTTAACAACAGCCTGCTCCATATGACACCTGTGCCATATTCTTTCCATTTCTTGATGATTGATTTAACTGTACTCCAAGGGATATTCAGTAACTTGGAAATTTTCTTGTATCCATCTCCTGACTTGTGCTTTTCAATAACCTTTTCATGGAGTTGCTTGGAATGTTCTTTTGATTTCATGGTGTAGTTTTTGCCAGGATATGGTGTCACCAGAAGTTGGACCTTCCTGATACAGGTGTATTTTTACTATAATCAATTGAAACACATTGACTGCACATAGGTGATCCCCATTTAACTTATTATGTGACTTCTAAACCAATTGGTTGCATCAGTGATGATTTGGTGTGTCATATTAAAGAGGGTGGATACTTATGCAATCAACTTTTTTGTTTTGTATTTGTAATTAGATCATTTTGTAGTGATCTGTTTTCACTTTGATATGATAGAGCCTTTTTCTTTTGATCAGTGTCAAAAAAAGCTAAGTTAAATCCACTGTGATTCAATGTTGTAAAACAATAGCACATGAAAACATCTGGGGGCATGGTGAATACTTTTTGTAAGCACTGTATGTATAATTTGTATTAATTTAAGCTACATTAACTTATTTGTCATGTTTGTAATGCACTGTGCTGCTGCTCCATAAAGTACTTTTGATGGCACTTATATGGTGGATATTTATATGTTTATGACAATAAACTTGAAATGAACAATAGTCTGGCTTTTGCTGGGAAATGCCTGCATTTCTTGGTGTAAATGGGATTTAAGCAGGTGTAGTCTCCAACGTACTGGCTACACTCCATAGCGTCCATCAGTGGGGCTGGATCTTGCTAAGATTCCTCAATACTTATGCTAGGCTGGTATACCAGGTTTGACCTGGACAGGATCAGCAATCCCACCAATTTCAATGAGCAAGGAAGAAGGTATAAATTAGTTTTTAAATATGGAGTTTGTTTAATATTTTAGTTGATATTATTTAAACTTACTTTCTTAAAATTCAAATTTTTAATGGCAGTGAAAAATACAAGTATAAATTTCATATGTTGATTCTATGTGGCCATTATAAAACTGACACCAAAGGATATAAGTACAACCAACATTAAACAAGGATATAAATTTAATTTCAATCTGCAGGTACATGTTGGAATATATCAACTTTCTTTCAGTCACAAATTTTAAATTTTCTGAAAATGCTAATATTGATTAACTGGATTTGTTGGTTAAATGAAAGTTTTAAATTTTACATTTTGCATATTACTTTACTTCATGTATTTATGACTTCTCTGGATGTGCAGGATATCAGCTATGTTTACACTGTTTAAATATATATATCAGATGACCAACCACACTTTATTTTTGTAGCTGTGATGCAGAGATTTAGCAGCTCTTTTTGGAATAGCCTGAGACTGGATCAAATTTGCTGGTAAAACTTTGACATTAATTACTTAAAATGGACTTTCCATTCTACTTTGAAGTTGTTTTTAAAGCTTGCATTCTCTCTGCGGGTTAAAATGTCATAATTATTACATGCTTAGGTGCTTTTGGTAAGGAGAGACATAGTTTCTGAACCTGCATCCTTGTCTGTATAGATGAGGCAATGATTGATATTGTTTTTGCCAGTTTGGCTCCCAGTTATAAAGCATTTCAGACAATTGAGCCATAGATCATCCATGATGGGCCATGCTTTTGTTTTTAAAGCATGCTTCTGATCTAGCTCTGCAGAAACACTAGTGTTAGTGTTGGGAAGGATTGTCAGTACATAATTTGTCAGTACATAATGAAAGCACCAGACAGTGGGTGTAATGTTTAATTTATCACTTGGTCTTTTAAATGTAAAATTACTAATGACTGTAAAAACCAAGTCATTTGCTGAGGCTGATAATTTGGATATCACATTCTGCTGTGTTGTTTGTTTAGCTGGTGAATACAATTTGAATACATCAGAAGTGTTGATTTAAAAAAAACAAGCTTTTATGTATTGCCTGTTGTTTGAGGTATGTGGAGCGTAGGCAGTCAGCTGATGCGAGCCTTCAGTAAGAAGGAAATAACTGGAATTTCCCACCCAGAGGAAGTCTCGCTCAGTAAAGCCCAGCAATTGGTTACTTCAACTTCCTGTAAGAATTGTCTTTCTGTTCCTGAATATTTTAGATGAAACAAGTGAGATTTTTAAAGCAGTTCTTGTTTTCATCTTTTGCCATTTGTACATCAGCTGCCACACAGTATCCAATGCCAATGCAGTGTAAGCTGTAGTTTATCCAATTTAAGACAATTTGCTAAACTGAATACAACCTAAAAACACTATAATGTGACATCTCACAAATACTGTTCAATTTGAAACTCAAATTGCAATGTAGTTTGATTACCAGCATAGTAAGTAAACATTAATTCATTCAGTTTATTCTCATAGTTAATTGAGGAAGTAATTAATTGTCATTTCTTTTTCACTTAGAGTACAAGTTGAAGGGGCTGCCTGTATGTATGAGGATGGTAAAAGCATTTCGTTACTATTTTCGACATCCATGGAGTCGGCTGATTGTGGCCTACTTGGTGACTTTTTTCAATTTCCTCATTTTTGCTGAAGATCCCATTTCTCACAGTCAGACTCCGGCCAATGTAATTGTTGTTGGGAATTGCTTCTCTTTCATCGCAAATAAGTACCCTGGAGGTGGTTGGAACTTTCTAAAGGTGCTGATGTGGTTGCTGGCTATTGTTACTGGTCTCTTCGCAGGGAAATTCCTCTTCCATCAACTCATGTTTGGTAAGTCAAAGCCAGTTTATCTCAAAAGCTGTATGGTTGTCATATTGGGAACCATATTGGGACTTGACATAAATGACAATAAATAAAAATGACTTACAAATGAAAATTAGAAAAATAACTGCAAAAGTAACAGAACCAATGTTTCAGGTTGGAAGCCTTTTATCATAACTGGAAAAGGGAGAAAACAAATGAGAAAATCTACAGATGCTGGAAATCTAAGCAACACACACAAAAAGCTGGAGTATCCCAGCAGGCCAAGCAGCATCTATGGAAAAGAGTAAATAGTCAACTTTTTGGGCCGAGACCCTTCAGCAGGACTGGAGTAAAAAAGATGAGTAGTCAGAGTTAGAAGCTGGGGGAGGAGAACAAGAAATACAAGTGATAGGTGAAACCGAGAAGGGAGGGAGGAGTGAAGTAAAAAGCTGAGAAGTTGATTGGTGAGAGAGATATACACAGGGCTGGAGAAGGGTAATCTAATAGGAGAGGACAGAAGGCCATGGAAGAAAGAAAAGGGGGAGGAGCACCAGAGGGAGGTGATGGGCAGGCAAGGAGATAAGGTACGGTGTGAGAGGAAAATAGGGAAACGTGAAGGGGGGGGGGGGCATTACTGGAAGTTCGAGAAATTGATGTTCATGCCATTAGGTTGGAGCTACCCAGATGAAAAACAAGTTAGTTATAAATTGCAGTGAAGGTGGGGAGTGACGGATAGGATGAAGGCAAAATCTTTGATAAGGTAACACCGGTGTTCTCTTTGGGTTAAGTTCTTAATAAATTTGTCTGGTTAACTTTTACAAATACCTGATTTTGATTTGCTTTTGCCTGAGCCTTTTAAAAGGCAAGGTATCATAAAGTTATACAGCATGGAACATGGTCCTTTGGCCCAAATGGTCCAATATTCCCATCTAAACTAGTCCCTTTTACCCGGGTTTGGCTCATATCCCTCTAAACCTTTCCTGTCTATGTAGCTGTTCAAGTGTATTTTAAATATTGTTAATGTACCTGCCTCAATTACTTCTCTGGTAGCTCTTTCCATACTTGGACCACTCTCTAGTGAAATATTTGCACTTCATGTTCCTTTATATCTCTCTCCTTGGACCTTAAACCTATGTGTTTTAGTTCTTGATTCCCCAACCCTGGGGAAATAAAAGGTTGTTTGCATTCATCCTATTTATAACCCTCATGATTTTATACTGCTCTGTAATATCACTCCTCAATGTCCTACAGTCCCAGAGTGTTCGACCCCAATTGGTTATAAAACATAGAAAACCTACAGCAGAATACAGGCCCTTCAGCCCACAAAGCTGTGCTGAACATGTCCTTACCTTTGAAATTACTTAGGGTTACCCATAGTCCTCTTTTTCCAAGCTCCATGTACCTATCCAGGAGTCTCTTAAAAGACCCTATTATCTGCCTCCACCACCATCGCTGGCAGCTCATTCTACGCACTCACCACTCTCTACACAAAAAAAAACTTACCCCGACGTCTCCTCTGTACCTACTTCCAAGCACCTTAAAACTGTGCCCTCTTGTGCTAGCTATTTCAGCCCTGGGGAAAATGCCTCTGACGATCAACACAATCAGTGCCTCTTATACACCTATATCAGGTCACCTCTCATCCTCTGTCGCTCCAAGGAGAAAAGGCTGAGTTCACTCAACCTATTCTCATAAAGCATGCTCCCCAATCCAGGCAACATCCTTGTATCTGTAAACATTTGTTTTTTGTTCTGTCTACAGGGCAAATTCTTGCTCTAATTTCCATTAAATTATTGAATTCAAGTTGCTGGAAGAATATTACTATTTTGTGAATGCAAAAAGACAATAAGAATGTGAGAGTTTAATTTGGCTGTTCATTTGCAACACTCAGACCCTGCTTAATGCTGAGGATGTGTTCCTTGGAGGTGGAGTGTTATGTAAATCAGCGCAATGCGGGGTCACTATAACATTAGAACCATAGAACATTACAGCACAGAAACAGGCCCTTTGGCCCTTCTTGGCTGTGCCGAACCATTTTTCTGCCTAGTCCCACTGACCTGCACCTGGACCATATCCCTCCATACACCTCTCATCCATGTACCTGTCCAAGTTTTTCTTCAATGTTAAAAGTGAACCCACATTCACCACTTCATCTGGCAGCTCATTTCCACACTCTCACCACTCTCTGTGTGAAGAAGCCCCCACTAATGTTCCCTTTAAACTTTTCCCCCTTCACCCTTAACCCATGTCCTCTGTTTTTTCCTCCCCTAGCCTCAGTGGAAAAAGCCTGCTTGCTTTCACTCTATTTATGCCTGTCATAATTTTATATACCTCTATCAAATCTCCCCACATTCTTCTACGCTCCAGGGAATAAAGTCCTAACCTATTCAACCTTTCTCTGTAACTCAGTTTTTCAGGTCCCAGCACCATCCTTGTAAACCTTCTCTGCATTCTTTCAATCTAATTAATATCCTTCCTGTAATTAGGTGACCAAAACTGCACACAATACTCCAAATTCAGTCTCACCAATGTCTTATACAACCTCACCATAACATTCCAACACTTATACTCAATATTTTGATTTATAAAGGCCAATGTACCAGAAGCTCTCTTTACGACCCTATTTACCTGTGATGCCACTTTTAGGGAATTTTGTATCTGTATTCCCAGATCCCTCTGTTCTACTGCACTCCTCAGTGCCCTACCATTTACCTTGTACGTTCTACCTTGGTTTGTCCTTCCAAAGTGCAATACCTCACACTTGTCGGCATTAAACTCCATCTGCCATTTGTCAGCCCATTTTTCCAGCTGGTCCAAATCCCTCTGCAAGCTTTGAAAACCTTCCACACTGTCCACTACACCTCCAATCTTTGTATCATCAGCAAATTTGCTGATCCAATTTGCCACAATATCATCCAGATCATTGATATAGATGACAAATAACAATGGACCCAGTAGTGATCCCTGTGGCACACCACTAGTCACAGGCCTCCACTCAGAGAAGCAATCCTCCACTACCACTCTCTGGCTTCTCCCATTGAGCCAATGTCTAATCCAATTTGTTATCTCACCATGTATACCTAGCGACTGAATCTTCCTAACTAACCTCCCATGTGGGACCTTGTCAAAGGCCTTACTGAAGTCCATGTAGACAACATTCACTGCCTTCCCTTCATCCACTTTCCTGGTAACCTCCTCGAAAAACTCAAATAGATTGGTTAAACATGACCTACCATCCTACCATGCACAAAACCATGTTGATTCTCCCTAATAAGTCCCTGTCTATCCAAGTACTTGTAGATCCTATCTCTTAGTACTCCTTCCAATAATTTACATACTACTGATGTCAAACTTCCCAGCCTATAATTTCCTGGATCTATTATGTAAATAGATATGTGTGCTTGAATAAAACAATCAAGCCCAAGATATATGATATTATTTTATGTATACAGAGTAATTTGTGGAGTAACGAACACACAAATGGACCTTACATGTACATCAGTGGAGCAGCAAGAGATTGCAGCAGCGTCTTAGAGGAAGGACCAGGCTGTGTGTCCTCTTCTAACTTTGGCTTCATCTTCAAGTAGGCATTGAGATTTGACTGCCTTTTCTTAAGTTCCCTCTCATGAAGCAGTTCTCAGTTGCAGGAATTCATGTCGACAACACTTCTCTTCGCCTTATTGCTTCACTCCCAGTCAGGCTCATTCTAAGTGTCAATGTAGCCAATTTCAAAGAGGTGCCAACACAACCTGACACTCACCAGCTTCCAAATGCCTTAACTCTTGCAGTTTCGCATCCATGCTAATGCTTTTCCTAGACATTTTCTTAGATGTACCTCCCTTACTGTAAGTTGTAGGCCATTTTCCAGACATCTTTGGTGAAAAAAAATGGAATAAATTGGCGAATGAACAAAGAACATTTGCACACGTGGGGGAGGCAGAACGTGAATGGGCTGTGAGTGGCTCAGAGTGTATGTAAAGCACTTTTATTGGCTGATTGAATATTTATTGTAATGGCAACCACTCTTGAGAAGTTTTAAGTGTTGTTTAGAATTAACTTTTGTCGTTGAAAAAAATTCAATTAAGAATTAAATAACCGTGTTGTAACGAATCAGCGCTATGTGGGGTCTGAGTGTATTTGTGTTCTGATTGAATTTATGCTATGTTTATTTGTATAATGGCCGTAAACCCTGTTATTTTTATTAAAATTGTTTAAAATTGCTCCATTTTAAAATAGGTATTTTGATATTTCTGTTCATTAAAACAAAAACGTAAGAAAGCTGTGAGTTATACTTAAGAGCTACACTGGCCAAACTGTCCCAGGCCATCAGAGGGGCAAAGCGTGCACATGCCCAGTGAATCCACAGCCACTTCCAGGACAGCGGCAACACACGGCGCATAAGGAAGAGCATTCAGGCCATCACCAGTTACAGGACAACATCACCTGACTGTGCAGGTGATGCCTCCCTCCCAGATGCGCTGTTTTGAGACAGAAAATGACGTGGCAGCAAGGAAGTCCACCCCTCCTACAAATGACCAGGTGCTGTGTCTCACCGTGGCTGATGTGAGAAGAATCCTGTGCAGGGTCAACCCATAGAAGGCTGCTGGGCCAGACAACATTCCTGGTAGAGTGCTCAGAGGATGTGCATACCAGCTAGCAGATATTCTCACTGACATCTTCAACATCTCCCTGAGCAGTGCCACCATTCCAAAGTGCTTCAAGGCCGCCACCATTGTCCCCGTGCCGAAGAAGTCTTCAGTGTCCTGCCTAAATGACTACCGTCCCGTTGCACTCACATCCATTATCATGAGGTGTTTCAAGAGGCTCGTCATAAGGCATATCAAGACCCTGCTGCCCCTCTCACTGGACCCCCTGCAGTTTGCGTACTGTTCCAACCGCTCAACAGACGACGCCATTGCCATCACCCTCCACCTGGCCCTAACCCACCTGGACAAAAAGGACACGTACGTTCGAATGCTGTTCATAGACTTCAGTTCAGCATTCAACACAATCATCCCTCTGAAACTGATTGGAAAGCTGAGCCTACTGGGCCTGAACACCTCCCTCTGCAACTGGATCTAGGCTTCCTGACTGGGAGACCTCAGTCAGTCCGGATCTCCAACACCATCACACTGAGCACGGGGCCCCCCAGGGCTGTGTGCTCAGTCCACTGCTGTTCACTCTGGAGACCCACGACTGTGCTGCAACACACAGCTCGAACCACATCATCAAGTTCGCCGATGACACGACCGTGGTGGGTCTCATCAGCAAGAATGACGAGTCAGCTTACAGAGAGGAGGTGCAATGGCTAACGGACTGGTGCAGAGCTAACAACCTGTCTCTGAATGTGAACAAAACAAAAGAGATGGTTGTTGACTTCAGGAGGGCACGGAGCGACCACTCCCCGCTGAACATCGACGGCTCCTTGGTAGAGATCGTTAAGAGCACCAGATTTCTTGGTATTCACCTGGCGGAGAATCTCACCTGGTCCCTTAACACCAGCTCCATAGCAAAGAAAGCCCAGCAGCATCTCTACTTTCTATGAAGGCTGAGGAAAGTCCATCTCCCACCCCCCATCCTCATCATATTCTACAGGGGTTGTACTGAGAGCATCCTGAGCAGCTGCATCTCTGCCTGGTTTGGAAATTGCACCATCTTGGATCACAAGACCCTGCAGCGGATAGTGAGGTCAGCTGAGAAGATCATAGGGATCTCTCTTCCCGTCAACATGGACATCTACACTACATGCTTCATTCGCAAAGCAAACAGCATTATGAAGGACTCCACGCACCCCTCATACAAACTCTTCTCCCTCCTGCCATCAGGGAAAAGGCACCGAAGCATTTGGGCTCTCACGACCAGACTATGTAACAGTTTCTCTCCCCCAAGCTATCAGAATACCCAGAGCCTGGACTGACACCTTACTACCCCATTGTCCTGTTTATTATTTATAGTAATGCCTGCACTGTTTTGTGCATTTTATGTAGTCCTGGGTAGGTCTGTAGTCTAGTGTAGTTTTTTTCTGTGTTGTTTTTTACGTAGTTCAGTCTAGTTTTTGTACTGTGTCATGTAACGCCATGGTCCTGCAAAAAAAGTCTCATTTTTACTATGTACTGTACCAGCAGTTATGGTCAAAATTACAATAAAAGTGACTTGACTTGACTTGTGATGATAGCTTTTAACATAGTCCAACCTATGCTGTTTTGTGTTTATTCCACTACATTGACAAGTAGGCAGCATGTGTGTGCATTAGTTTAATACCAACAAGCAATATATGTTTATTTTTTATTTTGTGGCCCTTGAAGGAAATCGACAGTCTTGTTGCTATTCTTTTAATTATTGAACAGCACCGGGAAAGGTGAGGAATTACTGGCTTTAATAATAAATCATCTCATGGATTCTGAGAACAAAGTTTAACATTGGAGGGAGAAGTATTTTACGGGGTGCAGATATGAAGTATTTATTTCAGCACCTATAATAAAGAAATTGTAAAGTGTTTACTGCATGAATAAATGGACGTGAGTATTTAGTTCAGCATTGACTTATCAACAGTATGCAGTTTGAGGCTGTATATCTGTTTTTAGAAAGCATTTCTATTGAAATGGACTCTGGAGGGCTATGCAGATCAGACTAGGGTCAATCACTCTCGAAAGCATGGCTGAGATTCTTCTTTGTGATTGGTCTTCTGCTTATTCCAAATCTGCCTCATCCCAATTGCTGTTTCATAGGTTACACTGCACAACAAATTTTTTTTAAGTGTTGCTTCCTCAGAGAGTTTTTTTGTTTATGATAGACCACTTGCAGCTGAACATGAACATAATTTCAGACTACCTGTATCATGTAGCAATTTGGAGAAACAAGAAATTAACTTATGTGGAATATAATGCATTTAATTGCATAACAGTGCTGACACTTTGCAATACTTCAACTAAGCTAAAAATATGTTTTTGATGATTTTTATTTGTACTCAGTGTCTGAGGTTTCTCACTTTAAGTGTCCAACAATAATCAGCCAGCATTGATAGATTCCAGTGCCCTGAAACTGTTTCTCCATGACTGCAACATTCTGGTGAAACCTTTCACCACGTTCATCACTGACAGTCCCAACAAAGGAATGTAGAAAATGAATTGTTCGTGACATATTGTACTTCCTGATTTTGTATGCTTGAAAAATGTTGTCAACCAGCTGCATATAGTTTGGTGCTCAGTGGTTGCTGAGAATTTTTTCAACAACATCCTTGAATGTCTTCCATGCGATTTTCTTTAGTCCCAGTAGAAGTTATTTGAATTGTCTGTCATTGATGACCTGTTTGATTTGTGGACCAGCAAAAATCCCTGCCTTTAATCTTGGCATCAATTATTCTGAGAAACATCCTTCACAGCAATTTTTGTGTCCGATGACAGCAGATTCCATCCTTGCAGTCTTGAACCCAGTAATTCTGCTTTCGCCTTTGACAAACCCAAGTCTCTGACCAGGTCATTTAGCTCAATTTGAGTTATCAGTTGAGGCTCACTTGACATAAATCTATATCAGTATCAGTATCATTTTCCATACCTGGCATCTTTGTCATGGCATCTATGTTAATAATTTTAATAAGTGAATAATTCAATATTTTTACTACAAAATGCGTTTGAATTAACAGAAGTCAATTATATACATTGCTTCTTTGCTTTAAATCAATTCTAAACCAAACCCCCAGTGAAACGGCCGCTTGAGCAAACCAGAGCTGATGCTAGAGACCAAGAATGGGAGTTATCCTGTATGATGTGCCCTCTGATCCAGTCCAATAGTAATGTTCAAAAAGTCAAAGAAATGTGTTCTGTCCTTTGTTAGCAATTAGCAAAACATACAGTCTCAAAGCAATGAAGTTTATGAAGCTAAATCTAGTGATATTAAACATCTTCGGTCTTCGGTTGTCCATCGGAATCTGATGACGACGTCCACTCCTTTAATGGTGAGATCTTTAATGACTATACAGTCATCATACTTAAGTGGACTGAGGTGAAGTTAAGTAGAGTTAAGTGATTTCAACTGTAATTAAGTGGTCAACAAAATATATCACACCCGGTGGTCCTCAGCTCTAAAACTAACCAGAATAAAGCATGATTACATAACTTATTCCCTTTGATTTTACCACACCCCACCTATGTGACTAAATCCATAATGAACATAATAAATGCACAACACAGAATACAGTGCAAATAGAAAACAGATGCATGGCTCCTACACCCAGAGCTTGACTGAGGTTATGTTGTCTTAATGTTATATAATATGAAATTTAATTTGTGCTTCAACTGGGTCTGCCTATTTATTAACTGATAGGTTATTTTAGTCATCCTTATTGTTGTTCTTAATTAAAGGCTCTGTTATATTGTTGGTCCAGTCACTGATGTTTTAGAAACATAGAAAAGCCTACAGCACAATACAGACCCTTTGGCCCACAATGCTGTGCCGAACATGTACTTACTTTAGAAATTACCTAAGGTTACCCATAGCCCTAGCCCTCAATTTTTCCTGGAAGCACTCATCTGCCTAGGAGATGAATCAGAATGATCTTTTGTAGTAATGACTTTTCCTTGATAGGCTTAGATTGAAAAAGAAAGGGAGTAGTGGAAAGGGAAAGTCTTTGGATGGTTTGAAGGCATGAGTGCTTAAATGGCAGCAGTGAAAGTGCAAGGCCAAAAGAGTTTGTAAATGCAGCATTTAGTGCTGCTGCCTCATTGCTTTGGTGAACCAGATTCAACTCTGACTTTGGATGCTGTTCATGTGGTGTTTGTACATTCCCTGGATGCTTAAATTTCTCTCCCGTTTCAAAGATGTGCTGGTAGGTTAATTGGCAAGGTAAATTGTTCCTGGCATAAATAGGTAATAATGTAACGACATGGGGAATTGACCGATATCAAGGAAATAAGACTAATGGGATTGCTGTGCTGTGCTGTGCTGGCACGGACCTGATGGGCTGAATGTCCATTTCTGAGTCATAAGATTTAATGATGAAAAGGTTGTTTTGTAAATGATAACAGCAGAAGTTTTACCACAGCCTCTGAGAAAATAGGACTAACATTATTATCACAAACATGATGAAATATGCAGATGCTGGAAATCCAAGCAACACAAACAAAATGCTGGAGAAACTCTGCAGGTCAGGCTGCATCTATGGAAAAGAGTACAGTTGATGTTTTGGGCCAAGATCCTTCATCAGGAATGGAAAAAAAAGAGCTGAGCAGTTGAATGGTGAAAGAGATACAGGGCTGGAGAAGGGGGAATCTGATAGGAAAAGACAGAAGGCCCACGCTCCGTCTGCCGGAAAAAGCTGGATCTCCCAGTGGCCACCCACGTAAATTCCACTTCCCATTCCCATTCTGACATGTCAGTCCATGTCCTCCTTTACTGTTGCAATGAGGTCAAATTCAGGTTGAAGGAGGAACACCTTATATTCTGTCTGGATAGCTTCCACTCTGATGGCAAAAACATCAATTTCTCCAACTTCCAGTAATGCCTTCCCCCCTTTACCATTCCCCATCCCTTTTTCTCTCTCTCATCTTATTTCTTTACCTATCACCTCCCTCTTGTGCCCCTCCCCCTCTTCTTCCTTCCATGGCCTTCTTTCCTCTCCTGTCAGTTTCCCCCTTCTCCAGCCCTGTATCTCTTTCACCAATCAACTTCCCAGCTCTTTACTTCACCCCTCCCAGTTTCACCTATCACCTTGTGGTTCTTCTTCCCCATCTCTCCACTTTCTTACTCTGACTCCTCATCTTTTTTTCCAGTCCTGATGAAGTGTCTCTGCCTAAAATGTTGACTGTACTCTTTTCCATAGATGCTGTCTGGCCTCTGAGTTCCTCCGGCATTTTGTGTGTGCTGCTAACATTATTATCTGTTGAATTCAGTATTAACATTGCAAGACTAGAAAATGTCTCATTCTTAGTACCCTTATTTTGGTTTGGTATTCTATTATCATATCCTTATACCATCATTCCTTTTGTCTTATTGCCCCTTCAGCTATCACTTTCTCAAAAATCTTTTCCATTTTTTCCCCCATCTGAACTCTTTAAACATTCTGTGGAAACTTCATCAACCTGAAAGATTGTTTCTGTTTTCCTCTTTACAGCTGTTGCCTGTGTGAACCCCTCACTGGGCTCATATGCAAACCTGGCTTGTTAGCGGGCTCTGCTAACAGCCATGGGATCAGCAATGAGAAGGCCACCTTTCATAGGCAATGTACGTCTAGGGATATACGTCTAGGGACAGTATGATTTGGAGTTCAGCCAAACAGGAACATTGTGATATTCTGATCAAAGAAACCTCAATTTGAGCTAATGCTGTGTAAATACTGCACATTCTCAATTGTCAGTTGGCAAGAAATAACAGATTGTACACTGCATAAAATCATAAGGAAAGTATATTTGCAAATTTCAGCTTTATGGAACAGTTACTAGGGGAAAAAAGAAAAGAAAAAAAATTAAAAGGGCCATTTCAGTTAACCCAGTCCATATGTGCACATAAAGTTGAAGCTCATCTTAAAGTTGTCATTTTTATTCATGTGCTGGACCCATGGTCTGCATGAAAGCACAGACTACATTTCGGACTTCACTCGAAATCCATCTCGAACAAACGGGCTCTCCCACAGGAGTATTGACTCTTCCTCCTTGGAGCCATTCATCTGCGCAAACCACTTTGTGTGATGGGGATGCTCCTTCCCACGGCCTTCTCAGCCATCTTCCCTCCTGTCCTCTCTGCAGCTCCCACCAAAGAGTGTACAGACCCCACCAGTGTTTGTCACATATTTCCCTGCCCAGCTCTCAGCTCTGTCAGCTCTCTCTAGAACCTTCTCACAATCCCACTATCCTGGTTGTCTGACACAACATTCCTAAATTGAACATCAGAGCTCCTTATCTTCAGCCGAAACCGCCACGAACAGGACACACTGCTTTTACAGAACACTACTAAATGAAATACCTTACAGCATTAGCAGTAAATATTTTAACCAGGGTATTACATCTCATTTGTTGCTTTTTCTAATATATATGGCTCTAATTTTCAGATTTGCAGCCTGCACACTTTTATTTGTATCACACTGATATAGATTGAGAGTTTTAACATGAGTGTATGTCATTCGTCATCATTATGTGTCTAGTGTATTATGTGGGCAATCATGGTCTATGACTATGATTGTTCTTGGCAAATTGTTCTACAGAAGTGGTTTGCCATTGCATTCTTCTGGGCAGAGTCTATTTCGTTAGCTATCTTGAAAATGGGAACAATTTGACTGCAATCTATGTTGACTTCCTTACAATGCTGCCATGGTTTGCTCTGAATCTCTGTTAGAGCCCTCTAATATCTGACCATTGGGGTTAATATAATATATTTTATTAGGGTTGTTGCATTCATCCCATTCCCAAATTAACATGGAAGACTTTCTTAATTTTAAAAGTCAAGCTCTTTGCACAAAATTTTGAGTCATATTACTATTTCATTATTTATGAAACTCAACAAAATACAATAGGTTAACTATGCTGGATCAGATACCACTGCCCAGACTAACCATCACAGTAGCCAGTTGTCCTCACTTATGCACATAAACTATTTTATAGATTTGCTGAGCATGCCTGCAGAAAAAGAATCTCAGGTTTGTATGTAGTGACATGAATGTACTCTGATAATAAAAATTCACTTTGAACTTTATAGAGGATTGCTAAAAGGAATCTCTGCACTTGAAAAGCAAGTACCGTAGATTTCGCACTACAGAGCGCACCTGATTAAAAGCTGCTGGCTCTAATTTTAGAAAGAAAATCAATTTTGTACTTGTACAGGCCGCACCGGATTTTCGGCCGCAGGTGTCCCACGTTGTAATATGAGATATTTACACAGAAAGATATTACACGTGAGGATTTTTTAACTTTTAATTAAATCCATATGGTAACATAAACAAATACATATTGCAAATGCTTTTTTTCGAACCGTGCCTGTAACGCGGCTACTTTTAAATATACATACGTATCGGTAACACAAATTACGTTGCGTATACTTTTTTACTGAACAACATTCCAATATCTCCTAACGACTGGTAAAAAATATATATACTGCAGCCTACCAGGAAAAGTTATTGATCGCCTTTAACTTAAAAGCAGCGTTCGCTCAGATCCAATGCCGCTCGCCCCCCCACCTTCCCGTTTATCGCAAACCGGTATTTCCCACAAGACACGGTGAAACCGGGTGTGACGTCATAGCATCCCGGGATGTAGTACAGAAAACAAATATAGTTAAAACACTTCTAACTTAGAAATTACTAACAAATGAATTACTAAGCGAAAATATTATAAACTAAATAACTGCCATAAAGGCAGCACAATGCTTTTCTTCGAGTGTTTTCCATGTTGATGAGGGTGAGTACAAATGACTGATTTACAATAATTTAATTGTGAAAGTGCACTTGATTTATCGTACAATTTCATTGGACCTCTGTGAACTACTCATCAATTTTATTGGTCTACTGTTACAAGGCAAAATGTTTTTGGTGGCATGAAAAAAAATAATGCATTAGCCGCACCGTAGTAAAGGCCGCAGTGTTCAAAGCTGTTCAAAATGTGGGAAAAAAGTAGCGGCTTATAATCCGACATCTACGGTAGGTTTTTCAGCTGGCCCCAGCAGGGAACACCTTGCTGGCCTTTGATATCTTCTGTCAAAAGAGCTTCAATTACTTTTGAAGTCTGATAGAGAGACATTTAAAACAAAACTATTAAGCAGATTTAATAAAGTGTCAAACTATTTTGCTGCATATTTATTTGTATAGATAAAGCATATTTTGTACAGATGAAACAGTTGAATAAGTAGAATATACATCTATAAAACAAGTGTAGTCAACTTTCTACAAATTTGAATATAATGAGACAGACCGTTAAGGACTAGAAGAAGTTCCAATCGTATTGTAAGGTGAATAAGATCTCTCCAATTAGCTGCCAGGGGAGCAGTATTCTAACTGAAGCTTTAAAAGTTCATTTTCAAAAAATATTCAACAAATTTAAGAGATGAGTCTTGTTAATTCTAGAATAGTTACACAGTGACCATGCTTAGTTTTGGATCTGCCTTTCTTTTGAGTTTCTTTGATGAAATAATACTGAATTCTCCAGCAGTTTCCAGTAAATGCCAATTAATTTTTTTAATGGATGTTATCACATTGTGTATAGTGCCATGTAAAAGTATTCAGTCCCCAACCCTTTGTTCAAATAAATGAGTATTACAACCATGGGTTTTGATCAATTTAACTGAGCATTTTTATTTGTGAACCACATCCTCATTTTTTCACACTAAAGGTCAAAAAACAGGGAAAATTGTAAAGCACGTAAAACTAAAAATTCAAAAAACTGTTATGTCAGCAGTTAAGTGTTCATTCCCCCCCCCCCCCCTTTACTCAGTAATTAGTTGAACCACCTGTTGTGGCTATTATAACCAGTAATCTTTTTGGATAAGTTTCTATTAGCTTTGCAGAACATGATGGAGCAAGATTTGCCAATTCCTCCTTGCAAAATTGCTCAGGCTGTGCCAGGTTAGTTGGGGAGTGCCGGTGAACAGCAATCTTGAGGTCTTGCCAGAGGTGTTTGATCAGGTTAAGATCAGGGTTCTGACTGGGCCACTCAAAAATATACTTTTCTTCATTTGAAGCCACATGTACCACTTAGTGCTGAGACCAAAAAGATCCACTTTAGTCTCATCTGACCACAAGACCTTCTTCCACCTCTTTACACTATCTTCTAAGTGATGCTTTGCAAACTCTTTACGGGCAGGTACAAGCTTTTTCCTTGCCACTGTTCCATTAATACCCTTTTTATGCAAGATCTTAGAGATTGTGGAGCCATGATCTTCATTTCCAGTTACAGCCTCTGACTTCTGCAGCTCACTTAGAGTGATTGCTGGCGTCATAGTAGCTGGTCTTACATGTGTCATTCTTCTCCAGTGACTAAGTTTAGAGGGGGTGGCCTGATCTAGGCAGTGTGGCTGTGGTTTCATATTTATTCCACTTTTTCACAATGAACTACACTGAGCTCTAAGTTACCTTCAATGCCTTTGGGATGCTCTTGAATTCTTCCCCTGATTTGTGCTTCTCTATTATCATTTCTCTGACTTGCCTTGAATCCTCTTTAATCTTTACTTTGGTTGGTCCGTTGAACATCTACCATACTGATGGACCTTACAGAGAGACTGGTATTTTTTCTTATTAATTCATTGAAAACAGGTGATCCTCCAATTTTCTACATCAATAAATTTGGTGAGTTAGTAAGATAATTGCACTTGAGGAAAGTTAGCATAGTAATTACAAAGGGGATAAAAAAATTTTCAGCCTCACAATTCTGGTTTTTAAATTTTAGTAATTTGACAGGTTTTGGAATTCTGCTTTTGATTTCACATGATGCACCATGGTTTGTAGATTAGCTCAAAAATCCTACTTCAGTTTATTTTAAATTTAGACATACAAACGTAGTTGTGGGTGGGGGTGAATACTTTCTCAAGGCACTCTCATTTCAGAAAATGTTTTCTTATGACCTGGCAGCTGTTCAGTGTTTTCACTGCTGGTTGACATTGACCTGATTTGTATACAACAATTGGGTAACATGAGGGGCTGTGAAACCAGGGCTGCTTGGATCTGATTCCTTAGGTGATTTGAACTGAGTTATGGAGACACAAGAGATTACAGATGCTGGAATCTACAGCAACATACAAGCTACTGGAGAAGCTCAGATGGTCAGGCAATATCTGTTGAGAGAAATGGTTAGTTGATGTGTCAGGTTGAGACTCTTCATCTGGACTGAAAGAGTAGAGGGGTGGTGGCCAGTATAAAGAGCTGAGGGAATGGGGAGGGTCAGGAGCTGTCAAATTTTAGATGGAATTTTTGAGTTTGCTTTTTGATTGTTGAGGAGAGTGGTCACACTAAATGGACAACATTTCACCTAGTGAAACATTCAAACTTTGGGGCATGTCTTGGCATGCACTTTGTTTTGCCTGATTACTAAGTGAACCATTACAGCAAAATAATGGAAACTGACTTTTTTTTAAATCACCTCTGCCGCCTCCAATTGCAAACTCCTTTTCCATTGAAATGACGAAAGAGATACAACCCATGTTGTCCTGAAAATAATGTCTCTGGAACAGCATAATTTCGTTTGATGCTAGAGGAAGATTAACATTGAAATCCCAGTTAGAAAACAAACCATAAAAGTTGCTACACTCAAACATAACCACAGAAATTATATGGACATTAAGTATAACCTTGAGTTCAAATCTGTTTGTAGTTGACCATGCATAATATATTAGAAGCATAATATGGAAATGATTTGCATTTAAATTCTAATATTTTCATATTCTTCAATGATTCCATTGTACTTGAGTATTTTGGTTGTTGCATAGATGCAAGGTTTCGTGCTCTGTTCCACTGATTCAAGATAATTGCTTGTTTTCCAGACTATGAATCACTGGTGTGGAATTCTAATGACATGAAGTCAAAACTAAGTAAATTAAGACATCTCTTTGAAATCCACTGCTCTGGCCTAAATATTGTTGGTTAGAAAAGCAACAAGACAGAACAAGACATTTGCTTTTGCAGAAAGAATTGTCATTAATTGAGCTACACAGGTGATTTGAAATTTATAAGCCAGAATATTTAAGGTTTGTATCAATTTATGGAATATAAAATCTAGTGCAGAAATATTATTGCTTCTGTAAAAGCACAAGTGCAAATCATCAGTTTCTAAGCTGTCTTTATTACCTAATGCCATCTATTGGAAATTTTAAACAATGCACTGTGTATATCAAGCACTTGGGGTAGCACTATTACTAAGATGTATGTATTGCACTGTTCTAGTTATATCATAAAAGTTAATCTGAATTTGGCAAATAATGTATGCAGTAAACATTAATGCAGCTGCTCTTAAGAATGCATCTTGTTATCCATGAATATATAGAACTTCATTAAATTGTGTGATAATGTTGAGGTGTTAAATCTCTAATTACCTTTCCTTTCTGACAGTAGAATCTTGCTCTCAGCACCAATTATTTAAAAGTAAACCTATCTTCAATGCTTGTAGCACAAAAGCAAAGCAGTGCAAACCGTCTTGGTATAATGAGCCAACTGCTTAAAGATCATAAGGTTATGCAGAGAATCTGTGAGCCACCCATTCTGTGCTCTTGACTACTCCAAATATCATTCTGTGAAACTTTGTATTAGGCTAAAACTAGTGGTTAAATTCTCTTACAAAAAAGGAAGTGAAGAAGGTAGCAAGGAAATAAAAGTAGAAATCATGATTAACAAAATACTAAACTATAGGAAAGTTTGAGCCTTAAATCTCAATTTTTTTCCCAGAAATATTTTCTGAATATTAAAAACAAAAATATTTCAATAAAAAGTATCTACTCTCCTTGGAAGTTTTCATGTTTTATTGTTTTACAACATTGAATCATAGTGGATGTAATTTGGCTTTTTGGACACTGATCAGCGGAAAAAGACTCTTTCGTGTCAAAGTGAAAACGGATCTTCACAAAGGGATCTAAATTAATTACAAATATAAAACACAAAATAATTGATTGCATAAGAATTCTCCCCCCCAATAAGAAACACTTAATCATCATTGGTACAGCCAATTGGTTTTAGAAGTCACATAATTAATTAAAAGGAGATCTGTTTTTGGAGACCTGTGTGAAGTCTAGGTGCTTCAATTGACTGTAGTAAAAATACACCTGTACCCTGAAGGTCTGGCTGCTGGTGAGTTGGTATCCTGACAAAAATTACAACATGAAGACAAAAGTACACTCCAAGCAACTCTGTGAAAAGGTTATTGAAAAGCACATCAGGAGATGGATACAAGAAAATTTCTAAGTCACTGAATATCCCTTGAAGTACAGTTAAGTCAATCATCAAGAAGTGGCAAAGCTGTAAATCTGCCTGGAGCAAGTTGTCCTCAAAAACTGAGTGACCATGGAAGAAGGGGATTACTGGAGGAGGCCAACAAGAGACCTATGATAACTCTGGAGGAGTTACAAGCTTCAGTGGCTGAGATAGGAGAGGCTGCATGTACAGCAATTGTTGTCTTGGGTGCTTCACCAGTCGCAGCTTTATGGGAAAGTGTCAAAAAGCAAACGACTGTTAAACAAAACTCACATGAAATCTTGGCTAGAATTTGCCAGAAGGCATGTGGGAGACTCTGAAGTCAGCTGGAAGAAGGTTGTATGGTGAAGCCAAAATTGAGCTTTTTGCCCATCAGACTAAATGCTAAGTTTGGCACAATCCAAACACTGCACATCATCAAAAACACACCATTCCTACCGCGAAGCATTGTGGTGGCTGCATCATGCTGTGGGGATGCTTCACTGCAGCAGCCCTGGAAGGCTTATGAAGGTAGAGGGTAAAATGAATGCAGCAAAATACAGGGAAATCCTGATGGAAAGCCTGATGCAGTCTGCAAGAGAACTGCTGCATGGGAGAAGATTTGTTTTCCATCAAGACAACGACCCCAAGCATGAAGCCAAAGCCACACAGGAATGGCTTACAAACAACAAAGTTAACATCCTGGAGTGGCCAAGTCAGAGTCCAGACCTTAATCCAATTGAGAATTTGTGGTTGGGCTTAAAAAGGGTTGTTCACTCATGACCCCTGTGCAATCTGACAGAGCTGGAGTAGTTTTTTTAAAAAGAAGAATGGAGAAAATTTGCAGTGTCAAATTGATCAGGGTCAAAAAAGCCAAATTAAATCCACTGTGATTCACTGTTGTGAAACAATAAAACATGAAAACTTTCGGGGGGGGGGGGAGTACTTTTTATAGGCATTATAACTATTATTTTTATATTTGGTGTAACATTGATCAGCAGCCTGTTGATAGATTTAGTTTTGGAAGATGTTGCATTTGATCTTTGATTCAAGACAGAGCCCTGCTTACTGAAAGCATACTTCTTTGCGTAGTTCTGTGTGTGAGTACATTACCTGGGTAAGTTATCTGACAAATTGTATGGTAGATTTTTGAAGCCTGATCTGGTACAGTTGGCTGAGGTTACAGGAAAGAACTGTTCTTAAAATTCATTTCATTGTAATCAACAGCTGATTATAGAAATACTCAAATTATTTGCTATCCCACTATTCTGAAATCCTGATGGTTCCTCATCCAGCTCTGAACAGGAGCAGTTATTATCTCTCAATCATCTTGAACGAAAGGGAATAACTTCACTCATCTTCACTTGCCCCATCGTTGAAATGCACCTAAAACCAATGGACTCATTTTCAAGGACTCTTCATCTCATGTTCTCAATAGTTATTGCTTATTTATTTATAATATTAGTATTATTTCTTTATTTTTGTATTTGTACAGTTTGCTGTCTTTTTCCCAGTGGTTGAACGTCCAAGTTGGGTGGTCTTCCATTGATTCGGTTATGGTTATTATTCTATTGTGGATTTATTGAGTATGCCCACAAGAATGTGATCTGAGGGTTGTATATGGTGACATATCTGTACTCTGATAATAAATCTTACTTTGAGTTTCGAACTAGGTGATGTTTGCACTATCCATTCATCCTCAACCTGGCTTCTACTCACTCGGTCTTCAATTCCCGCATGTCAGATCCACTCACCAGGTCTTCTGTTTGCTTGCTCTGTTCTCTCTCTCCAGGTTTCTGGTTCTCACATGTATTGGAATATTAATAAAATAACATGCAATGGTCCAGAAAATCTGCTAGCCTGGCGCCACTCAGGTCCCAAGCGTAGTGTGTACTGTATTTTCCTTTTTTAACCTACACCTTTCTGTTGATACTGGAGTGAAATTGATTATCTCTTTACCTGTATCCTCCTTGCTGAATTACTGAGATCTGAAATTATATAGAAACATAGAAAACCCTCGGCACAATACAGACCCTTCGACCCACAAATGTGCTGAACATGTCCTTACCTGAGAACTACCTAGGCTCACCCATAACCCTCTATTTTTCTAAGCTCCATGTATCCATCCAGGAGTCTCTTAAAAGACCCTATCGTTTCCGCCTCTACCACCGTTGCCAGCAGCCCATTCTATGCACTCACCAATCTGCGTGTAAAAAAACTTACCCCTGACATCTCCTCTGTTCCTACTTCAAAGCACCTTAAAACTATGCCCTCTCGTGCTGGCCATTTCAGCCCTAGGAAATAGCCTCTGACTATCCACACGATCAATGCCTCTTATTATCTTGTACACCTCTATCAGGTGACCTCTCATCCTCCATTGCTCCAAGGAGAAAAGGCTGAGTTCACTCAACCTATTCTCATAAGGCATGCTCCCCAATCCAGGCAACATCCTTGTAGATCTCCTCTGCACCCTTTCTGTGGTTTCCATGTTCTTCCTGTAGTGAGGTGACCAGAACTGAGCACAGTACTCCAAGTGGGGTCTAACCAGGGTCCTATATAGCTGCAACATTACCTCTTGGCTCCTAAACTCAATCCCACGATTGATGAAGGCCAGTGCACTGTATGCTTTCTTAGCCACAGAGTCAAACTTTGAGTGTCCTATGGACTTGGGCCCCAAGATCCCTCTGATCCTCTACACTGCCCAAGAGTCTTGCCATTAATGCTATATTCTGCCATTATATTTGACTTACCAAAATGAACCACCTCACACTTATCAGGATTGAAATCCATCTGGCACTTCTCAGCCCAGTTTTGCATCCTATCAATGTCCCACTGTAACCTCTGACAGCCCTCCACACTATCCACAACACTTCCAACCTTTGTGTCATCAGCAAAGTTACTAACCCATCCCTCCACTTCCTCATCCAGGTCATTTATAAAAATCACAAAGGGTAGGGGTCCCAAAGCAGATCCCTTAGACACACCACTGGTCAATAGCCTCCATGCAGAATATGACCCATCTACAACCACTCTTTGCCTTCTGTGGGCAAGCCAGTTCTGGATCCTCAAAGCAATGTCCGCTTGGATCCCATGCCTCCTTACTTTCTCAATGAGCCTTGCATGGGGTACCTTATCAAATGCCTTGCTAAAATCCATATGTACTACATCTACGGCTCAGTGTGTTTAGTCACAAACTCAAAAAATTTAATCAGGCTCATAAGGTGCAACCTGCCTTTGACAAAGCCATGCTGACTATTCCTAATCATATTATGCCTCTCCAAATGTTCATAAATCTTGCCTCTCAGGATCTTCTCCATCAACTTACCAACCACTGAAGTAAGACTCACTGGTCTATAATTTCCTGGGCTATCCCTACTCCCTTTCTTGAATAAGGGAACAACATCCGCAACCCTCCAATCCTCTGGAACCTCTCCCGTCCTCATTGATGATGCAAAGATCATTGCCAGAGGCTCAGCAATCTCCCCCCTCGCTTCCCACAGTAGCCTGGGGTATATTTCGTCTGGCCCAAGTGACTTATCCAACTTGATGCTTTCCAAAAGCTCCTGCTCATCCACTTCCTTAATATCTACATGATCAAGCTTTTCAGTCTGCTGCAAGTCATCACTACAATCGCCAAGATCCTTTTCCATAGTGAATACTGAAGTAAAGTATTCATTAAGTATCTCTGTCATCTCCTCTGGTTCCATACACACTTTTCCACTGTCACACTTGGAAGGCCCTATTCTTTCATGTCTTATCCTCTTACTCTTCACATACTTGTAGAATATCTTGGGGCTTTCCTTAATCCTGTCGGCCAAGGCCTTCTGATGGCCCCTTCTGGCTCTTCTAATTTCATTACTCGGCGTCTTTCACAGATATTTTGCATTTTACATTTAAGGCACGAGACATATACAAAATGAATTGCCCAGCAAGATTGCGTTTCTAATATTTGTATTTGAAAATAACAGTTGATTTTTCTATCTACTGATTAATCCATTTGATTCTGTATTTCCATCTTAATTAAAGCCAGCGATTCATTAGACTGAACCACATGTTAATTACTTATGAATGCTGCTTTGGTGTTTACAATTCTTCTAGTGCATATAAGCAGTGTGGCCTTTTTATTGTTTTAACCACCTCTGAATATTTAACACACAAACTTCTGATTGTTGAGTTCATAAGTCAGAAGCTGTCTTATCCTCTTGCTCTTCACATACCTGTAGAGTGCCTTGGGGTTTTCCTTAATTCTGTCTGGCAAGGCCTTCTCATGGCCTCTTCTGATATCAATAATTCACATATGAATGAATCACATACCTGCACTTGCAATGTGAGTTTGTTCAAAGCTGTTTTTATTATTTTTAGTGAGGGATTGTTGTCAGTTCTACAACAATCACTTAACATAGCTAATGAAAAACAGAGACCAAGTATGTCTGAAGATTTAGTAAGGTGATGGTTCAGATACTGGGGACGTCTGAGATACAACTTTTGTATTTGGAGCTGGTGGTTGGGGTAAATTAATATCAGTACAAATTATAGAATCCAGAAAGGACCAACTTTTCTCCTATATTGTGGTTCAACTTACCAGAATCAGGTTTATTTTCAATGATATATGGTGTGAAATTTGTTGTTTTCCGACAAGACCTAAAATACTGTTATTAGTTGAAATAAAAAATAAATAGTGCAATAAAGGAATAGTGAGGTAGTGTTCATGGGTTTGTGGACTGTTCAGAAATCTGACAGTGGAGGGGAAGAAACTGTTCCTAAAACATTGCGAATGTACCTTCTGGCTCCTGTACCTCCTCTCTAATGTCAGTAATGAGAAGGAAGCATATCCTAGATAGTAAGGGTCTCCAATGATGGATGTTGAACCCTCTGCAGCCTTTTTTGATCCTGTGCATTGGAGCCTACATAACAGGCATGAGCAGCCAGTCAGAATGCTCTCCAGGGTACATCTGTAGAAATTTCAAGTCAAGTCGAGTCAAGTCACTTTTTTATTGTCATTTCAACCATAAACTGCTGGTATAGTACACAGAAAAAATGAAACAACTTTCCTCCAGAATCATTGTGCTACATGAAACAACACAAAACTACACTAGACTACAGACCTACACAGGACTACATAAAGTGCACAAAACAGTGCAGGGCAGTACAATAACTAATTAATTAATTAATTAATTAATAATAAACAAGACAATAGGCACAGTAGAGGACAAATTTCAATATAATAATAAATGATGTAGATGTCAGTCTAGACTCTGGGTATTGAGGAGTCTGATGGCTTGGGGGAAGAAACTGTTACACAGTCTGGTCGTAAGAGCCCAAATGTTTCAGTACTTTTTACCAGATGGCAGGAGGGAGAAGAGTTTGTGTGAGGTGTGCATGGGGTCCTTCACAATGCTGTTAGCTTTGCGGGTGCAGCGTGTGGTGTAAATGTCTGTAATAGCGGGAAGAGAGACCCCGATGATCTTCTCAGCTGACCTCACTATCTGCTGCAGAGTCTTGCGATCCGAGACGGTGCAGTTCCCGAACCAGGCAGTGATGCAACTGCTCAGGATGCTCTCGATACATCCTCTGTAGAATGTGGTGAGGATAGGGGGTGGGAGATGGACTTTTCTCAGCCTTCACAGAAAGTAGAGACGCTGCTGGGCTTTCTTGGCTATGGAGCTAGTGTTGAGGGACCAGGTGAGATCCTCTGCCAGGTGAACACCAAGAAATTTGGTGCTCTTAACGATCTCAATGGAGGAGTCATCAATGTTCAGCGGAGAGTGGTCACTCCGTGCTCTCCTGAAGTCAACAACCAAGTGTAGCCCCCGGTAAGCCTCAGGCTCGCTCAACTCGCTTTCGTCTGGGGAGCAGCCTTCAGCCCGCCAAACTGGGTAATCAGCTTCTGTAGATGCTGTGTGATGTACTCCACCATGCCAAATAACAGACAGTACACCATATGCGATTAAATGATTACACTTTATAGATCTTACTGGAACTATGTAATTAATAGAGATATAATATAAAAGGAAAAAGTAAAAGGCGCCAAACTTATCAAAGTTCAACCACTTAGTGCACAACAGTTGGAGCTCAATTTACGGAGTCTTCTTGCCATTATTCAATCCCCTCCGACCTCCTCGACCCGTTGCCTGGGACCAACCACGGTGGTCGACCAGACGCTCTACACGAATCTGTCCTCGTCTCCTCTCCTCGCCGAAGACCAGACTCCCGCCCGGGTCCGTTCCGTCGCCCAGTTTACAGCATCGCATCTCCTCTCTCTGACCCCATCGTGCCTTCACCCCAAAGCCCGTGAAACAATAGCTTAGAGACACACAAGAAAGAATAACATCTATCCCAATTGATTAGCAAATGAATACAATTCTCATTATCAGTAATTATAACCCAAACAAGCTGCGAGAGAGAAGCACTTTCTCAGCAGTAAACATAACAAAGTAGCATTTTTATTTTTAACATAACAAAGAAGCCATTTTATTAGCCTTAGCAGTAACATAAAAGAAGACACCCCTTACACAAGTTTGCTATTCTTTGGCAAAATACCAAATCTCCTCAAACTCCTAATGAAGTAGAGCCACTGGTGTGCCTTCTTTGTGATTCATCATTTCATGTTTCCTTCCTTAGAACATAATGGTTGTAATCTTGCAGATATTTTTAAGAAAATTAAATATGTTAGAACCATTAGTAACTTAGATTCCCATCTGAGACATTTATTTATTTATTGAGATACAGTGCAGAATAGGCCCTTCTGGCCTTTTGAGCTGTGCTGCTCAGCAACCCCCGAATCATGGGACAGTTTGCAATGATCAGTTATCCTACCAACTGGTATGTCTTTGGACTGTGGGAGGAAACTGGAGCTTATTTGATTTGCAAACACGAGGAAATCTGCAGATGCTGGAAATTCAAACAACACACACAAAATGCTGGTGGAACGCAGCAGGCCAGGCAGCATCTATAAGGAGAAGCACTGTGGACGTTTCGGGCCGAGACCCTTCGTCAGGACTAACTGAAAGGAAAGATAGTAAGAGATTTGAAAGTAGTGGGGGGAGAGGGATTCATTCATTTCGCATTTCCCCCTCCTCCCACTACTTTCTGTGTTCCACCAGCATTTTGTGTGTCTTATTTGATTTAAAATGTTAAAAGGGACAGATTAGTGGAAAGCCACCACACTATATATTTTTTTGCTCCATGTACTAGTTCAACACTTGCAATAATGGAAATCCCACTACGTGCGAAATTGAAAGAATACTTAATCTCTGAATTTAATTGTTATGGCCCTTGATTATGTATCTTGGAGCCAAATCAATCCCAATCCAATCAGATGGTTGAGATAATTTTGATGCTGCTGTAACCGTTCTTGCTTTGTGTAGAAGTTGACAATAATTTTTGACCCACTGATTCAATAGTACAGTAGTGTAGTGGTTAGAGTAATGCTTTTACAGTTCTGTTGACCTGGGTTCAATTCTTGCTGCTGTCTGGATGTGGCGGCAGCTCATAATTTCAGCAGGAAGAGAATGTTCATATTGAAAACACGCTGAAAGTACTGCACATGGTTCATTAACATATAACACAAATGAAGTAGAGCTTTCTCATTTTGCTTTGATTATGCATTTCTTTAGGAACTATATTTGGCTCCTGGAAGCTGGATTTTGAGATAATTTCAGCAAAACTGCAGTGGTTTGAAGGTATAAAACAGCATTTTGAAAATAATCACTATCTTAAAGAACTTTTTAGTTTAGCTTTATAAAAGATTCCCAAATTCTGTATGTTATTACAGTGCCAACGATAACCGATCAGGGTTTAATTCTGCTGTGGTCTGTAAGGAAATTGTATGTGGAGTTCCACTGGGTTCTCCACTTTCCTCCCACATTAGAAAGACATATTGGTTAGTAGGTTAATTGGTCACATGGGTGTATTTGGGTGGCATGGCTCATTAGACCAGCAGGATCTATTACCATGCTGTATCTCAAAATAAAAAGTTTAAAAAAAGAAAATAAAATTTGTTGTGTTACTTTCCATCATGTATAACTCATCAGGCAGAGTGATGGTCAGGAATGAATGATTGTTAACCCATTAGGTGCTTAAACTCACCTACCATGGAAATGGGTCTTATTTTAAGTCCACACACTCTGCTTGCTAAGGCCAGTCCAGTTATCTGTGCGCACTTAATCAAAAGCAATTGGCCATGAAGTAGGCTGTACTGGTTTATGTGTTATCAGACTGCAGACCAAGTGAGGGCAGACATCTTTGTAACTGATTTAAAAAAGAGAAATATGGTTATATCGAACTTGCATGAATTCAAGATGTACTGAAATATTCAATAACTTATTAAATGCAACATTGACTGTGCTTCAGAAAAGTAATTCTGACACAACAGCAGATTTTGTGCAACTGGAAATGGCCAGAAAGAACAGTCTGAAGAAGCAAGATAATGGGATGAATTGCCTCATGTGAATGAATTTACCGCAATAATTTCTTTCCAAGCTTCCTGGTGAGATAGGAATGGTTTCCTTCTGGAAGCGATCCTTATGCTCTACTGGATTCTCCTGATGCAGTACAATTCTACATAGAACGAGATGTAGAGCAGGTCCATGGCTTAAAAATAAAGGTTGGGAACCCCTGCTTTAGAGCAGTTGCAATTTGCTAACAGCATATTGCACAGGTAAATCAGGCAATATTTAGCAAAGCTTGTTAATTTTGGACACAGAATTTGATCTCTTCCATTGTAATGATAGCTTTCATGAATCCATTAAACAGAATGTTAGCTTGCTGTTGTATGGATTATGATGCTAGCAGCAATTGTATAGTTACTAGACTAGCGGCTAAGGTACTGGATCATTAATCCAGCAACATGAATTAAAATATCATGATGGTAGCTAGGGAATTAAAATTCTAGTAATTATATCAAGCCTAAAATTAAAATAAAATGTTTGGCCCACTGAATTGTTGTAAGAACCCATCTGTCTTTCTTACTTGTTTTTTTTAACGTGATTCTAGATCCATTAATCTGGTTGACTCTTCAGAGACCCCTCACTTCAGGGATCATTAGGGATGGATAATAAATGCTATGATTTGTGGTGATCTCCATATCTCATGGTTCATAAAAGAAATGTTATTGCTGAGGGTTGAGATGCCAAATGAATGACGTTTTAGGAAATAGCTTATGGTGATTTTTTTTTGTTGCTGCTAAGTGGAGACTTTAATGGAATGTTTTTATTTTGCAGAGACGACTGTGATTTATGCTGTCAGTTTTTGAATGTGTCTCCAGGCATACGGAAGTGGAAAAATAACTTACTGTCAGCTGTTAATTTTACTTGGTAGAGCTGCTGGTTTTACTTTTGTGCTCTATTTGCTCTGGGGCCATAATAAAAGCAACAATCAGGAGGACAATTGAGCCAGCTGGCATCTCAGTCTTCACTTAATGGGTTGTCTTGACAACGATCATGGTTGTTCTTCAGGGTGATAGATTTTGAGGTACCTACTGCTCTGGGAATGAATCCCAATAATTCATCTTCATTGAGGAAGTTTAAGAAGACAACTACAGTTTAAGATGGTCCATTATAAAAGGACCTGGATTGTAAATTATCATGTTTTGTAGCACGAAAATTTTAATAAAGTATAATTATTGACATTGAATAACAATTAAGATCCCATATTGTTCCTGCAGTTGCTAAAATATTTATCAGGATGGTTGTGACAGCAATAAATTGTTATGTGCAGTTGAACCTGACAGGCACATTGTGACTTGGTTCCAATTTTGAGTGCATTTGGGCATGCCCATAAAAAGCAATGCAATAACAATCATTCATCAATCTTTTCTACTGATGTTAACATAGTGAGCAGGGGGACATGTTGCAGGGGAAGAGGGAGTGTAGTGCTCAACCATTATTTTAAAGTGAACATTTTTTTGAAATGATTGCAAATGGGAGTGAACTTGCCCTCTTGTGCATGCCCCAGTAAAAGAGTAAATGGCATTGGAAAGTTGCTGCTAAATTGTTTAGACCACAGAGTCTCAGTTTCATCCTCAGTTCATGTGAATTTTGTTAACCTATACACCTCATTAGAGAAGTGACAAAATATGCCTCGTGCGTGAAATTTCAGTAAGAATATTAATATGATTTAATTTCTGCCTTTATATGTTTTAATATAGGGTCTGCTGTGCAGGAACACTGGATTTCTTCCAAACTAATTGCAGGGTCATTTTGACTAATTTGCATTTGAGCAATCAATTGATAAATAATTTGAGTTCACACATCAGCTGACATTGTAATATCGATTAATGACTCTAAATGAGATAGCTGGAATTGAATGTTTGTCTATGGAAATATTGAGTTTCATTATCTAGCGACTTGTTTGCTGATAAATTAAGACCCGTGAAAATGCTGTGTGGGCAGTTGATAGGTATATTTCAGATGTTAACCCTGAATTTTCTTACCGTTGGTTCCCACTTAATTATGCACTATGAAAATTTGTTCTGTTTGCTTAAGATTAAGTATCCCTGGAAATGCTTCTGGTGGTGCTTGATGACAAATCAAAGAATCTTTGCAACAAACAATTCACTTATACTATTGTAGCAACTGTTGTTAGCGTAGTAATCATTTTTGTTTTGACCTATCGGTTGAAGTTTCACAACAAATTACCTTTCAATAGTTATTTCAGGTAAAAGTAGCAAAACTGTTCACTTTTTGATGAGGCCATTTCTTTAGTATATGATATTTTGAGAAGGAATTTACAGGAAAATATCTGTAGTTTGCAGTTCACATGTAACCTTCATGAATTTTGGGATTCCCACAGGTCAACTGAATTTCTGATCTTTCTGCATTAATTGGCACTAATCTCCTGACTGTCCTGATGTTGGATTCCTTAAAGTTCAGTGGTGGCAATTGTCCAGCATTTAAACTGGGGAATCTGCCCAGTGAAGCTGAGTTAGATTAGACCAGGGGCATATAGGGATTATCATCTATTACAAGTGAATGGAATATCTTGAAGCTATATTAATATATTATGGATTAAGTTTATCTAAGAGTTGAGTTTCAATCAATTTCAATAGAACCCATTCTCTGTTGTAGGTTCACATGAATGAGTTGTGACCAATGCCTGATCCCTGGTGAAATTGTCAATAAGTAGACCCACTATTAGCTTAGTGATGAAGAGAACGTTTTGAAGGACAACAATCAGTTTGCAGGACAAACTCTATGCATTGACCAGCATCTGTGGGCAGAAAGGAGACAGGAGGAGTAGGGCTCTGTCTTGTGGTACCACAAGAAAAGCATGAGCCTGCCCTGCCTTGTGCTGCCCATGTGGCATGAGGGTAGTGGTTAGAGTAAGGCTATTATAGTTCCAGCAATTTGGGTTCGATTCCACTGTTGGCCGTAGGGAGTTTGTGCATTCTCCCCATGACCACGTGGGTTTTCTCTGGGCAATTTGGTTTCCTCCCACTTTCCAAAGATGTGCAGGTTGGTAGGTTAATTGGTCACATGGATATAATTGGGCAGCATGGACTTGTTGGGCTGGAAGTACCTGATACTGTGCTGTATTTCTAAATAAAGAAACAAATATCGAGAAATCTGGTTTCTCTTCTTGAAAAATTTATCTATGCTTACGTTCTCCCCACTGGTCTCAATCTGGAGCCTCCTGTCACCCAAATTCTGATCCAGAATGTGGAAATGAAGCCTTGAAGCTAAGATCTCAGTGGACCTGGGCATATGAGTTGGTTGGTTGTCCTGGTTCACCTGTTCATGCACCAGACATGCCTTGAAATAAAGCAGAGTCCAGTGACTGCTGTACTATGGAAATTAAGGTGCAACACTCTTCCCAGAAAGCTTGTTGCTCATCACATTATCTTTGAAACTTAATTGTTTCTGCTACAGAGAACAAAAGCATTTTCTCAGTCAGTCCTACTATGTTCTGAGGATTCTTTATGGAAGTAAGGAAACTTTCTGATTTAAACTCAGTTTTGTATTATGGGTGCTAGGAGTTGTCCTGTGAGCCTGACAATGTTAGTAATGATACCAAAGGTAGCTATTGTTCTTATCTATGTTTACAAAATCTACAGGTGGTGCTGATAATTTTACAATACCAAGCTGCTCATGCATTTAAATGCATGTTTAATTATTTAACTGAATGAATAATAGCTTTCTACTGTGGCAGGCTTATTTGGTAAAAGTTTCAAAAGACAGTGGAAAATAAATCCCATTCTAATATTGTATGCAAGACTGACAAACATCAGAGAAATATCTCAAAGACTGCAGTTACATTAATACTTTACAATTTATGATTTATTTGAAATTGGTATAACCTCTCAATTGTTTGTGCTTGATCTTTTAAAAATATGCAAGCATAGCAGAAATCCTTAATGTCATTTGATGATGTGCTGCTTTGAGGCTACACATAAATGTGAGCATACATAATTCTCTAGCTAGTGTGTAGGACAGCTGTTCATTGTACAACAAGCACCCCTTTGCTTGTGAATTTTAGGAAATCTTTCAAAGAAATCTCCCTTGTGTGTTTATAGTACCATTTTTCCATATTTCAGTTAGCACCAGCTGCTGACCTGACATATTCATTTGGTGACCAAATTCTACTTAGAATCTGTCTAAACTTGTCACGGCTTTCCACCCAGTGCCTTGAGATAACATGTACATAGGTATATATCAATTTCACAGTGAAGGAAAACTACTTACTTCATGCAGTCTTTTATAATTAATTTTAAATGTATGTGCATTGTCTTTAGGTTAAAAATAGCTTCAGGGGAGCTGCTGAAACCCTGGGATATATTATAAATGAAGTTTAGTTTTCTTAAGCAAACATACAACCCTTTGTCTCCAAAGAATTCGAGTCTAGAAAATTAAATGATTTCTTGACAATACAGTTCCTTGTTCATGCCATTTCTAAGGCTGACCGTGAAATGATTGTTGGTGCCAGTATCTCAGAAGCTGCTGATCTCCTTGGATTTTCGTGCACAGCAGTCTCTAGAGTTTATAGAGAATGGTTTGGAAAACAAAACAAAATCCAGTGAGGTGCATTTCTGTGGGTGGAAACCTTGTTAATGAGAGATCTCAGAGGAGAATGACTAAACTGGTTCAAGCTGATAGGAGGGCAAGAGTAACTCAAATAACCACGCGTTACAACAGTGCTGTGCAAAAGAGCATCTCTGAGCACACAACACATTGAACCTTGAAATGGATGGGCTACAGCAGCAGAAGACCAGAAACATACACTCAGTGGCCATTTAATTCGGTACAGGAGTTACCTAATAAATAGCCACTGAGTGTATTCTGTCTTTCACATGCACATCAACTATCATTTGATTGCTTATTTAAGAACAGAAGTACTTGCCATAGAGGGAGTATAGCAAAGATTTGTTCCAGGGATGTTGGATTTGCTTTATGAGGAGAGATTGAGCTGATTATAAATGTGTTCTTTGGATTTAGTATGCTCTTCAGGAGATCTCATTGAAAAATTCTTGAAAGGCTTGACAGGCCAGATGCAGGAAGGATATTTCCCCTCACTGAGTAACTTTGAATTAGTGTTCCAGTTTGAGATAAGGGGCAGACTGTTTAAGACTGAGATGAGAAGAAATTTCACTCGGAGAATGGTGAATTTCAGGAATTCTTTACCCTGAATGGTTGTGGAAGCCCGATCATTAGGTAGTAAGTTGGTTTGTTATTGTTACATGTACTGAGGTACAGTGAAGAAATGTTTTTTATACCATTTATAGATAATTTCATTACAAAAGTGTATTGAGGTATTTCAAGGGAAAACAGTAACAGTGCAGAATAAAGTGTTACAGTTACAGAGAAAGTGCAGTGCAAGGTGGACAATAAAGTTCAAACTTATAATGAGGTAGACTGTGGTCAAGATCCACGTTATCATACTAGGAGATGATTTAGTAGTCTTATAACAGTGGGGTAGAAGCCATTTTTAAGCCTGGTGTTACATATTTTCAGGCTTTTGTATCTTCTGCTTAATGGAAGGGCGGGGGGGTGGGGGGGGGAGAGGAGAGAATGTCCAGGGTGGATGAGGCCTTTAATTATGCGGTTGCTTTTCCAAAGCAGCATGAGTGTAGACAGAATCCGTGGAAGGGAGTCCAGTCTCTTTGATGTATTGAGCTGTGTCCTCCACTCTCTGTAGATTCTTGCAGTCGTGGACAGAGCAGTTGCCATACCAATCTATGATGCATCTGGATAAGATGCCTTCTATGGTGCATCTATAAAAATTGATGAGACTCAATGCCGAATTTCTTTAGCCCCCTAAATTGCAGAGATGCTTCTAAGCTTTCTTAGCTGTGACATCTATATTGTTAGACTAGGGCGGGCTATTGGGAATATTCACTCCTAGGAATTTGAAACTTTCAATTTTCTTTACTTCAGCACTTTCTGTAAACGGGAGCATGTGTGCCACCTCCCCATCCCCCCAAAGTTAATGACCAGCATTGTGTTGATTCAAGCTAGAGATTCGTGGATTTCTGGGACTGATAGATAAAGGGAAGCATAGAATGGTGTCTTGGTTGAAAATCAGCCCTGAATTGATGAATGTCAGAACAATCTTGAAGTTCTAGTTGCTTACTGCTGGTCTTATTTCTTATGTTCATACATTTTTGCCATGAATCCACACTATGTAGTCATTTCCAATTGTTTACAGCAATCAGTTAATCTACATGCAACACTGTGATGCATAAAGAAGCTGGAATACTCATGGAAACCCACATAGTATCATGTAAACCCATGTAATATCAGAGATAATCTGCAAACTCCACACTGACAGCATCCACGTTTAAAATAAAACCCAGTTCCCTGAAGATGTGCATTAGCAATACTAACTTCTGCACCATTGTTCTGAGTCACATGGGAAACAAACCTTAGCTGGTCAGACTACAAACCAGCAATAGTATTCCATCTGCAAAGAACATTTGCCTGCTCCATTGATGACCAGGGTTTAGTGAAATCCCCTCCCAAGAAAGTAGGTTTGAAAGTTAATTTGATGGAACAGTACTGACAAGAGGAAGCTATCTTGGGCATACTTGACAGAATGTAACAAGGGAGATTACATTCTAAGTATGTTTCTTTTCAGGAACCCTCTGTTGCATCCGAGTCTTCCTTCTAAGAGAGAATACAATAATCAAAAAATGGAAGATGACATACAAGTTTGGATGCAGGGTTTTGACCCAAAATGTTGACAATTCCTTTCCCCCCAAGAAGCTGCTCAACCTGTTGAGTTCTTCCAGCAGAGTGTTTGTTGCAGTTAGAAATAGTAGGTTGTCCACTTGCTGGTTGAGCTCATTTGAATTCTACAATGTAGCAGTGCGAGCTATATACATATCAGAAGTACATCTTGCAAAGATCTTGAGACAAGGCATTTGAGAACAAAGGTACTCCTTTGTGACTGCTTTGTGTAGACATTTGATGAGTTTGTATTAAGAAGCATTTCTTAGAGGTCACAGAAGAACATCAGGTAGCAAAACAACATTCAAGTAAGCTTCGCAAGCAGCATCACTGTCACTACATCAACAGATGCTTTCAGCAGCTGTGTGGCTAGAAATGCCAGAAGAAATCTTGCAAGAATGCTAATGACTCCACTTTATTGAACCTGAAATGAGTATAAAAACATCAGATAAAACAAGTGGTACTGAAAAGCTTCACCTAGACTTCACAGGGAGGCATCCTCAAATCCACACTTCTTGCAGAAGCAACGTCTGTGCAGGCCATCCTATTGCAGAGTTGTGGTCACTTTTTTCTTAGCTAAGGATGCCAAAACTGCAGGTAAACAATCCAGGTGTAATCTCACTAAAGCTCTGTTGCATTGTTGCTTAACAATATCCTCAACTCAGAGGCAGTTAAAGATAGACAGAAACACTAGCATTTCAAGTAATGTGCCTATCTGTAAATAGTTTATAATCGTCATGTACTGGCAATACAAATAAATATTCAGTGAATAATTTAGATTTATTACAGATTCAATTTCATTCAACTGTTCAGATGATAACATCTTAATCCAAAATTTCTGAATTTAAACCATGGTATCTCATTACATAAATGAGGCTGATATTTAAGGTGCAGTGTGGACTGTATTGTATAGTAAGAATTGGTGTTTTTCCATTTAAATATTTTTAAGGTTGTGCTGAAAGAGTCCTTTCAATGTCCTGTTTGGTGTTTATCACTCAAGTAATTTCAACCAAACCAAATTAAGTCTCATCTGTTTCACTGCTTTATGCGTCTGTCATGTTTGCTCAGTTACTCAATGTCAAATTGATTAATTGACTATTGAGCACTTTCAGATGTCTAGTGAATGTGAAAGATGTTTTATAATGGAAATTCAGTTTCCATTATATAGCTGTTTCACTGCTTTATGTGGCTGCAGTGTTTGAACTCTAAAGCAAAGTACCTCAATATTAAATTGATTAATTTGCTATTGAGCATTTTCAGATGTCTGGTGAATGTGAAAGATACTATATAATGGAAATACAATGAATTTACACCTGATGTTTTAGGTTTATGTACCTGTATTACATTTTCTGATTGTATTTATCACTAATAGAAAAATCATTAAGTCATAAGAACATAAGATATAGCAGCAGAATTAGGCCCATTGAGTTTGCTCCACCATTTGATTGTGGTTGACTTATTATTCCTTTCAACCCCTTTTCTGCCTTCTCCCTGTAACCTTTGACGTCCTTACTAGTCAAGAACCTGTCAGACTCCGCGTTAAATATACCCAATGACTTGGCCTCCACAACCATCTCTGGCAATGAATTCCACAGATTGGAATTCTGTGGATAACTACATTGCTCCTCACCTCTGTTCTAAGGGGATGTCCTTGTATTCTAATGCTGTGCCCTCTAGTCCTAGACTCTCTCACTATTGCAAATGTCCTCTCCATATCCACTCTATTTGGGCCTTTCAATATTGATAGGTTTCAATGAGATCTCCTCTCTCATTCTTCTAAACTCCAGTGAGTACAGGCCCAGAGATATCAAATGTTCCTATACATTAAATCTTTCATTCCCAGGATCATTCCAGTAAATCTCCTCTGGATCCTTTCCAATGTCAGCACATCCTTTCTTAGATAAGATGCCTTTATTCTTTCTATTTAAGTGCATGATCAAACACTTCCCTACACTGTATTCTATCTGCCACTTTGCCTATTCTCTTAATCTGTGCAAATGCATTGGCAGACTCCCTGATTTCTCAACTCTGCTTGCTTCCCCATCTATCTTTGTATCATCTGCAAAACTTGGCCACTAAGCCATCAATTCAGTCATCTAGATCATTGATACACAACGTGAAAAGCAGTGGTCCTTACACTAACTCCAGTGGTCACTAGCAGCCACCCAGAAATGGTCCCTTTTATTCCCACTCATTACCTCTTGCTAATCATCCAATCTTCTGTCCATGTTAGTATCTTTCCTGTCTTACCATGGGCTCTTATCTTGTTTAGCAGCCTCATGTGTGGCACCTTGTCAAAGGCTTTCCAAAAATCCAAATAAACAACATGCATTGACTTTCCTTTGTCTATCTTGCCTGTTATTTCGTCTAAAAATTCCAACAGGTTTTTCAAACTAGATTTTTCCTTAAGGAAACCATACTGACTTTGGCCTATTTTATCATGTGCAGTACCTCAATCTTTTCCATATTAATGGACTCCCAACATTTTCCCAACCACTGAAGTCAGGCTAAGTGACCTATAATTTCTTGTCGATGGCTTCTTTTCCTGGTGTGACATTTTCTAGTTCTCCAGATCCATTCCAGAATTTTATGAATCTTGAAAGATCGCTACTAATGGCTCCACAATCTCTTCAGCTACCTCTTTCAGAATTCTGGGGTGTAGTTCATCTGCAAAGCTAATATTGGGTATGATAGCCTTTGATTGTTTTTTTGGGAGAGGAGAGTTGTTTTGGGGCAGTTGATTTGAAGAGGTATACTTTCAATTGCTTAAAAAGCCCAAGTAAAAATATAATTTGCATAAGCAATTGGGAACAATTGAATCTCACGGTGACAACAGAAGTGTAGGAGTACACTTAACAGGGATGTTAGGAGGGCAAAAGGAGGACATGATAATGATTTTGCAGGCAAGGTGAGGCAAAATCCCAAGAGATTATATAGATAATTGAAAGTAAAAGTGTGGCTAGGGAGTGAATAAATTCCCTTAAATATCAGCATGGTTATTTGTGTGTGGAGCCAAAGGAAATGGGAGAGATTTTTAATTAATGTTTCTCCGAAGTTCTTACTGTGGAGAGAATAATAGAAGCTAAGGATATGGGGGAAATGTGTGGTGTTATTTTGGACCATATACAAATTAGCAGGGAAGAGGTATTGGAGGCCTTAAAGTGCTTTAATGTAGATAATTCCCCAGGGCTTGATCTGGTGCATTTTTAGACCTTGTGGGAAATTAGAGAAATGGAAAAGACCCTTGAAGAGAGTTTTCCTAAATCTCTGGCCTTTGACAAGATCCCTCAAAGTTTGGAAGGCTTGATATCATGGGATTCAGTGGAGATCTTATATCCATAAATGGCTTAGTGGTTGGAAACAGAGTGTGATAATCGATGGTTGTTTCTAGTGTTTGGAAGTGTGCTATAGGGGTTGGTGCTTTCTTGTAATTTACAAATGTATATGAATGATTTTGATGTGAAAGTACAAGACATGTTGATAAGTTTGTAGATGATACTAAAATAGGTGGCATGTTGATAGTGTGGAAGGTTATGAAAAATTGCAGGAAGATCTTCATCAGCTAGGTATTTGAGGTGAGGATTGGCTAGATTTTTTTGTTTTTTTAATTTGTAGGGATGGTTTTGGGGTCAGAATGGGGAGTTAGGGTCAGGTTGGGGTTTAGGGACAGGAATGTGGGGAATTAGAGTCCAGGCAGGAGTCTCGGCCACTGCTCCACATTCAGGTTCAGTTCATTGTCATTCGATCGTACACATGTATACTGCCAAACAAAATAACATTCCTCTGGACCAAGGTGTACAACAGAGTAAATATAAATCACACAGAACACGTAAAGTAATAAACAACCATCGAAGGCTAATGATGTGGATGAGGGGCGAAGGTTGGATGTTGAGCTGGCAGACGAGTGAGGATGAGTGTTGGTGCCATCCCACCATGTCAGCGAGTCATCGTTGGTTCCAGCATCAGAGTTCCACGTGGGTAGGAGGCACCAGCGACGGTGTCCCCCTAGAAATGCATATCAGCACGAACAGTGTTCAAGGTCCCAATTATTGGAGAGTGTAGCATTCGAGGCTTAATAGGATCATCAGCCATGGTCCTTATTTGTCATCATCAGCGAGTTCTGGGGTTGATGTTGAAGATTGAAGCCTGGAGACTGACTGGCAATCTGGAAGTCAAGGCCCAATGGCCAGAGACTTGAGACAACTGTGAATCCACTAGGGAAGTCGAAGCCCAATGTTTACAAATTCACGAGTCCACTAAAGGCTGGAATCTAGAGTCAGCTGGGGTTGGAAGTGTGTGTGCGTGGTGGGTGGGAGGAGGAATGGGGCTTGTTTTGCTGTGTTACTTTGTCACTTGGTAAGTTGTATTTTGTTGTGTTCAGTGTTCTGCCAAGCATGTTTTATTGGTGCCAGAATGTGTGGCAACACCTGCGGGCTGCCAGCACATCTTTAAGTTCTGTTAGTTGTGATAAATAAATGAATCTGAATCGGAATCTGAAATAGCTTTCAAATCCAGATAAGTGTGAGATATGACCTTTTCAGAGGTCAAACCATGGTAGTACTTGCAGTGAATGGTAGGTCCATGGGAGTGTTATGGAATGGAGGGATCTAGGACTGCAAGTACATAGTATACTGAAAGTGGCATCACAGATAGATAAGGCATTGAAGAAGGTGTTTTGGCATCCTGGTCTTCATTCGTCAAGTCACTGAGTTTAGATGTTAGGGTTGCAGTTAAGTACTTGGAGTATTGTATACGGTTTTGGTCATCCTGATACAGTAGAGATGTTACTAAACTAGAAAGAGTACAGAAAAGATTTACCAGGATGTTGCTTGGACTTGGGTGTCTGAATTGCAAGGGGAGAGAGAGTTTGCAAAGGTTAGGACTTAATTCGCAGAAAAACAGGAGGTTAAGGGATGACCTTACAGAGTCCATAGGAGTATATAAGATCATGAGGGGCATAAATAGGATGAAACTACTTTTTTTTCCCCACAGGAAGAGAGTTTAAAAATACAGAAAAGTTTAAGATTAACATCAGAGAAAACTTCTTCATGTGCGTATTTGGAATGAGCTGCCAGAAATGGTGGTTAAGGTGGCACATTTGCAACATTTCAAAGATATCTAGATAAGCACTTGGGTGGCAGCATGGGGATTCATCTCTATCAAAGGCAGTGTAAGACGGTCCTTCCCTCTGCTTGCTTGCAGATCACCCTTGGGCAAGGTATAGCACCCCTCCACCCCCCGATATCAGGGTCACATGAAGCCATGAAAGCAGGTGGTGGATTGTTGTATGAGCAGCTGGTGCATATCACAAGTCCTGGTTATGCAAACACTAACACTAGGCAGACAATCTCTGAAGATGGCTGGGGTCACCCATCTTGTAAAGATACTGCCTAGAAGAAGGCAATGACAAACCACTTCCATAGAAAAATTTGCCAGGAACAATCATGGTCATGGAAATACCATGATTGCCTATGTCGTACAACATGGCACATAATGATGATGACGAGATAAGCACATAGATAGGAGAGGTTAGAGGGCTATGGGCCAAACGCAGGCAGATCGGTTCCAGCACATTGAGAAAGACAGTTAGCATGGACCATTTGGGCCAAAGGGCCTTCTTCCATGCTGTGTGACTCACAGTAATTTGGTGGTGCATATTGTATATTTGACAGTTTAGTGAGTTTGGACATTGTGGAATTTAGGAAGCTGGTGAGTATTGGTAGCTCGGTTGAGGCGTTTGATGTTGCGGTGTTCGCTGAGCTTGGCAATTAGCTTGCAGACGTTTCAAGACCAGTTGAGGTGACATCGTCAGTACACAGTTGCTGGTGTTTCTCTCTGGAGTGCTCATGTTTATGTAGGTCTCCATTTGCTTGCCTTGGTCCTGATTGGCTACCTCTTCAGTTAAACTTTGAATTCTGTTGGCTTGCGTTTCTTTAGCCCTTAGTGGTAGAACCTAAGTGGAGTCCCAGATCACATAAATTGTGGATTTTATGTGATTGGTGATTCAGAGATAAGTATACATGTTAACCATTGCTAGCAACATGGACAGTGAGTAAGCTCTTCTCAGGCTTCCAGCCAGCTACAGTTATCAATTATAACCAATTTTTTTTCCAAAAATACTTTATTCAGAAATATTACAAAATAAAGTTATTTACATAGAAAAAAACATTCGTTAATTCCGAGTCCTTCTACAATAAATAAAGTTATTTACAATAAATTATGTGTTGACCCTATTCAAATTTACTGTCATTCCTTTACCAAAGTTCCTTTACAGTCTGTACATTTCCAGCCACTCCTGGGGCACAATGTTGACTCATCTATCCACACTGCTGAGAAGGGGTATTCTCCTCCCCACACGACCCCTCCCACTCCTGCGGGTGATGAACCTTAAACTGTGGTCCTTCCCCAACGGGTCTTCGCAGTGGCTGCATCAAGCTTGAGTGCATCCCTCTGCACATAATCCTGCAGGTGAGAATGTGCCAGCCGGCAGCACTCAGCCACGGGCATCTCCACGTGCTGATAGACCATTAAGTTTCGGGCTGACCAAAGAGCGTCCTTCACCGAGTTGATGATCTGCCAGCAGCACTGGACGTTTGTCTCCGTGTGTGTGAGTCACTGACTCCGCCTCATTGCAATCCTCCCGTGGGCAGCAGGGTGTGGAGACGACGTTCCGGGCGTACAGGAAAGATCTGATTGGGAGGGCCTCTCTCACCGCCAGCCAGACAAGGTCTTGGTGCCTGTTTGTGAGGTCTGGTGATGAGGTATTTTGCCAGATGTACTGGACAGTCTGCTCAGGGAACCACCCCACTGAGTCCATCTTGTCCTTCTCCTGCAGCGCCTGCAGGACATTACGTGCCGACCACTGTCTAATAGCCCTGTGGTCAAAGGTGTTGACCTGGAAGAACTTTTCTACGAAGGACAGGTATGGTGGCAACAACCAGCTGACTGGGGCATTGTGTGAGAGTGGGGCCAGACCCATCCTTCGCAGCCAGGGTGACAGGTAAAACCTGGGCACATAGTGGTACTTTGTGTCCACGTAGCTGGGATCCTCGCACAACCTGATGCAACCACACACGAAGCTGGTCATCAGGGTGAGGGTGACATTGGGGACGTTCTTGCCCCCAATGTCCAGGGACTTGTGCATAACGGCCCGTCTGACTCGCTCTATCCTTGATCCCCAGACAAATCTGAAGATGGCTCTGGTGATTTCCAAGCTGCAGGAGCGGGGGATGGGCCACATCTGCGCCGTACAACAGACCTGAGAGCACCTCACACCTGATGACCAGATTCTTGCGCGTTATCGAAAGGGAGCGCCCTCCCCACAGCCCCAGTTTCTGTTTCACCTTGGCAGTCGGCTCCCGCCAATTCTTCCTGCACGCCTCGGTCCCTCCGAATCAGATCCCCAACACCTTCATGTGGTTGGGCCTGATGGTGAAGGGGACAGTGGATCATTTGGGCCAGCTGCCGAAGAGCATAGCTTCGCTGTTCGTGCGGTTGACCCTGGCTCTCGATGCCAGCTCGAACTGTTTGCAGATATACATAAGATATACATAACAGACCTCGGATCAGAGCAGAAGATGGTGACATCGTCCATGTACAGGGAGGTTTTAACTTGGGACCCTCCACTGCCTGGAAGCGTCAACCCTCTTATGCCTTCATCCCTCCTGATGGCTCTGGCAAAGGGCTCAATGCAGCACACGAACAAGATGGGAGAGAGGGCAACCCTGCCTGACTCCAGACCTGATGGGGAAGCTGTCTGTTTCCCACCCGTTGACCTGGACTGCACTGCAGATGTCTGTGTAGAGCAGTCTGATCCAATTCCAGATTCCCTCCCAAAAACCCATTTTGGAGAGTAAGTCTGCCATGTATGTGTGCGATACCCTGTCGAAGGCTTTCTCCTGGTCCAAGCTGACCAGGCAGGCGTCCACCCCCCTGTCCTGCACATAGGCGGTGGTGTCCCTCAGCAGCGCAAGGCTGTCCAAAATCTTCCTGCTGGGTACAACACATGTTTGGATTGGTGGATCACCTGCTCTAGAGCAGACCTGACTCTGTTGGCGCTAGCCTTAGACAGGATCTTATAGTCTACATTCAGGAGAGAGATGGGCCTCCAATTCCTAATGTCCTCCTTTTCCCCCTTCTGCTTGTAGATCCTTTCCTCATGGATTCTGACATACTGCCCGCTAGAAGCATAGCATTGTACACTTTCAGCAGGTCGGGGCCTATCCAGTTCCACAGAGTCGAATACAACTCAAGCAGCAAGCCGTCGCCTCTGGGAGTCTTATTCGACCCAAGAGAATGGACGGAGCCTGTCAGCTCGTCTAGGGTCAGAGGCTGATCCAGACTCTCCCGCTTGCCGTCGTCTAAGACTTGCATGATAGATGACAGGAAGTTGCGGGAGGCTGTGGAGTCTGTGGTTTTTCGACATATAGACCAGCATAGAAGGACCTGCAGATCCTCAGTATGTCTGTCTGCGAGGATGCGACTGAGCATCTTCCTTAAGGCTGTGGGTCACAGAGCTCCCTCTGTGCACCTTTTGGAAGAGGAAGCGTGAGCATGTCTCATCCTGCTCCATGGTTTGGACCCTTGATCGGAAGATGATCCTGGAGGATTCGGTGGCGTAGTGCTGGGCTTGCCGGCCCTTCACCTCCCGTAATTCCTCCCTGACATCCACCCACTTCGACTGCAAGAGGAGGAGTTGCTGCAACTCAGTCTGGAGTTTACGCAGTTCCCTCTGCCCCTGCCTTGCTTTCTGGATACCCTTGCGAATGAAGAATCTAATGCTGTTCTCCTTCGTGGCTTCCCACCGGAGAACCGAGGAATCAAACAAGTATCAATTATAACCAATGTTTTGAGGACAAATTCTGCTATTTTCTTCAGCAATGATGCCTGGGCATGTCTAGTCCAGTGGTAGTTATACCATTGTAGTCCATCCCTCCTGATTGGTTTGTCCTCATCCAATCAGGTTTCCATTCTCCCACCTTGTTTACAGTTGAATTCCGGTTCTTACTTAGTCCGAGACCTTTGTCCTTAATAACATTCTTTCCCTCTAGTTTTATGTAGAAACCTGCATAATGGAACACTGGAGGTATATCCATTTGAGTTACCCAGGGAAATTGGCGGTAGCAGAACAATGCATTTGCAATTGCCATGGGATTAACTTTGATGGCACAAAACTATTGTGCTGCACCAATGGTTTTTGGGACAGCCTGGTAAAGGAAGCTATTGAAATAAAACTAGAGGAAAAGAATTTTAACAATAGACAAAGGTTATAATTGATACTTGTACCTGGCTGGAAGCCCAAGAAGAGTCTACTTGTCATATTTGCTGGGAAAGCATTAGATCCTTTCTTAAAATGTATGGCCTTTTTATTTTACAACTATTATCCAGCATTAATGAGCTTCACAATATTTTCTTCTGCAAGCATATTGAAGTTAAAATCCCTAAGCTGTGTGTAAGCCAAAAAGTTGATATAGTCCTAATGTCAAAGCAAGTTGGTACTATTAGAACTTGGGTTTCTTGATTGATGGTGTTTGTTGGAAGCATGGACAGTTATAGACAGGACTGAACTGGGTTCTGTTGTTTCATTGCCAAATAAATTTAAACCAGATCACTGATTTTATTTAATATTTCTTCATTGGACTTAGAAGTTTCTGGTTACATCAGCATTGATTGTCCATCATTACTTTTCCCAGACAGATGGGAATTGACCATATTCGTGATTTAAGCCAAATCAAGTAAAGGCAGCAGAGGATAATGGTGAACCCCAGTGGGTTTTTGAGACAGTGAACTGATTCATGGCTATTATTACTGAAACTAGCCCTTTTCTTTTAAAAATTTTGAATGTTAGTTCAGTAACTTAGCCCCATAAACCATTGTTTACCTCAAAGTGGCTGATAAAGTTTAAAAAAAAATGTACACACTATGGTGGTTCTTTCAGATATTGCTACTTGTACGCAATTATTCGTTTATTATATGCCATGTCTTATAATGTGGGCGATCATGGTATTTCCATGATCATGATTGTTCCTGGCAAACTTCTTCTGGGCAGTTTCTTTACAAGATGGGTGATCCCAGCCATGATCAAAACTCTTCAGAGATTGTCTGCCTAGCATCAGTGGTTGCATAACCAGGATTTGTGATACACACCAGCTGCTCAGACGACCATCCACCACTTGCTCTCATGGCTTCACACGACCCTGAACAGGGAGGCTAAGCAGGTGCTACACCTTGCCCAAGGGTGATCTGCAAGTTAGCAGAGGGAGGGATTGTCTTACACCATCTTTGGTAGAGACTTAACTCCGCCCCACCACCTACTTATATGCAATACCATAGGTAAAAGTAGATCTCAATGCTATAGAAATTGCATTTATTTTATAAATATCAAGTGAACAGGCAGGAGATGCTCTTATTTGGATTGTGGTTTATTTTTATGCCATAGAACTTTGAAGAGCTTTAAAACTAATTTAATATCACAGTTGTAAAATCTTAAACTTTCTCACTAACACATCTGGTGTATGATGTATTGCATAGGAAGTTAAAATAAATATCATCCTTTATTCTGTCCACAACCTTAATTTACTATAAATGTATTAAAATGAAAAGTCAGTATGAGGACAAACCACGTTCGGCTAGGATACAGCTTTTGCAGTCAGTTTGTTATGTAGAACCAGAATACAGTATGTCATGAAATTTGTTGGCTTTGCACCAGCAGTACAATTCAATACATATTTTAAAAACTGTAAATTGCAGTAAATAAGTAATAATATGTAATAGTCTAATGAAATAAGTAGTGCAAAAATAGAAATAAAAGAAGTAGAGAGGTAGTGTTTATGGGTTCAACATCATTCATTCAGAAATTGGAAGGCAGAGGGGACAAAGATGTTCCTGAATCATTGAGTGTGTGCCTTCAGGCTTCTGTATTTCCTCCTTGATGGTAGCAATGCGAACAAGGTATGACCTGGGTGATGAGAGTTCTTAAAGATGGATGCCGCATTTCATTGAGGCATTGCTCCTTGAGGGTGTCCTGGATACTATGGAGGCTAGTGCTCATGATGGAGCTGACTGAGTTTACAACTCTCTAACGCTTACTTCGATCCTGTGCAGTAGCAGCTTCATACCAGATGGTAATGTAGTCAGTTAGAATGCTCTCCACAGTACATCTGTAGAAATCTTGGAATGTTTTTGGTGACATACCAAATCTCCTTAACCTCCTAATGAAATATAGCCACTGTTGTGCCTTCTTGGATTGAGTATGCCCGCAAGAAAATGAATCTCACCATCTGGTCAAGATGACGCCTGAACACAACGCTCCCTCGGTTGCCATCTCCTGGATAGATCACAAAACCATATGGTTCACTTCTTTTATGTCTTTTACGTTTGTTTTTTGTCTTGGATGTGATTCTGGAACTTTCGGAGTTCGTTGTTTGTTGATCATTTGGGTGTTCCAGTGCTCTGCAGTCTCCAAGAGGATTTCTGGCAGCAGAGGCAGCTTGCGGGAACCTCATGGCAGGCAAGGTGTGGGCCAATGTTCATCTTAATCTTGCTGATTAAATTTTCCATTGTTCCCCAACCAAAGCAATGAGGGCTTTTGAAACAATGAGGTGAATGTGGAAGCTTGGAGATTATTTGGCGGTTTCAGTGCACTGCAGTCTCCAAGAGGATTCCAAGAGACTGAGGCAGCATGTGTGAACTTCATGGTGAGAAGGCTGCAGGACAGGATGCAAGCTGTTGTTAGACTCCATTTCACTGATTAAAGCTTCCATTGTTTGCCAATTAAAGCAAAGAGGGAGAGGGCCTGGAGAGTCTTCTCCTGATTTTCTGCGTTTTGGATGTGGACTATGTTGTGATGGAAAATAACTGGTTCTTTGAGTCTCAACAGTAGAGGCCTGGACACACACAGTTTTAATAATAAGGAATTTATTTACAAGGGGAAGTCGGGTCAACACAAGCAACTACAATATTCTAACAAAAAACGTTTAGGGTTAATGTGTGGGGAAGGTCGGGACGGCTGTACAATACACAGGAAGAGGTGTGGGGACAGGGTACAGTTACACATGCAAAGAACAAGGGAAAAGCACTACGACAGCTATCCCCCTTGACCTTGGATAGTTGTGGCTCCCTTACCAGGACAAACGATAGACCTTCCCAAACCTAAATCAATGCACTTACCTTCAATGAGGTGGTTCAATAAGAGAGACCGAACCAGGCACATGTCTCACCTTTTATAACATGGGGCTGGGCGCGATAATCCAATTAAGCTGACCAATAATTTAGGTGTGCATCGATTAGTTGGGAGGGACCAAATGTTGATTGGTGTGTGGTGTGTCCTCTGACCAACTAGGTGGCAGTGCATCTGTCACGTGGCCGGTATCTCTGGATACAGACTAGGACTATAGACTTTTTTTCAGACTTGTAATTTTTCATATTCAGTGTTTTTCACCCGATCTTTCTTGTTTCTGTTCATTTTTTTGTGTGTGAGGATGGAGTTTGGGAGTTGATGATCGTGCTGCTTTTCTTTCTTAGTTTTGTGGTTACCCAAAAAAGAAGAATTTCAAGTTGTATACATTGATAATAAATGAACTTTTTCTACTTTGGAACCTTTGTGTATAGGGATGTATATCTTCTCTTTGGCTGTCCATCGATTTCGATGTTGACTGTGCTGAGAGTTTAGTCTCTGCAGGCACATTAATGGGCCACTAGACCAGCATTGGATCGGCACTGTCTCCCACATCGGTTGCATTTCTGATTTGACTGGTCTAGCACCGAATATCTGTGTTCACAACCTGCTTCATATTTCTTCTGTCTTTTCTCCTCGATAGCTGGAATTGACTTCTTGACAATGTAGCGCCAACTTCTTCTGTCCAAAGCATCTTTCTCCCAGGTGTTGACATTCATGTCAGTGTTCTTCATATGGAGCTTGAGCACATCTTTGTAGTGCAGCTTCTGACCACCATGCTTCCTCTTTCCTTCACGTAGCTCACCATAGAAAACAGCTTTGGGTAAACGATCATCGCTCATTCTTGTGACATGACCAGTCCAATGCTGCTGAGAAGCTGTGATGAGCGATTCTGCGCTGAAAGTCCCAGCAAGTTTGAGCACCTCCACATCTGGCACCCTCTTGATGTGTAATATTTGGTGTAAATGCCTGAGTTGTGTCTTGGTTAATTTCTTGATGTGCTTCCGATACAATGTCATCATTTCAGTTGAATAAAGCAGAGATGGTAAAACAGCTGTGTTGTACACTTTAACCTTGGTTGCCATTTTAATGTCATGGCAAGACCAAAGTCGCTTCTACAAAGCACCAAAGATTTTTGTAGCTGATTGAATTCTCCTCTCAACTTCCAGATCTGATGAGTTGGTGTTGGTTACAGCGCTTTTTTTTCTTTTTTTTTACTTTGATGTATATATACTTTATTAATAAATTTACTTTGAACTTTGATTGTCACAGTGAGTCATTTTAGCAGCTGGCACTTTAAATCAGAATATATTCTGCCAATCTAATTTCTCCAGTATCTGAAGTGTATGTCAGTGAATTACTTTGACAGAATAATCTTCTGCTATTGGTGGTTGTGATAATCAGGAAAAGAAAGTTCGTCAATACAAGGGAAGAATTTTCTGCTGTCTTCAAATACTGACATGAACTACCTAATGGCCCTTTAGGCAGGGCTATGATCTCACGTTTCATCTGAAGTGATATTCAGCAGAATTGAAACAGAGCTTTCTGTTGAAGATGAAATTCTTTGCCATCAGGCATGTGCAGTTGTGTTTGTCAGGGGATCTTTGTGATATGTTGGACCTGGAGTCTGTGTTCATTATGCTGAAGCAGATGAAATGAAGGGCTGAAGACAGACTAATCCCTGAACCAGATGGCCTCAGTGTGAGCATACTGCAGAAAGCTATGGAGGACATCTGTTGTGCAGTGGTGAGAGTAACGAAAGATTCATTAAGTACCAGTGAGGTTCTACTTGTATCAGACTTAGAATCCTGATGGAGACTGAACTCATGAGTAGGTCAGTGACATTGCTGAATGTCTTAAAAGCTTCAATATTCAATATTGTGTAATGTTATTTCCAATACAGAAGTGGTAAAGGAGAATGAAATAATTGTTTCTCTGAAGCCATTGCATCACAAAAAAGCACAGTAAGATAAAGAACACAATAATAATATAATAAGCATGAATTTGATGCCAATTTGTTGTTTAGAAGACATTAGAATTAAAGTGAACAGAAGTTGTCCCTACGAAATGGCTTAGTTGGATAAACTCCATGTGAAGGTTTGATCATTAAACTAAAAACCTGTGTGTGGAGAGGATGTTTCCTATAGTCGGGGTATCTAGGACTAGAGGGCATAGGATATCCCTTTAGAACAGAGATGAGGAGGAATTTCTTTACACAGAAGGTGGTCAGTCTGTGAAATTCATTGCCACAAATAGCTGTGGAGACAAGGGGAGGCTGATAGTTTCTCAATTAGTAAAGGCAACAAAGTTATGGGAAGAGGGCAGGAGAAAGGGGTTGAGAGGAATAATAAATCAGCCATGACAGAATTGTGGAGCAGACTCGATGGGCAGAATCTTAATTCTGCTCCTGTGTCTTGTGGTCGTATAGCAAAGATGTTACAACTAATGCCCACATTTTAATAGAGGAAAGAGGGAAAGCATCCTGATGAGTGTTTTTGAAGGTACATTTCTCCAGTATTGTGTCTTATATTTAAGGTCCCCCTGATTTAATGTTAGCACAGAATTCAGCAAATGTTTTGAGTGACAAAATGGAGTAAAATATAATCGCTAGACTGTGAATTTTGGACACTTGCTCAAATAACATTTAAGGATGGATGTGTGTTCTCTGAAAAACTATCATTTAAACTCTTGTGTACGCTACTATCTCCAACTAACTCCAGGTGAAGTAGCAATGTTAAACACAAGATATTCTGCAGAGGTTGAAAATCCAGAGCAACACATACAAAAAGTTGGAGGAACTCAGCAGCTCAGGCAGCATCTATGGAAATGAATAAACAGTCGGCGATACAGGCCAAGACCCTTCTTCAGAATTGGAAAGAAGGGGAAGATGCCAGAGTAAAAAGACTGGTGGGAGGGGAGGAAGTATAGCTATAAATTGTCCCTGTTGTACATGGGTCTCTTACTGTCCTGTGTGACTGACTGTATTGCCAATGGTGTTTTTTTTATGGGATGGGAGAGATGAAGTACTGAGTTATAAAATATTACTGGTAAAATGATTACTTACAGAAAATCAACAATTAGCAGGAGCATATCTGGATAACTGAATTTTAATTTTATCTTAAATAAACACAGAGGGCAGTAGGGCACTGAGGAGAGCAGTAGGTCAAAGATCTGGGATTACAAATCCATAATTTGAAAGTGGCGTAATAGGTAGATAGGTTTGTAAAGTAAGTTTCTGGCACATTGTCCTGCAAAAATCAATGTATTGAGTATGGGAGATGGGAAGTAATAGTGAAGTTGCAAAAGATTTGGTGAGGCCTAATTTGGAGTATTGTGTACAGTTTTGGTCACCTACCTACAGGGAACATGTAAATAAGATTGAAAGAGTGCAGAGACAATTTACAATGATGTTGCCAGGTCTGGAGGACCCGAGTTATAAGGAAAGATTGAATAGATTTGGACTTTATTCCCTAGAATGTAGAAGATTTGATAGAGGTGTATAAAATTATGAGGGCAAGTATAGGGTAAATGTAAGCAGGCTTTTTCCACTGGGGTTGGGTGGGACTACAACCAAAGGTCATGGGTTAAGGGTGAAAAGTGTGAAGTTTAAGGGAATATGAGGGGTCCATGGCCTCTTCTACTGCCACAATAAGTCCACACTCAGGCTGGAGGAGCAACACCTTATTTTCCATCTGGGTAGCCTCCAACCTGATGGCATAAACATCTATTCCTCCTCCCACCTTCCACCATCACCATTCCCATTCCTGTTTGCCTGTCACACCTTATCTTCTTACCTGCCCATCACCTCCCCTCTGGTGCTCCTCCCCCTTCCCCTTCTTCCATGGTCTTCACCCCTCTCCTATCAGATTTCTCCTTCTCCAGCCCTTTATCTCTTTCAGCTATCAGCTTCCCAGCTCTTTATTTCACCCTTCCCCCTCTCCCAGTTTCATCTACCATCTCCCACCTTGTACTTCTTCCTCTTCCCAATCTCACCTTCTTGCTCTAATTTCTCATCTTTTCTCCCAATCCTGTTGAAGGTCTTGGTCCAAAACATTGAATGTTTACTCTTTCCCATAGATACTGCCTGGCCTACTGTGTTCCTCCAGCATTTTGTATGTGTTGCCAGGAAATTATGGTATTCTGTCAGAACTGTTGTTGTAACTGACTTGTGATGTTGATATTAAGATCTATTTTAAATCTGGTGTTCCTAACTTGGGGGCCACCAACCCCTTGCTTAATGGTATTAGCACATGGCATGAAAAAGGTTTGGGACCTTTGATTTAAACTGATTGCAGACTGGAATCTGGAGCAACAGGCAATCTGCTGGAGCAAGTCAGTTTTGGGTTGAAACTCTCCATCAGGATTAAGAATGGAGAAGGGAGATAGTCAGTATAAAGAGGAGAGGGGGAGTAAATCAATCTGAATTAGTGCTATAATAGGGGAGCCGTTAACAATTTCTTTCCCGTCAAAGATGCTGCTTGACCCATGGAATACCTCCAGCAGATTCTTTAACATTTTGGACATAGTACTATTCAGAGATCTTACAATACAAAGAGCTATAAAATCCTAATGTAACCCTGTAATAAACTGGAATGAGCCAAACATCTTAAACTCCCTCACTTTAAAGATGATACATGTCACAGTATGTCCTTCAAATAGAAAATGGTGATATGAACTGTTTAACTAAATTATATACCAAGAACACACAAACAAAAAATGTAAGCCATTCACATTTAATTGTAAAAAATAAGGCTCAGAAGAAGGCCATTTGACTGATTGTTTCTTTGCTTTATGACAAAAAGTGACTGAAATTACAAACATATGGTCTGTACCCTTGCAGGTTACAGTTGTTCAGAAACTAGCTAGGCACTTTATGAATGTGGTGAGGATTTATACTTCCATCATCACCCTTGCAGGTTGATATCCAAATCCTGACTGTTGGCTGGGTGAAAATCATTTCCCTCATCAATTCCCTTCCTGTAATTTTTTTAACCAATGATTTTAAATTTGTATTTTAGTGGGAGATAGTAATAAGTAAATAAAGCTTGACAGATAATCAAGAAAGAATTACTCAGTCCTTTGAAGGCATTGCATGGCATTTAATTTAATTGAATCTCCTGTTGTGCTTCCATGGTTCCAATTCTTCGAGAAGGAAAACAAATGCAGATCTGTAAGGCATTGTGTTTGATTAATTTAATTCTATGTAGCATCTCTTCATTTGCCAGAATGTAGAGGATTGGGTCCAGGCAGGCATTGATACTGCAAACTATTTCAGATAGTTCATAAACAGCCAGAAACACGTTAACATTTTCAGGCTTCAAGATACGATTCAACTGTGAAGTAATCATTACAAAAGACATAATATGGTAAGGAACAAAAGAAATGATCAAAACAGCCAGTGCAGTTGACATCACCAATAAAGTTCTTGCCGATTTCTGTTGTCTTTTACGGTTTTGACTGAATTTTCTGATTGCTCTACACGTTCTGAAATAACAGACCAATAGAACAGATATTGGAAGGATGAACCCAAAGAGTAACCTGAAAGTTGAAAAAGAAACAAAATGACCCAAAGGATCCTGATTCATCTCTGTGCAACTGGTTGCATTGATTGATTTTTCCATCGTGACCAGATAAAGGAAACTTGATAGGGATTCTATTACCACCAAGATCCAAGCACAGATTGAAATGGCTTTTACCTTTTGCATTGTCCACCAGGTCATGGATGCAATGGGATGAACTGTATTTATATAGCGATCAACACTGATAAGCGTTAAGAAGAGAATGCTGCCATATAGATTCACGTAAAAGACAAATCTTTTGATGTGGCAGAATGCTGCCAAGTCGTCCCCTCTCATTTTATATGAATGCAAGTAGATTGTAATTGGAGCAGTGAAGGTCCATGCAAGATCGCACAGTACTAGGTTAAACAAGAATATGTTGCTCCGAGTCCACGATTTGGTGTAATAGATGTAACTTAGAAGTGCAGTCATGTTTCCAATGAAGCCGAGGGCTGTACAGCAGCTACACAAGATAACCAGTAGATGGCAATACCATTCCAGTGCTCTATCATTTCTGCAGTAGTTTAAATAGTAGGAAGGATTCTCTGTCATTGTTGCCATCTCTGTAAGATGGATATGAAAATCATTTGTAGGTAATTCTTGCCAATATTTCCATTGCAATGCAGTGCAATAAAGGCAGACTTTTAGATTCTAGCTCATTGAAATTAAGGTCAATGTGGGTGCCATGGTAGTGTAGTGGTTAGTGCAATGCTATTACAGTTTTGGACTTTGGAGTTCAAACCTGGCGTCCTCTGTAAGTTCTCCCCGTGGAATGCATGGGTTTTCCATGGATGCTTCTGTTTCCTCCCACAGTCCAAAGACGTACTAGTTAGTAGGTTAATTGATCATTGTGAATTGTCCAGTGTTTGGGTTAAGGTTAGATCGAAATTGTCGGGAGTTGCTGGGCGGTGTGGCTTGAAGGGTCAGAAGACCTTACTCCATGTTGTAGCTCTAAATAAAATAAAATTTAAAAATAAAATAAATTAAGGGAATGAAGGATTGTGAAAGGGCATTTTTTTAACAATGACATCAAAAAATGTTGAAATGTTTGCTTATCTGGCAGAATTAAGGCCTGTGTTGCATATGTCATATTGACATGAAATATTCCTTCTGACTCAAAACAATCAAATATTCTTTCATGAATAGAAATGTTTAGAAAGTATTAAGAATTTTGTTAATATGCAAAATTGCACTTAAATATGGTTTTCTACCTGTTTGGAATGTGTTAGTTTTAGTTTGTGGTTAGCTTACCGATGATTGGCAATTGCTCCATGGACTTTACACAGAAACAAAAAAACATAAAATTCTACAGCACATTACAGGCCCTTCAGCCCACAATGTTCTGCCAACCATGTAACCTACTCTAGAAACTGCCTGCTGCATAGTCCTAATTTTCTAAGCTCAGTGTACCTAAGAGTCTCTCAAAAGATCTTACTGTATCTGCCTCTACCACCTTCCTGCCAGTGCATTCCATGCACTCATCACTCTCTGTGTGAAAAACTTACCTCTGACATCCCTCCTTGTACCTACTTCCAAGCACCTTAAAACCATGCCCCCTCACGTTAGCCATTTCAGCCCTGGGCAAAATCCTGTGGCTTCCACACGATTAATGCCTCTCATCATCTTGTAAACCTACTTCTGTACACTATTTTCTTTAGTGTGGCAGACGTTTATCCAAGCTCACTCATACACCAGGAAGCAGAACAGTAGCGTTGTGGTTAGCTCAACACTTTACAGTACAGGTGATCCAGGTTTAATTCTCGTTGCTGCCTTTAAGGAGTTTGTACATTCTCCCCATGAAGTTTCCATCAGGTGCTTGGGTTTCCTCCCACAGTCCAAAGACCTACTGGTAGGTAGGTTCATTGTAAATTGTTCCGCGATTAGGCTAGGTATAAATTGGGGGATTGCTGGGTGGCGTGGCTTGAAGAAAAAAGATTTCTTTAAAAACATTTTGTGTTGTGAAGTGCATGCTTCCACCACTGCTGGTAGATGTGAAAGATTTCGGTGGAAGAAAGCCAAATTCTTCTTTACAGAAGTTTGTTTACAAATAAACTAGAGTGCATTGTGCAGAGCTGGTGAATGAAATGACAGTCAACTGGTCTACACTCTAATGTTAAAGAATTGCATCAGTCAGAGATGGTGGATAAAATGGCAGTCAACAGGTCTGCAATCTAATGTTAAGTGATTTGTACCATTTCTTTCTGCCTCATTATTTGGTTTTCTGAATTATGGAGAATTAATCAGTGATCCTCACTTCATTGATCACAGCCTTTCTTTTCAAATTACTTGTGGGCTATATGCTGCAACTGCTGGCCCACTGATCACCCAACACCTTGCAGAGACTTGGGGCCACTTATCACGTGAGTCCATCAGTTTGGATTATGTGTGTTGGAAGGTGAGCCCAAGACTTAAAATGATCTGGGAGTAAGATCAGACCATTTGGCTTTCAAGCTTGCTCTGCCATTTAATAAAATTATGACTACTATCTACCATTCCTGTACATCCAAAGTAACCTTTCACCTCAGTCATAAAAATATTCTAAGATCATCTTCCAAAACTTCCTGACAAATAGTTCAAAAGATTGAGAAAATCTGAAAGAAAATAAACTTCCATCTCTCCCCTTAATAGGAAACCTCTTATTGAAGTTTTTCCCACAACATGAAACATCACTTCCACATTAACCCACTATGACCTCATGGGATTATGTTTCAATCAAGTTCTCTCTGGAAATACAAGAGACTGTAGTTGCTGGCGGGTGGCAGGGTGGAGATAAATCTCTATTAAAGGTGGTGTAAGGCACTCCTTCCCAATGTTAGCCTGCAGGCCACCCCTGGGCAAGTTGTAGCACCTGCTTAGTCCCCTAAACAGAATCTTGTGAAGCTATGGCAGCAGATTCTGGATAGTCATATGAGCAGCTGCTGTGTATCATAAGTTCTGGTTATATGCCCACTGTCACCAGGCAGACAATCTCTGACGAGTATTGATAATGGCTGGGGTCACCCGTCTTGTAAAGGCACTACCCAGAAGAAGGCAATGGCAAAACACTTCTTAGAAAAATTTGCCAAGAAAATCACGGTCACCGGACACTGATTGAGTACATCATACCACACAGCACGTAATAATGATGATGAAAGTTGCTGGAATTTAGAGCAAACAGTAAACTACAGGAAGAACTCAGCAGATGCAGCAGCATCTGATTGACATTTTGGGTCAATATGCTGCACCAAAACTTATCTTGAGGAGAGTGAGAATTATCTTTCCCTATTCCAAACTCCAGTGGATACAAATATCTTCTAAGGTAACCATCTCATTCCATGAGGTTTAGTAAACCTCCTCTGAAGTGCTTCCAGTGCATTATTATCTTTCTATAAAAAGGATACCAATACTATATACAGTTCAGTCATCCAGCACAGAAACGGGCCTTTGGCTCAATTGGACCATGCTGACCAAGATGCCCCAACCCAGCTCGTCCTATTTGCCAGCATTTGATCCATAACCTTATAAACTTTTCCAATCTATGCACCAAAAGATCACCTCTCAGTCTTTAATGCTCTAAAGAATAAAGTCCTAGATTGTCCAATCTCTTTCTATAATTCAGTCTCTTAAGTCCTGACATCATCCTTATAAATCTTTTCTGCACTCTCTCCTGTTTAGTAATATCTTTCCTATAACAGGCCAACCAAAACTGAACATAATACTCCAAGTGTAGGCTTATAAGTGTCCTGTAAAATTGCACCCCATGTTCTACCACACACCCAAGAGCCCCGCTATTCACTTTGAAAGCCCTTCTTGACTTGACTTTCCAAAATGTTACACTTCCCATTTACCTGAATTGAACTCCATTTGCTATTCCTCAACTTATTTACCAGTTTTGAATGACCTTCTTCACAATGTCCACCATGCCACCTACTTTAGTGTCATCTACAACCTTACTAACCATGCATTATATGTTTTTTATCCATATATTTGACGAAGATGGTGAACAACAAATAGGCCCAGCAATGAACTCTGAGGTGCACCAGTAGTCACAGGTCTACAGTCTGAGAAACAACCTTCTACCACTGCCATCTCCTTTTTACCATCAATCCAATTTGGCAGCTCTTCCTTAATCTCATGTGATCTAACCATCCAGAACAGCCTATCATGTGGAACCTTATCAAAGCCATATAAACAATATGGCAACAAATGTTATAAACATATAAACAATATCTATGGCTCTGCCTTCGTCAACTTTATTGATCACCTCATCAAAAAACTCAAGTTCGTAAGACGTGATCTCTCAAGCACAAAGCCATGCTGACTACTACTAATCAAGTCTGGTCTTTCAGACGTGTATACATCTTATCCCTCAGATCCCTCCCTGGTCACTTACCTTCTGCGGTTGTTAGATTTACTCTGGTAGCTAGGCTAATGCCAATATAACTGAAGTAAAATCTCTCTATTGTTGGATTCACTTCTCTTAACAATCAGCACTAACATTCCAGCAACTGCAGATTCTCTTGAGTTTGCAATAGCATTTTGTTAGTTTTCCTAGTGAATTGTATAGCGTCATGCACAGAAACACCCTGATCCTTCTGCATCAGAGAACTTTGTGATATGAAGTATCTCAGCATTTACATAACATGCTTATTTTTCATTTCTCCATCTAAAATAAACAATTTCACTTTTCCTCACATTAATTTTCCATATCTTTTCCACTTCACAACCAATATATATCTCTTTGTCCACCAGACATTGGCACATTTAAACATCATCTATGCTTCTTGTTAGCCAGTTAATCTTCTATTCACATGTTATCTCTTCCTCTATGAGATTTTATTTAAGACCATAAGACCATTAGATATAGGAACAGAATTAGGCTATTTGGCCCACTAAGACTGCTCCGCTATTTCATCATGGCTGATCCACTTACCTCATCCCCAATCTTCTACTGTCTGCCTGTATCCCTTTATGCCCTGACTAATCAAGAATCTATTAATCTCTGCTTTAAATATGCCCAGTAACTTGGCCTCCACAGCCACTTGTGGCAATGAATTCCACAGATTCCCCACTCTGGCTAAAGAAATTCCTCCTCATCTCTGTTCTAAATGGATATCCCTTTATTCTGAGGCTGTGTCCTCTGGTCTTGGAGTCCCCAACCATAGGAAACACCTTCTCCACATCCACTGTTTTAAGGCCTTTCAACATTTGATAGGTTTCAAATTCTTCAATAATCTAAAATAGTACAAAATCAGCGTGGCTTCCTTCAGGGAAAATCCTGCCTGACGAACCTGTTGAAATTCTTTGAGTAGATTACAAGTAGGATAGATAAAGGGGATGCAGTGGATGTTGTATATTTGGACTTTCAGAAGGCCTTTGACAAGGTACCACACATGAGGCTGCGTACGAAGTTAAGAGCCCGTGGTATTACAGGAAAGTTACTAACATGGTTAGAGCATTGGCTGACTGGTAGGAGGCAGCAAGTAGGAATAAAAAGATCCTTTTCTGGTTGGCTGCCAGTGACTAGTGGTGTTCTGCAGGGGTTGGTGTTGGGACCACTTGTTTTTATGCTGTATATAAATGATTTAGATGATGGAATAGATGGCTTTGTTGCCAAGTTTGCAAATGATAGGAAGATTGGTGGAGGGTCAGGTAGTGCTTGGGAAACAGGTAGGATGCAGGAGGACTTAGACAGATTAGGAGAATGGGCAAGAAAGTGACAAATGAAATACAATGTTGGAAAATGCATGGTAATGCACTTTGGTGGTAGAAATAAATGTGCAGACTATTTTCTAAGCAGGGAGAAAATCCAAAAATCTGAGATGCAAAGGGACTTGGGAGTCCCTGTGCAGATCACCCTGAAGCTTAACTTGCAGGTTGAGACGGTGGTGAGGAAGACAAATGCCATGTTAGCATTCATTTCAAGAGGTCTAGAATACAAGAGTAAGGATGTGATGCTGAGGCTTTATAAGGCACTGGTGAGGCCTCACCTTGAGTATTGTGAACAGTTTTGGGCCCCTCATCTTAAAAAAGATCTGCTGGCATTGGAGAGGGTCCGGAGGAGGTTCACAAGGATGATTCTGGGAGTGAAAGGGTTATCATACGAGGAACGTTTGATGGCACTGCATCTGTACTTGCTGGAATTTAGAAGGATGACGGGAGATCTCATAGAAACCTTCTGAATGTTGAAAGAGTAGATGTGGAAAGGATGTTTCCCATAGTGGGAGAATCTAGGACAAGAGGGCACAGCCTCAGGATAGAGGGATGCCCTTTCAAAACAAAGATGCGGAGAAATTTCTTTAGCCAAAGGGTGGTGAATTTGTGGAATTTGTTGCCACATGCAGCTGTGGAGGCCAGGTCATTAGGTGTATTTAAGGCAGAGATTGATAGGTTCTTGATTGGACACGGCATCAAAAGTTATGGGGAGAAGGCCAGGAACTGGGGTTGAGGAGGAGAAAAAAAGGATCAGCAATGATTGAATGGTGGAGCAGACTCAATGGGCCAGATGGCCTAATTCTGCACCTATGTCTTAAGGTCTTATATGTAGCCATATGGTTACTGTATGCTTTTAACCTTGCAGATCAAATGTCTTCTGGAAATCCAAATGCAGTACATCTAATGGTTCCCCTTTATCCACAGCACGTTACTCCTCCAAAGGGCATAAATGAGGGATAATGCAAATAGGGTTAGTATAAATGGATATTTCATGCACTCAGTAGGCCAATGAACTGATTTTGGTTCTGTATAACTCCACATACACTGGTCAAACAAGATTTTTCCTTTCACAAAGCCACATCAATTAACTTCGATTTTGTTAAGTGCCTTCCTGTGAAGTCTTTAATAAAGGATACTAACAAAGGAGAACAACTTTGTTTTCCCTCCTCTGCAAGGATACCTTTTCTACTGCTGTACTGTGGTCCCACATTAGGACAGGACTTTAAAGGCTGACTTGCTTCCCACGAGTCAGTGTGGTAGCTATGTGTTCTGCAAGTTGTTCCTGATAGAAACCAGACTGGTTCTGTTGTAGGACATGAATCTACATGACTATTAACATACTTTTGCTCAAGGCTTTGAATGTTTTCAGGAGACCCAGGGCGACATACAGCCCATGTTTAACACTCCATAAGCAAGTAAATATGAATTTCTAGACTTGTGCCCCTACAGTCAGTTTCCTTTTCCTCATGTCAAATCTCATTCAAATTAATTAGCTGAAGACCACTTGCTATATTTTTCTGATATTGCAGAATGTGCTTCCCCCATTCTAATCAATTGGAAGGTAAATGGAAATGTAAAGATTACTGATGAATATATTCAGTTTAACCCTTAATAACTTAATGTATTCCCTGACAAACAAAAATAATAAACGTAGCCTTTGACAAAGGGTTAAATTCACATTTTCAAGTTAGTATTTATTGTATAGACTGGCTCCACACTTTGGAAAATTGGCATCTTGTTTGTTCTTATTTCTGTTGTATTGCGGTTTAGCAGCAGTCAAATAGAACACAGGACAAAATTGGCCCAGTTGAAAATCAGCAAGGTTATCAATGCATGGAGCTGAAAGAGATGGGAAGATCTTAAGTGGATGTCTTGCATCTGTATTTTCTCAGGAAATGGGCACAGAGTGTATAGAATTGAGGCAAAACAGTAATGAGGTTATGGACTCTATCTGGATTACAGAAGAGTAGGTCTTGAGGCAAATTAGGGTGGATAAGTATCCAGGGCCTGACAAGGTGTCCCTTGGACCTTGTGAGAGGCTAGTGTAGAAATCGCAGGAGCCCCAGCAGAGATATTTGAAACATCTTTAACCACAGTGATGTGTCAGAGGATTGGAGGATAGCTAATTTTGTTCTATTGTTCAAGAAAGCCTCTAAGAATAAGCCGTGAAATTAGAAGCTGGTGAGTCTGACATCAGTAGTGGGTAAATTATTGTAAGTTATTCAAAGGGACTGGATGTACAAGTATTTGGTTAAATAGGGCCTGATTAGGGTTGTTATTATGGACTTGTGCATAGGAAGTCATGTTTAATCAATCTTAAAGAGTTTCTTGAGAAGGTTGCCAAGAATGATAATGAAGGAAAGGCAGTGGATGTGGTCTACATGGACTTCAGAAAGCTCTGTGATAAAGTTCTGCATGAGAGGCTGGTCCAGAAAGTTCATCTGGTTGGCATTCAAGATGAAGGAGTAATTTGGATTTGATAGGAGAAGCTAGAGTGTGGCTATAGATTGTTGTCTCTCCTACTTGAGGCCTGTGACTAATGGTGTGCTGCAGGGATAGGGCTGGATCTGTTGTTGTTTGACATCTATATCAATGATTCAGATGATAATGTGGTAAACTGGATCAGTAAATGTGCAGATGACACCAAGACAGGGCAGCTGAGCTATTGGACAGTGAGGAAGACAATCAATGCCTGCAGCAGAATCTGGACCAGTTGGAAAAATGACCTGAAAAATGGCAGATGGAATGTAGTGTAGATAAGTGTGAGGTGTTACACTTCAGAAGGTCAAACCAGGCTAGGATTTACATGGTGAGTGTTAGGGCACTGAAGATCGCGAGAGAACAGAGGGATCTGGGAATACAGATCCATAATTCCTTGAAAGTGGCATCACAGGTAGATAGGGTTGTAAAAAGAGCTTTTGGCATGTTGATCTTTATAAATCAGAGTATAGAGTACAAAAGTTGGGATGTTATTTTGAAGTTGTAGAAGACGTTAGTATAGCCAAATTTGAATTACTGTGTGAAGTTCTGGTCACCTGTGTGCAGAAAAGATGTATATAAGTTTGAAAGAGTACAGGAAAAATTTGCAAGGATGTTGTCAGGACTTGAGGACCTAAGTTATAGGGAAAGGTTGAATGGGTTAGGATTTTATTCCTTGGAATGTGGGAAAATGAAGGGAAATTTGATGGAGATATGCAAAGTTATGAAGGGTATAGATAGGGTAAATGCAAGCAGGATTTTTTCCACTGAGGTTGGGTGAGACTAGAACTGGAGGACATAGGTAAAGAGTGAAAGGTGAAATACTTAAGGGGAACCTAAGGGGTAACTTCTTCATTCAGAGGGTGGTGCGAGTGTGGCATTTGCTCCTAGTAGAAGTGGTAGTGTGGGTTTGATTGCAACATTTAAGAGTAGTTTGGATAAGTACATTGTTGGGTGGTGTATAGAGGGCTATGGTCAAAGTGCAGGAATAAGAGCGTGGCATGGATTAAATTGGTTTTAGATTCTATCTGCACTGCAATGATAAGCAGTCTTTTGTACCAATCAGATTGTAGTTTTAAACTTGGAAGATTTTTAAAAAATTATTAAATAAATGATATACTATGTCTTAAAGTTTCAAACAATTTTAGTTAGCCATGTTAGCTGGATTCAATGAGCTATAATTATCCTGAAACATAATAATTTGCAGCAGTGAAAGTTGGGGGAAGGGAAGAATATATGCTTATGGCACAGTAGACTGAAATTAGCTGTCATTGATATTAATGTGTGAATGCTTAATGCTTTCACATGTCATTCCTCATTTTTTAATGAAGGCATTGCAACATTAAAATAGTGGACAGAAGAACGTCTTACAAATGTACTCACTCTTTGCCCACTAATTATGCTGACTGTGAAATCCAGCTTAATGTATATGACAATATAATACGATCATTCAGTTGAATTTTAGCATTGAATTATTTCTAAGACAAGATATTGAGTATTATGAGATAGTCACATATTGCATTAACAATCTTTGCTGATGGTATTTTTAAAATTCTGTTCTGAATCTATATAACTGACATGACTTTTGTGTAAGAGTACATAGATTCTCTTCTGTGCCAATGGTTGTAGATATATTTATTATGAAGCTGGATGTGTGCAAGAGGTGAAACAAATAGAAAAAATATACTAATAAGTTCAAGAATGTCAGGGAGCTTATGTGAAGCATGAACATTAGCTTAGACCATTGCAAATAATAAAAAAAAACTCTATGTTTTGAGAATCTGAGTTAAAGAAAAAGAAAATTGCTGTTAACACTCAGCAGATCAGACAGCATCTATGGATAAAGAAACAATATTCAGATTGAAGTACCTTCGTTAGAACTTCAGTATAGACCAGTTGGTTTAAATCACCTGTTCTAAAATTTCTATAAAATAGTCTTTCATATCACCAGTGTACTTCTCTTATAGCTGGTGGCCTGTTTTAGAACATTAGGTTTTCTGGTGTTATGCACAAAATATCATTTCAGATTACTCACCTCCTCACTGCCATCTTGCCATGAGTAGCTCTTTAGATCTGTGAAAAGTCATAAAGGAAGAGTAAGCTTTAAAAGAAATAATAGAATCACAGATTGTAATGTTTCCTTCAGTGCAATACAATTTTATTCCTTCCCCCTCCTCTTCCCTTATTCCCTGCTCTGGCCTCTTACCTTTCCTTACCTGCCTATCACTTCCACCTCGGTCCACTCTTCCTTCCCTTTCCCCCATTGTCCAGTCTCCTTCCTATCACATTCCTTCTTCTCCAGCCCTTTACCTTTCCCACCAACCTGGCTTCACCTAACACCTTTCAGCTATCCTCCTTGCCTTCCCTCCCCCCTCACCTTTTTATTCTGGCATCATCCCCCTCCCTATCCACTCACAAAGAAGGGTCTTGACCCAAAACGGTGACTGTTCACTTATTTCCATGGATACTGTCTGACCTGCTGAGTTCCTCCAGCATTTTGTGTACGTTACTATTTTAGTTTTATGTTTCTGAAGTATTAATAGTCGTGGAAGCTGCTGGAAACACTCACTTAATATTAACTCTCTTTTCACAGATATTGTTTGAGTTGTTGAATGTTTCCAGCATTTTCTGCTTTGGTTTTAGATTTTCAGTATCTGCAGATTTGATTTCCATAAGTAGGTCAAATGAATTTGAATCTGCAAGTATAACAACATAACTCCCTCCCAACTTCATTATATGGTGTTTATTAAGGGATGTGTATTTTATTGAACATGCCCAATAACTGACTCAAACACCAAATGAACTCCAAAATAAAGATGTGTTTTGCTATTAGTTCTAAAATATCTATTTTTCAACAGCACACAGACTCACCATTTTTCTTGTCAGGTTAATTATAATGACTGTGTCTACTTGGGATTAATTAAATTAAGGAAAGATCTTTCTTGTTTATATATTATAATATGGACACTTGTTTATTAGATATACCATGTCATACTTTCCCTGATATTTCTGCAAAAAGGCTTTGTTTGTACTTGTTCAATGTGAAAAATAGCTACTATATTAATGATTGCTTCATTGAAGCATCCTTTATTTCCCAAATAGTTTTGCTGTTCAATGAATAGAATGGTCTTTTTCCAATGTAATGTTTAAATTTTTATTCACTCTTAGATTCAAATATTATTTTGTTCTTTGTTTATTCCTCCTGTATTGGGGTTTACATGTTTGTATTTCATTGCTAAATACATTGATTGTAAAAATGTAGAATCAATTACCTTTCAAAAGAGATATTGATAAATTCTATTAATGAGGGAAAATCTGCAGAATTATGAAAGAGCTGAAAAAGCAAATCTGAGATGGCATGTGACAGGTATCAAATATACACAAGTGGCAATGACAATCTCTTAACAAAAGGCAGTCTGACCACCAACTTTTAATATCCTGAGGACCACCATTAACTAGCCCAGCTGCCTAAATAGTTAAGTAGGTCAGAGGATGGGAAACTCACCTCCAAACTCCTTAAACCTTTTCACAAATTTCCAAGATGAAATCTCCACTTGTCTGCACATTTGTAGATTAAGGCACCTTTGAGGGAAAAGCAGAACATAATCTGCATCCTAAACACTATTCTGAATAGTCCCTAGTGCATAGAGTAGTAAGTTATCAGGGCTACTTTGATGTTATCTCTGGAATCTGTGATGTCCATCGCTAAGAAGAGCTAGATAGAGTAGCAAGCTCATGAAACTGCCAATACCTCCATACCACATACCATACTAATCTGGAATCATTTTGCCCTTTACTTATCTTTTATTGGCCTGAAATCCTGAAACACCCTACCCAACAATATCATGGTTAAAACTTCAACAGAATGACGTGAGTGCTTCAGGAAAACGGCTTACTACCATCATGTTGACCAGTAATTTGACCAATAAATGCTTGTCATATTGGTAAATACTCAACTTCATAAATGAAAAAAAGAGAATTGACTTATTAAGGTTGAAAGAGTACAGAGAAAATTTACCGGGTCTGGAGGACCTTAGTAATGGGGGAAGATTGAATAGGTTAGGACTTTATTCCCGAGAATGTAGACTATTGAGAGGAGATTTGATAGAGGTATATAAAATTATGAGGGTTATAGACAGGGTAAATGCAAGGAGACTTTTTCCACTGAGGTTGTGTGGGACTACAACTAGGGGTCATGCATTAAGGGTGAAAGATGAAAAGACTAAGGGGAACATGAGGGGAAAACTTCCATAGTCAGAGGGTCATGGGAGTGTGGAGTAAGCTGCCAGTGCAACTGGTGCATGCGAGCTTGATTTCAATGTTTAAGTAAAGTGTGTATAGGTACATTGATAGTAGGGGTATGGACGTCTGTGGTCCCGGTTCAGGTCAATGGGAGTGGACAGTTTAAATGGCTTTGGCATGGACTAGATGGACCGAAGGGCCTGTTTCTCTGTTGTACTTTTCTATGACTCTATGACCTCTTAAAGAGATCCCACTGACATGATGATGGAGTGAATAGACTACTGATTTCTGAATATACTTGATGATTTTTGCTTTTCCCTTTTTGTAAAGTTGTCAGAAACTTGCCAACAGAAAGTTCTTCCTAGAAGCTGGAGTCCTAGGGATCTTGGTCCACAGCTCATGAAAATAACCACACAAGTAGATAGGGTGGTAAAGAAGGCATTGGTCAAAGCATTGCATATAAGAGTCAGGAAATCATGTTGAGCTATACAAAACATTATTAGGCCACACTTGAACTGCTGTGTACATTTTTGGTTGCCTCAATGCGCAAAAGATGTAGAGGTTTTGGAAAGGATACAGATGGTGTTTATCAGGGTGCAACCTGGATTGGGGGATATGAGCTAACAGGGTAGGTTGGACAAACTGACTGTTTTCTCTGGAGCATTAGAGGCTGCAGGGAGGTCTGAAGTTCATTAAAATGTGAGAGAGAGGGTAGATAAATAAAGTAGACATACAAAAGCTTTTTCCCAGGTAGAAATGCCAAATACTAGAGCAATGGTTCAAGATAAGAGCCCATGGTATTACGGGAAAGTTACATACATGGATAGAGCATAGGTTGATTGGCAGGAAACAGAGAGTGGGAATAAAGGGATCCCATTCTGGTTGGCTGCTGGTTACCAGTGGTGTTCCACAGGGGTCTGTGTTGGGGCTGCTTCTTTTTATGTTGTATATCAACGATTTGGATTATGGAATAGATGGCTTTGTGGCTAAGTTTGCTGATGATACAAAGATAGGTGGAGGGGCCGGTAGTGCTGAGGAAACAGAGAGTCTGCAGAGAGACTTGGATAGATTGGGAGAATGGGCAAAGAAGTGGCAAATGAAATACAATGTTGGAAAGTGTACAGTCATGCACTTTGGTAGAAGAAATAAGCAGGCAGACTGTTAATTAAATGGGGAGAGAATTCAAAGTTCTGAGATGCAATGGGACTTGGGAGTCCTTATGCAAGATACCCTTAAGGTTAACCTCCAGGTTGAGTCGGTGGTGAAGAAGGAGAATGCAATGTTGGCATTCATTTCTAGAGGAATAGAGTATAGGAGCAGGGATGTGATGTTGAGGCTCTATAAGGCACTGGTAAGACCTCACTTGGAATACTGTGTGCATTTTTGGGCTCCTTATTTAAGAAAGGATGTGCTGATGTTGGAGAGGGTTCAGAGAAGATTCACTAGAATGATTCTGGGAATGAGAGGGTTAACATATGAGGAACGTTTGACTGCTCTTGGACTGTACTCCTTGGAGTTTGAAGAATGGGGGGAATCTTATAGAAACATTTCGAATGTTGAAAGGCATGGACAGAGTGGATGTGGCAAAGTTGTTTTCCATGGTGGGGGAGTCTAGTACGAGAGGACATGACTTGAGGATTGCAGGGCGCCCATTCAGAATAGAGATGCGAAAAAAAATTTTTAGCCAGAGGGTGGTGAATCTATGGAATTTGTTGCCACGGGCAGCAGTGGAGGCCAAGTCATTGGGTGTATTTAAGGCAGAGATTGATAAGTATCTGAGTAGTCAGGGCATCAAAGGTTATGGTGAGAAGGTGGGGGAATGGGACTAAAGGGGAGATTGGATCAGCTCATGATGAAATGGCGGAGCAGACTCGATGGGCCATATGGCCGATCTTAAATAAGGAGCCCAAAACTGAACACAGTATTCCAAGTGAGGTCTTACCAGTGCCTTATAGAGCCTCAACATCACATCCCTGCTCCTATACTCTATTCCTCCAGAAATGAATGCCAACATTGCATTTGCCTTCTTCACCACTGACTCAGCCTGGAGGTTAACCTTAAGGGTATCCTGCACGAGGACTCCCAAGTCCCGTTGCATCTCAGAACTTTGAATTCTCTCCCCATTTAAGTAATAGTCTGCCCATTTATTTCTTCTACCAAAGTGCATGACTGTACACTTTCCGACATTGTAATTCATTTGCCACTTCTTTGCCCATTCCCCCAATCTATCCAAGTCTCTCTGCAGACTCTCTGTTTCCTCAGCACTACCGGCCCCTCCACCTATCTTTGTATCATCAGCAAACTTAGCCACAAAGCCATCTATTCCATAATCCAAATCGTTGATACACAACGTAAAAAGAAGCAGCCCCAACACAGACCCCTGTGGAACACCACTGGTAACTGGCAGCCAACCAGAATGGGATCCCTTTATTCTCACTCTCTGTTTCCTGCCAATCAACCAACGCTCTATCCACGTATGTAACTTTCCCGTAATTCCATGGGCTCTTAGCTTGTTTAGCAGTGTCATGTGCAGCACCTTGTTAAAGGCCTTCTGAAAATCCAAATACACAACATCCACTGACTCTCCCTTGTCTAGCCTACTTGTAATTTCCTCAAAAAATTGCAATAGGTTTGTCAGGCAGGATTTTCCTTTAAGGAAACCATGCTGAGTTCTGCCTATCTTGTCATATGCCTCCAGGTACTCCGTAACCTCATCCTTGACAATCGATTCCAACAACTTCTCAACCACCGATGTCAAGCTAACAGGTCTATAATTTCTTTTTTGCTTCCTTGCCCCCTTCTTAAATAGCGGAGTGACATTAGCAATCTTCCAGTCCTCCGGAACCAGGCCAGAATTTATCGACTTTTGAAAGATCATTGCTAATGCCTCCGCAATCTCCACTGCTACTTCCTTCAGAACACGAGGATGCATTCCATCTGGTCCAGGAGAATTATCTACTCTTAGACTATTCAGCTTCCTGAGTACTTTCTCTGTCGTAATTGTGACTGCGCATATTTCTCTTCTCTGACACCCTTGAATGTCCGGTATATTGCTGATGTCTTCCTCAGTGAAGACTGATGCAAAATACTCGTTCAGTTCCTCTGCCATCTCCTTAACTCCCATTACAATTTCTCCAGCATCATTTTCTATCGGTCCTATATCTACTTTTACCTGTCTTTTACTCTTTATATACTTGAAAAAGCTTTATGTATCCTCTTTGATATTATTTGCTAGCTTCCTTTCATTGTTCATATTTTCTCTCTTAATAATAGCTTCTTTGCATGATATGAGATTGTATTTTTCCTTGTAACTGTTCGTTTAATAAATTCAGTTTTTTCAAATACTTTAGATCTCAGAGAGCAATGGACCCTCTGTAGCTTCCTACCTTTGAAGCAGCACCATCAGTTGCACAAGCCATTTTATTTTCCAGTGGAATATTTTCTCCCAAGAAATAGCTCTTCAGTTCTTCAAAAATAGTTTCACTGTTGGCATTGGTCTTAAGCTTTTGGGCAAAAAGCATTCAAAAACCTAACAAATTTAATCAGAAGTGCTTTGTTATCGTGTAATGTACTCACCAAGAAAAGTGAATTGAATTTCCTTTCAAAATAAGTATCAGGGATTGAATGGAAGTTGTAGTGGTAGATGCTGATGCAGTGGTAGGCTTCATGCGATTTTGCTGTTTAGCTGTTTCTGGCAGATAACACCACTGCAGTAACTGCAACTTTCATGTCACATTTTATAACTGTTATACCATGCATGGGTCATTGGACATTAACAGAACCAGTCTCCTGTTCTATAGTAGCTGATTGGCCTTACTGCAGACAGTCCTGCCCAATCTACAGTTCGTGATTTGGGGTGGATGTGGATCGTGTCTCAGTGGGCGGCCCTGCAGAGTATGGATGGTGATTTGTGCATGGTTAAGCAGGAACAGAGATAATGATTGATGTGCTGCACTCTCCCACACATCCAGGCTAGGCTGTTTTGCTGCAGCATTTGCATCATCTAGCATATTTTCCCATTCATTTCATTTAGGGTTCCAAATAAATTACAGTACACGTATTCATTTCTTTTTTTTTATTTAAGTAATATTTCATTAAAATAGTAACTTATCATGGCCCATTCAGAAGCTCCTGTGGCCCCCAATTTCTTGTTTTTTTTATTTATGGGCCCCTACAAAATCTGGCATGGCCCACTTTGAGAACCACTGTCCTAGAGGGTATGTATTTAAGGTGAGAGGGGGAAATTCAGAGGAGTTGTGTGGTACATGTTTTTTACACAGTGGTAAGTGCCTGGAATAAGGTGCCAGGGTTGTAGTGGAAGCAGATATGATTAAGAGACTTTTAGATGGACACATGGATATGCAGAGAATGGAGGGATATGGATTATGTGCAGGCTGCAGAGATTCAAAGGAGGTTCATGAAAATGACTCTGGGATTGAAAGGTTTATCACATGAGGAGCATTTGATGGTTCTGGGCCTGCGTTTACTGGAATTCAGAAGAATGAGGATGTTGGGGATTCTAAAACCACAGGGCGCAGCTCAGAATAAAGGGACATCCATTTAGAATGGAGATAAGGAGGAATTTCTTCAGCCAGAGGGTATTGAATCTGTGGAATTCGTTGCCACAGGCTACTGCAGAGGCTAAGTCATTGGGTATATTCAAGGCAGAGGTTCACGGGTTGTTGATTAGTCAAGGTATGAAGGGATACGGGGAGAAGCAGGAGATTGGGGCTGAGGGAAATGGATCAGCCACAATGAAATTGTGGAGCAGATTCAATGGGCCAAATGACCTACCGGTAATTCTGCTCCTATATCATATGGTCTATTTAGTTTAGTTTGGAATTCTATTTGACACAGACTTTCTGGGCCTAAGGGCTTGTTCCTCTGCTGTGCTGTTTAATGTTGTATGTACGTTGAGCATGAGGGCACACACAAAGGCAAATCTACTGTAGGTAGGTATTCATATCTCCGGTACCCAGAGAAGTAGTTACTGCTGGAGGGCAGGAGCAGGAATGCTAGAATCTCCTTCATTGTAATCCTGGAAATTTATTGCTCCACTAGTTGAGGCTATTTGCATTTATATGGTGAAGGGATCTAATCCGTGATTTCACTTGTTCAGTGCTATCATGAATTACAGTATTCATTTATCTGGTTGGGAAGATTATAGATATAGATACACACACACACACACACACACACACACACACACACACACACACAGAGTTGTATGAAAACAGAATAGCATGATAAAAGTATTTATCTTTGTATGAACTTTAATGAGATTTTGAGCCACTTAATTACTGTAATCAAAGTTAACATCTAAAATTCTGACAAACTCTTCAGTGTTCTTATTCATTTTACAATTAAAAATATTTTGTACTCTCATTTGCATAATCAGTGGAAGGCTGAAAAACAAATGCTATAATTATTGGATGTACACATTAAATGCATATTGTTTCTTTGCTGAAATTCAATCTTGCCATATGAAGATATATTCAACATCACTCAACACTACGCTTAATTGGATCACTGTTTTCATGACAGTGGAAGAAAGAGCAGTGCTTTATTGTGTGAAGTTCGCATTGTGAATCAGTTATACTGGCTAATTACTGAAAGACAAGTCGGCAATGATGCTTTTGCAAGGCAATTAACTTTTTGTGAGAAATGCTTTTCAACTCATTGAATTTTTTACTTCATGTCTTGAAATTTAAGGTCTAAATTTGGAATGGGCTTTTAACTTATTACACAAAACTTTCAAGGCAACAAATCTAGATTTTATTTTTATTTTTTTGAGATACGGTGGAGAATAGGCCCTTCTGGCCCTTTGAGCCGTGCCACCCAGCAATCCCCCAATTTAATCCTAGCACACTTGCTTTAAAGGAATATTTAGGCAAAGATAAAGTTTATGTATACAAATTGTTCACATTATGTGGATACACAGGTCTAGGTGTTAAGGTGGAAGAAATGTTCCAACAATGGATATATGCAAGGCTTTATTGAGTTTATCACAATGTGGTGGAGGAACTCAGCAAATCAGGCCGCATCTACGGAGTGGAATAAACAGTTGACATTTCAGGGTTATCACTGTTTCGAGTAGGTTCCATTCTTCAGGTCATTTGATGTTTCGTTTCTTGGCCTGAAGTGTTGTTTGTTCATTACTCTCATAGATTCTGCCTGACCTGCTGAGTTCCTCCAGCATTTTGTGTACGTTGCTTAAGATTTCCAGTATCTGCAGAATCTCTTGTATTTATTGAGCTTATTATCTCTACAGTAGATACCAACATCACTGATATAAGTTGACAATAATGTAAGAAATAAGAGCAGAGATGGGTTATTATGGTTATTATTAGAGGATGCTAAGAGGATGCAGGGTGACTTGGATAGGTTAGGTGAGTGGGCAAATTCATGGCAGATGCAATTTAATGTGGATAAATGTGAGGTTATCCACTTTGGTTGCAAGAACAGGAAAACAGATTATTATCTGAACGGTGGCCGATTAGGAAAAGGGGAGATGCAACGAGACCTGGGTGTCATTGTACACCAGTCATTGAAGGTGGGCATGCAGGTACAGCAGGCGGTGAAAAAGGCAAATGGTGTGTTGGCAAAAGGATTTGAGTACAGGAGCTGGGAGGTTCTACTGCAGTTGTACAAGGCCTTGTTGAGACCGCACCTAGAATATTGTGTGCAGTTTTGGTCCCCTAATCTGAGGAAAGACATTCTTGCCATAGAGGGAGTACAGAGAAGGTTCACCAGATTGATTCCTAGGATGGCAGGACTTTCATATGAAGAAAGAATGGATCGACTAGGCTTATACTCACTGGAATTTAGAAGATTGAGGGGGGATTTTATTGAAACGTATAAAATTCTAAAGGGATTGGACAGGCTAGATACAGGAAGATTGTTTCTGATGTTGGGGAAGTCCAGAACGAGGGGTCACAGTTTAAGGATAAAGGGGAAGCCTTTTAGGACCGAGATGAGGAAAAGCTTTTTCACAGAGAGAGTGGTGAATCTGTGGAATTCTCTGCCACAGGAAACAGTTGAGGCCGGTTCATTGGCTATATTTAAAAGGAAGTTAGATATGGCCCTTGTGGCTAAAGGGATCAGGGGGTATGGAGAGAAAGCAGGTACAGGGTTCTGAGTTGGATGATCAGCCATGATCATACTGAATGGCGGTGCAGGCTCGAAGGGCCGAATGGCCTACTCCTGCACCTATTTTCTATGTTTCTATTATATACATGTACTCCCTTAGTAACATCGTGGTTGGTCTGATCTTTGGCCGAATGCCCAGTTTCCTGCCTGATTCCATTATAGTTCAAATCTCTTAAATATTGTTTAGCACACATTTAATGAGTTGACTGTCCAAGGTAGAGAATTCCAAAGATTCACATTCCTTTCAGAAGAAATTCCTCCTCCTCCTGCTCCCAATCTTTTATCCAGAGAATACACCCCATGAATTGGATACTGAGGAAAACATTCTCACATCTTGTACCTTAGAAGCCCCTAGAAAGATATCTCAATAGTTTAACTTCCATATAAACTGCAGAGCGTATACTTTATCAGTGATTTATCATACATCTAATTGGTGTTTCATAAATCAATCACTGCTTGTGAAGTACTGTATTTTCTTCTGATAGTTTATCAGGTTCACAATCCCTCTTAATTGGGACAGGTTGTTGCTGAACATTTTCTAACTAGCTTCAGTCATGTGCACATCGTGCGGCCATGAAACACTACACCACACTTAGATATAACTGTTTTAAAATAGCGTCACTTGCATTTTTGAGTTCAAAAACTAGTGATTTTTGTCACTGGTAGTCAACGAGTAATAAACTGTAAGACAATTTAGAAATGTTTTGCTTATTGTGTTTAAAAGCATTCAGGCTTAGAGATGCCCAGAATGGCTGCGAGTGAAAATGAAATGATTTTACTACTTCAGCAAGATAGGAACTAATGATCATCATAGCTTGTCACACCAGACAGCCAGCCACTCTAGTGTTGTTTGGTTGATGTTGACAGGTCATTGTCAGCTAAATCAGGTGAGAGTGGGCAGTTGCACAGAACGTGTTCAATGTTCTGCACCCTTTCGCCACACTCACAGGATTTGCTGGTCTTTAAACCCCACTTCGCCATATTGTCTCCCGTCCTACAAACTCCTACTCTCACTCTGTTGAGAGTGCACCACTTCCGTCTGTCAAACAGTGCCCCGTCTGGCAACATTTCTGTGGGGTCTTGCACTGTATTGTTTGCTGGGGTTCTGGCTTCTGTTTGTTGCCAGAGGTCAATCCTGTATGTTTGGGGGGTTGTCCCGTGTGGTAGTTTCTCCACTGTACAAAGCTTTGCCTCGATTTTAGGCGGTTGGAAACTGGCACATGATGAAGTACTGGGTGCCGTGGATCTGAATTCTGTTTACCTTTTTCAGTTTTTGTTGTAGTGTGTCTTCGGATCTCTGGGGAAGCAATGCCTGCAAATCTGTAAATTATGTAAGTGGGTGTGGGCCCGTGATTATTCGGCACACTTCGTTAAGCAATGGGTCTATTTTCTTCGCTTGGGCTGATCTGCCCCACACAGGTGCACAGTATTCTGCAGGTGCATAGCAGAGTGCTAGGGCAGTGATCCAAGTGTGTGAGCATTAGCTCCCCATTTCGTGTCTGCTAATTTTTTCAAGAGAGAATTGTGAGAGCCAACTTCCCCTCAGAGTTTTTGGATGTGGGTGGCAAGTGAGAGCGTCCTATCCAGTGTCACGTCCAGGTAGGTTGGAGTCAGATGGTGTTTGAGCTCCATCCCACACCAGAAGATCTTGAGTTTCTGAGCTGCTTCTTGATTCCTCAGGTGGAATGCACACACTTGAGTTTTTGATGGATTTGGGTTCAAAGACCATTTTTCATAATACTGCTTCATTGCTTCAAGGACTGCTGTAAGTCATACTTCAACTTCTTGGAAGGAGTTAGCTTGTGTTGCTAGGCTTAGGTCATCTGCATAGATAAACCTGCTTGTGTTAGGAAAGTTTGGTTGGTTGTTTGTGTAAACACTAAATAGTAGAGGTGCCAGGACTGATCCCTGTGGTAGTCCCTTCTTTTGTGGACGCCACCTGCTCTTAATTCCATTCATTTCTACATAAAATCTACGATTTTCTAGGAGGCTTCTTATTACTTTGACTGTGGTTTCATTCTTTAACATTTTAGATAATTTCAGTAGAAGGCCTCTGTGATTCACAGTATCGTATGCTGCTGTTCAGTCAACGAATACTGTAATTTGTTGCATTTCAAAGCCATCTTCAGTATACTGGGTTAAGTTCAGGACTTGACTGCAGCAAGAGCAGCCTGGCCTGAACCCGGCTTGGTCTGGTGTTGGAAGATCTTCGACTGAAGGGGATGTTCTTTTCAGTATGAATCTCTTGTAGAGCTTATAGAGGGTGCAGAGCAAGGAAATCGGTCTGTAATTTTTAGGAATGTTGGGGTCTTTATTGGGTTTTAGGAGAGGCTCCTCCACTTTTTAGGTATTTTTAATGATCTTAGGCAACAGTTAAAAAGGGACAGAAGCCAGTGGAGTGCTTTAGGTCCAAGATGTTTAAGGAATACATTAAGAATCCCATCTATGCCAGCAGCTTTGTTGGATTTTAGCTGTGATACTTCATCCTTTAATTCTGCTAGGTTGAGAGGTGGGAATTTGTTATTCCCGTTTGAGAGAGCTGACTCCATCTCCTGATGTTGCTTTTCCTTTTGCCTCCGTTCCTTGTTATTTGGTCGACCATTTAGTATCAGTTGATGGGTAACCTGATTGAGTGTTACGGCAGCAATTCTCTGTGGTGGTCTATTGTCTGAGTTGAGATAAGAACTACAAAGAATAAAGGTATTGAAAATCATCTTGAATGTTACAGTTAAACTGAGGATTTGGAGGATGCAACTGTCAAAAGCAGTCCAATATCTGCATTAGGTGTCTATGCTGATTTTGTTCATTTACAGTCAATCAAAATAACTTGTCAATGTACACTGAATGAATTCCTCCACCAATAACTATTAGAAGCTAATACACAGTTTTATAGTACTTTACTAGTATTGTATGGTGTATGAATTCATTCTGAATTTTATTTAAATACATAATTTGTTACTCAGCTTGTCTTTTTTATATACCTTTTTAACTATTTCAATGAAGATTTGGCTAATTGGGTCAGCTGCTTAATTGGGCCAAAATGTACTGGTCCTGATGTGTCCTAATTAGCTGGAATCCACTTACTTGATCATAATAAATAAATTCAATAAATGCAACCATGAGTACAAAATAGCAGATGATTATAGTGTAGTCTGTAGCACTATAAAAAAAGTCAATAATAGAATGACAGAGGTAGAGTTAGGAGTATGAGAACATGGCAGCACTACTGGGATGGCAGTGTGAAAGAGCTGATTAGAACATAGAAAACCTATAGCACAACACTGGCCCTTCAGCCCACAAAGCCGTGCCAGACATGTCCAGTCAAACGATAGGGAGTGAAGCCCTTCTTAAGTCCCTTGAATGTTTCTGTTCTAGCACACTGTTAAAGGTTTATCCCTGCTACTTAATGCACAGTTCAGGACAGGTGTGTTTTGTCATTTAGCCTTGTGGCTTGTTGTATATTCAGTGAGCATCCCTTAGCACTATAACAAAAGAATGGGTATCTAGAGTTGGTGCACAAAAGCTTTTGAACCAGCTACAAGCATTGAGTATTCAGAAGTATTCTGCTAGAAGGGATATGGTTCCATAAATATGTAATTCTGCAGTTACCTGTCTGAGTCCAAAATGTTAAAGTTAAGTGTGATTATAGACATTGCAACTGTAGCTATTATTCATTATTTTCTTTAAAATGTATAAAACATTATGTCGGGAGAGATTTTCTCCAGAAGATCTGCTATATCAAATAAAGACTTTTATACCTCCCATTTACAGCTTCCCTGTGGCTCTGTTTAGTCAGTCACAACATAGTCCAAACTTGTGGAAATTGGCTTATAGCTGGAGTATCTGCATTCAGATCCTCCTTTTGGCATGATATATGTGAACCCATTCATCCCAGTGCAACTTTACAAGTGCAAGGGAGAAAAGGAACTTCCTTAAAATTATTTGTATTTTCAATCATCTTTCACCAGCTGAAAGCATTATTATCAAAGCAGTTTCCTTACCTAGGCAAAATGCAGCTCTCTCCGATTTCGATTTGCTCAAGGGAATCATGTGCAGAACTGCTTGAGACTTGCCTTCATTTGTGCACCTGAGCCGTTTGCAGAGTTCTGGCGCAGAGATCTTTCCTCTTGGTGTTTGAAATATTATGCAAGCCAGGTTCTTGACATCACTGTGTAGATTCTGTGAACAAGAGGTCCTGATTTGACCGATATGAGCCTGCCTGACTCCTAATAGCTCTGGCAACACAAAGGATGTGCTAACACAGTTCTGAAAATAAATACAGCTGTCAAGCAGAGGTCGCAGTATAATGAGATAGTGGATGTATTACACTAGCTTACTGTAATTTCTATAATATGCCCCAAATATGCATTCACATATTTTAACAGATCACATCATAGCATAATGCTGCTGGTGAATGTGAGGATAACTTGACAATGAGACTTTTTCTTTATGTTCTTCTTAGTTTGATTCATTAGTCCTTGCAACATCAAGCACAATAGAATTCAGCAAAATATGCCTGGTATCCTCCCTTTATGCCTTGAGATGTGCTGTCCTTTGGTAGTCACATCTGAGGCCACTGCTGTACTGTTAGAGAATTGTCACTGTTTATTGACCAAGTCTAGTTTCAGTGTGGTGACCTTAAAGCTGCCAGTACAATTCCTCAATGATCAGGCTGATGTACAATGCCACTAGTACTGACAAAAAGACAGCTGTTTGCTTACTAAAATTAACAACAATACAATAAATTGGAGAAAGTAGCATTTATATATTTCCAGTAAGGTGATAGAAAATCAAACAAAGCAGAACAAGAACAGACCCTTCAGCCCACAATGTATGTATCAACTATGATCCCAATTAAACTTTATATCTTCCTGTACATATCCCATCATTCCTTATCTGTTCATGTTTCAATCTAACTCCCTTTTGTGATCTTCCTTATTTTGTTTTCTTTTTCTTATTTGAGAATCTTGTGCTACCCAGTTCTGCAAATGGAAACTCACTTCTGTGCCATTCCTTAACCAGTTGTTGTGAGTTAGCTTAGAGCAACATGTGACAGGGTGAATGTACATGAGTTACATGTACATGATGTTAATGTGCTGGGGTATTTAAGATGAAGAGTGCATCATACATAATAAAGTACAAACAAAGTGACCTACGTGGTCATTGTCTGAATACAGTGCATGTATGTTAACTATGCTGCAAATTTCTTTTTTTTTCTCCCCACTTCACTATGTCCAAAGTAATCTCTGCTCAAACATATTGGAGCATTCTTCAGGATGTAATTAAGTGCCACCTAATGGGGAAGATTCTGTCAGTATTGCTTTCTCATTATCAGAGTACCACACCGTAGCAATGCGCAAGGTGCAGGAGGAACTCAGCAGGTCAGACAGCATCTATGGAGGGGAATGAACAGTTGATGTTTTGGGTTGAGACCCTTCATCTGTACTCAATTAGTCTGTTCCTTATTGATTTGCATTTCCTGCAGATCCCATGCCTTTTGTTTAAAGAAGTTTAAACTAAATTTACTTATAACATGTACATCGAAACACAAAATATTTGTGTCAACAACCATCACAGTCTGAAAATGTATTGGGAGCGGCCCATCTGCGTGAACATAGCACACCCGTGACTTACTAACTCTAACCCATACATCTTTTCGGAAAAGCTTGCCATTTTAACAAAATTCTGCTGCTATATCCACAGAGACTCTGGAAATCACAGTACTTGGGACATTTACATTTTGCAATGATTCCAAACATTCACAATAATCAGATTAGCTATGATCAGATTCTGAAGGCTGTTTGTCACTAACCTTGCTACTATGCAGTAGAGATGAAAGCAAATCCCAAACTAATAATGTGGCCGTTATATATTTGTGATATGAGTGTTTACAATCCCTTAATACAGATTCTTCCCTCTCCTGTTCATCCCTTACCTACTGCCACCAAGCATTTTGCTATTCTTTTGGCCATCTGATCCATTTTGTATTGCTTTCGCAATGCCTATAACCTGTTCGAGACCAACACTTGATTTTCTATTCACAACTATATTTCATTGCAAGAAATGGCAAATTGATGGCCCAGATATGAAAGCTGATTACTGCAGGATTTGACTCCATTCAGAGTGCTGGGTTCTGAAGCTTCTTATTAACACAAGGTATCAATGTTCTGCTCTTCATTGTTATCAGCCAAAATAGGATAATTCTTAAAAGATGATTCTTTTTAGAGCAAATGTTTGAATTAGAATTGCTTATCAGCTAAAGGCATAAAACTATCAAGGAGGAGAATCATATATTCATAGAATCAAGCAATCTACAACACAGAAATAGACCATCCAATCTTTGTGTTCTATGCTCTTCAAAAGAACAGTCATTCTTTGACCTACACTCAGTGGCCATTTTATTAGTTACAGGAGTGGAACCCAGTGTGGTCTTCTGTTGCTGTAGCCCATCTATTTCAAGGTGTGACATGTTGTGTGTTCAGGGATGCTCTTCTGCACACCACTGTTGTAACTTGTGGTTATTTGAGTTATTGTCATCTTCCTGTCAGCTTGAGCCAGTCTGGCCATTCTCCCTTGACCTCTCTCATTGACAAAGTATTTTCACTCTCAGAACTTGCGCACACTGGATGTATTTTGTTTTTTTCACTATTCTTCGTAAACTCCAGAGACCGTTGTGTATAAAAAAACCTAGTAGATCAGCAGTTTCTGAATTACTCAAATCACCCCATCTGACACCAATGATTATTCCATGGTCAAAATCACTTAGGTCAAATTTCTTCCCCATTCTGATGTTTGGTCTGAACAACAACTGAACCATGTCTACATGCTTTTATGCTGCCACATGATTGGCTGATTAGATATTTGTATTAACGAGCTGGTGTACAGGCATACCTAACAAAATGGCCACTGAGTGTATACTCCTGCTTTTGTTAGTGGTTTGTAAATTCCTCATCCTTACTTTTAAGAGTGTCAATAGCATTGGCTCTCCCTCCCTCATTTAGAAAACAAAATCCCTTACCTTATCTCCCCTTCAGACCATCTGGCAGTACTTTAGTTATTGGCTCACTTGCCAGACGAAATATTTTTTCTGTATCAACTCTTATAAAAACCTCTTATCATAATGCAAATATGGCTTTGAGCCATCTCTGAACCTTTGCTGTTGTAAGAAGGACAATCCTTTCTCAATCTCTCCTTATCCACCACCAGTAAATTATATCTGTACCCTTTTACTGCTGTTAACTCTTTTCTATAGTGTGGTGCCTAGAACTACTCAACTAATCAGAGATTCTGTTTTTTTGTGTGTTCTGTGTTGTTCTGCCAAGCATTGTGGGCTTGTTATGTTGACACTAAAATGTATGGCGACACTTGGGGTCTAGCCCCAGAATATTCTTTGGTTGTGTTGGTTGTTAATGCAATCAATGCATTCCACTGTATTTTTCAATGTACCTGTATAAATAAATGCATTTGAATCTGAATGATGAAATATCAGCACTATACTTTTGACTTTATCATGGCCCTGTGTCATATTTACCTCTGGCTGACAGTTTTGAAGGGAAACATCGGTTAGGATCTTCTAATGGATTAGTCTGTGTGCTACATCTATGCTTGTATATCACAGTGCAGAAGTCATGAACACAATAGAATTTACCTCTTGAGTGTACCCTGAGACCAATGGCAGATCCTTTTCAATAGCTGAAGAACTGGAAACGCTTCGTTTCTGGCTGTTCTGTGTTTATCAGCCACTGGTATCTCACCCAGCCATGTTCAGCTGGATGAACTTGTTATTTATTAAAAAGATAGGTAAATGTTAAGATTTATGATTACTTTCCATTCTTCTTTACATTTATTTTTTATTCATTTGTGGTAGTTTCATGAATTTACTAATTTAAGTTACTTCTGTAATAATGCTCAAATTTTTTGGGTGTTTTAGTCTATTTTAAATGTTGTGAAGCCAAAGGCATTCAAAACCTGGTTGTAAAGGTGTGTTACCTTTATGGCATTTGTTTAGTTTATAATATTTTCGCTTTAGTAATTCATTTGTTAGCATTTTTTAGTTAAAGTTAGGATTGTTTAAAATAAATTTGTTGTCTGTGATATATTGCGGCATGTGATGACGTCACATACGGTTTTGCTGCGTCTTGTGGGAAAATACCGGTTTGGAGAAATGGGAAGGAGGGGGCTCACATGTGCAGGATCAGCGCAAGAAAAGTTTTCTTTCTACGCACTAGAAACATAGTGAAGCAACGCCGTAAGTTCATGAGATAATCGATATGTTGAATTAAAATGTTAACGCTGATTCTGTTAAAAGTAATGACGGTTGATAAGGTTTATGTTTTCGTTAGTTAAAGAGTTGCGGATAGTTTGTGTTGAAGTGTATTTAAAGCAGTCAATGGCGTAGGTAGATTCTGACTATATGCTGCATTTTAATGTAATGTAGTTGTTGTAGTTTTACTTTTGCAAGTATTTATGATGTAAATGTGATGTCAAGAAGAAAACAAATACTGTATACATTTTGTATTGTTTTATCAACAGTTTTCACCATACATTAATGTGGAAGAGTGAATGGTAAATGGTTAATCTTACTGCGATCCTGTTTTCATTGACTACGGTTTACCTCGGTGTTTAGTTCAGAGTTCTCTTACACCTGAGCGAGAACACTACAAAAGGCTTTTAGTACAAACTGTCAAAAAGTCGCCAGGTTCTAATGCCTGAGGCTTAGTTGTTGTGTGTGAGATAACTATTAGATAGCTGAGGCTGTGAGGTGTGAGCTCACAGGGAAGCCTGTGATCTGTGTTGGCATGACATCTAAAACTTTGACAAACTTCTATAGAAATGTAGTGGAGAAGGTATTGACTGGCTGCATCACAGCCTCATATGGAAACATCGTTGCCTCTAAATAGAAAATCCTACAAAAAGCAGTGGATTTGGCACAGTACACCATGGGTAAAGCCCTCCCAACCATTGAGCACATCTACATGACAGGCTGTAATTGGAAAACGGCATCCATCATCAGAGGTCCCACCTCCCAGATCATCCTCTCTTCTTGCAGTTGCCATCAGGTGGAAGTTACAAGAGCATCAGGATTCGCACCACCTGGTTCAAGAACAGTTACTACTCCTCAACCATCAGGCTATTGAACAAAAGTGGATAACTTCATTCACTTGCCCCATCATTGAAATGTTCCCACAAACAATGGTCTCACTATTAAGGACTCTTTTTCTCATTATCTCATGATCTCATTATTTATTGCTATTTATTTATATTTGCATTTACATATTTTGTTGTCTTCTGCACTCTACTTGATCTTTCATTGTTATAGTTACTATTCTATAGATTTGCTGTGTATGCCCACAGGAAAATGAAACTCAGGGTTGTATATGGTGACATATATATACTTTGATAATAAAATTTACATTGAACTTTGAACAAAAGGGATTAGAACAGTATGAGATTGAGAACAGGCCCTTTAGTATGATCCGGGCTATTCTATTTGCAACCTAAGTAATGAACATCCCGTCTTAATACCTGACTCATTTGCTATGCATTTCTGTGTATATAGAAACCTATGTTGCTCGTCTTCAGTTTCAAAAATCATCCCATTTACATAATATAAATGACAAGGATGCAAAACCAGGGAGAGGATTGAAGGCAGAGTCTGTGGTGACTGTCAAGAAATGTGCTTTTGCACTTCCCAGGTATTGATGTTGGACATCTTGCCTAGGTAAAGGTGGGTGTGCAGGGAGTCTGGGTGGAGATTCTGTGGGTTCAGCAAGAGATAGTGGAGCAAAATTTTAAGCCTTCCTTTCCCTAAATCTATCCCTCACCCATTCCTTTATATGTCTAAAGTATGTTCAATAATTAAAACATATAGGGGTGGTAATCTGTCTCTTTTTACCAGAATATATCACTTGCACTTCTCTGCATTAAACTTCAACTGACAATTTCAAAGTACATTTATTATCAAAGTATGTATAAATTGTACAGCCTTAAGATTTGTCTACTTACAGGCAGTCACAAAGCAAGAAACCTGAAAGATCACAATTTTTAAAAAAAGACTGACACCCAATGCGCAGAGAGAAAAAACCCCACAAATCATGCAAATAATAAAAGCAAGCAACAGCATTCATTGGATAATTCTTCATTCTGCATTCATTGTCTTTAGTCTTCATTAAGTCTTCATACTTTTCTATGTCTGTTTGACCACATTCAACAATTCCGAGTTTTGCATCATCCGCCAACTGTGTGATCGTGAAAATGGATTGATAAAGACTGTAGACCTAACACTAATTCTGTGCTCCTTACAATGTACATATTTTCTGTGCTGGGGAACATTTAAAAAAATTGATTTTTGATTGTTTCAAGAGTGATAAGCCATGGAGGTAATAGATGATAATTATTATTGCCTCCAGAATTCAAATACAGTTGTGTAGCAACCAGTATACAAAGAGCATTTGCAAATAATCTACACGTGTCATAGGCTTTGAAGATCAGAGCACCATTTATTTAAAATTTGATTTGAATCTGCTCTAGGTGTTTGTGATAAGAGGAATAAATCCATTCCTCCATGCTGATTGCAGATAGTCATTAAAAAAAAATCATCAGATTTTATGTAAAGAGAGCAAAAGAAATAATAAAAATTTTCCTCATCATCAGGATTTCCACGTCAATAAGTTTTTGGCGTGCAAGTTTGTTATTTTTACCTGCAGCAAAGCCTCAGGTTGTGCAGTTAATTCCCAAAAACAGATAATGAATGCAATGATAATATGTACTCGGTTAAGTTGTTTGAATGGGCAGATATGGTCAGGACACTGAGACAACACTGCTTTTCTTCAAACTATTCTGCCTATAACATTGTTCTAGCTCAGGCTTCTGCCTGGGTTTTGATTATTCACAACTTGATTTCGGTTAGAATCCCATCACTCAGTAAAGGTTGACAGAGGCAACTTATGTAATTCTCTCAGGAAATCAGAGCAGAATGCTCAAACAAATAAAAAACGACTATCTGCCACTACTGATTTTAGTGTTTAATTCTGTTTTGTTGTATATATGGATTTGTGAAAGACATTTGATAAAAAACACATAATAGACTCATTAGCAACATTAAAGCCCACTTAGTTAAAGGGGCATGGTTATAAAACTGAGGAAAGCGGTGGGAAGTGGTGAATCAGAATCAGATTTATTACCACTGACCTATATCATGAAATTAGTTAATATGTGGTAGCAGTGCAAGACATATAAATTATTATAAGTTACAATAAACATAAATAACTAAAGAGTGCAAAAGAGGAATAGTGAGGTAGTGTTTATGGAACGTTCAGAAATCTGATGGCAAAAGGGAAGAAGCTGTTTGTGAAATGATGAGAGTCTGTCTCAATGCTCTTCTAACTCCTCCCTGATGGTAGTAATGAGAAGGAGGCATATCCTTGGGGTGAGCATCTTTTATGATGGATGCTGTGTTTTTGAGGCACAGCTTTTGAAGATGTCTTTGATGGTGGGAAGGTTGTGTCCATAATGGAGCTGGCTGAATCTGCAACCCTCTGCAGCCTCTTTTGATTGGAGCATTGGAACTTCCATTCTAGCTGGTGATGTTCTCTAGTTGGAATGCTCTCCATTGTCCATCTGTACAAATTTGCTAGAGTCTTTGGTGATGTATCAAATCTCCTCAGACTCCCAATGAAGTATAGCTGTTGGCATGCCTTCATGATAGTATCAATATGTCAGGCCCAGGATAGGTCCTCTGAGATGTTGGCACCCAGGAACTTGAAGCTGTTGAACCCTTCATCTCCTGATCCATCAATGAGGACTGCTATGTGTTCTTCCAACTTTCCCTTCCTGAAGTCCACAATCAATTCCTTGGTCTTGCTGACATTGTGCAAGGTTGTTGTAACACTTCTCAACCAGCCTGTATACCTTCTTGATACCATCTGATAATCTGCCAACAACAGTGCTGTCGTCATTGAATTTATCGATGGCATTTGAGCTGTGCCGAGCCACACATTCATGAGTGTAGAGAGAGTAGAGCAGCAGGCCAAGCACACATCCTTGAGGTGCACCTGTTTTGATTGTCAGCGATGAGGAGGTGTGATTACTGATCTGCATTGACTTTGGTGTCTGGATGAGGAGGGTAAGAATCAAGATACAGAGACCAGGCTCTGAAGCTTGTTGATTAGTACTGATGAGATGATGCTGTTGAACGCCTAGCTGCAATCGATTAACAGCGGCCTGACATATGCATTGCTGTTGTCCAGGTGCTCCAAAGGTGAGTGGAGGGCCAATGTAGACCTGTTGTATTGGTAGGAAACTAGCATTACAGTAGATGTGAGTGTTACTGGGTGATAGTCATTGAAATTGCTCAACCTGTTCTTCTTGGGGACTGGTATGATTGATGCCCTTTTGAAGAAAGTATGAACCCCTGCCTGCAGCAGTGAGTTTGAAGATATCCTCGAACACTCCAGCCAGGTACGTCTTTGGAGCTTGATGCCCTGTGAGGATTCACCCTCTTGAAGGATGTTCTGATGTTGGCCTTCTAGATAGAAATAATATTGGAGGTAGATGTGCTGTTGTTGCTCCCTGGTGTTGCTGTTTTTACCATGTTTTTGTGTGTAAAATGTGTTACTGACTGAGACTGAGCTGACTCTTGACTCAAAATTCTAAAAAAGGGAAAGCAGGGAATTTAGTTAGAGACTTCAGGAGAATAGCGATTGGTGAACTTGGAGGAAAAATGGCAGATGAAAGTTAGCACAATGAAATATTTAACTTGGGTTGAAAGAATAAGGAGAGGAACTTGCATGCTGATGCATCCTTATCTACAGCCAACATGCGATTGAGATGATTGATCTTGAAAACCTTTGGGAGCATCTTAGCCATGCAGCTTGGCTGTGACAAATTACCTAACATGTACTTTCCTCATTTCAATTTGAACATTATCAGCTATTATTGGATCCCGAATCTTCTTTCAGCTTTCATGAATCAGGTTCTTCGTTTGAAACCTGATAACTGGGACCCAGAGCATCAGGTTAGAAAATGGAGGGATTGCAGGGAAAGGTAGATGCCAGGGCCTGGGAAATGAGGGAAATGAGAAAGGAGCAAAGTATAGACATGATAGGACAGATGGTTTGAAGTGTGTGTATCTTAATGCTAGGAGCATTGTGGGTAAACATGATGAACTTAGAGTATGGATCAATACATGGAACTAAGATGTTAACATGAGGAAATCTGCTGATGCTGGAAATTCAAACAACACACACAAAGTGCTGGTGGAACACAGCAGGTCAGGCAGCATCTATAGGAAGAAGCACTGTCGACGTTTCGGGCCGAGACCCTTCGTCAGGACTAACTGAAAGGAGAGATACTATGAGATTTGAAAGTAGTGGGGGGAAGGGAAAATGCAAAATGATAGGAGAAGACCGGAGGGGGTGGGATGAAGCTAAGAGCTGGAAAGGTGATTGGCGAAAGTGATACAGAGCTGGAGAAGGGAAAGGATCATGGGACGGGAGGCCTCGGGAGAAAGAAAGGTGGAGGGGGAGCACCAGAGGGAGATGGAGAACAGGCAGGGTGATGGGCAGAGAGAGAGAAAAAAAAACAAACAACTAAATATGTCAGGGATGGGGTAAGAAGGGGAGGAGGGCATTAACAGAAGTTAGAGAAGTCAATGTTCATGCCATCAGGTTGGAGGCTACCCAGCCGGTATATAAGGTGTTGTTCCTCCAACCAGAGTGTGGATTCATCTTGACAGTAGAGGAGGCCATGGATAGACATATGGGAATGGGACATAGAATTAAAGTATGGCCACTGGGAGATCCTGTTTTCTCTGGCAGACCGAGCGTAGGTGTTCAGCGAAACGGTCTCCCAGTCTGCGTCGGGTCTCACCAATATATAAAAGGCCACACCGGGAGCACCAGACGCAGTATACCACACCAGCCGACTCACAGGTGAAGTGTTGTCTCAACTGGAAGGACTGTCTGGGGCCCTGAATGGTGGTGAGGGAGGAAGTGTAAGGGCAGGTGTAGCACTTGCTCCGCTTACAAGGATAAGTGCCAGGAGGGAGATCAGTGGGAAAGGATGGGGGGGACGAGTGGACAAGGGAGTCGCGTAGGGAGCGATCCCTGCAGAAAGCCGAAAGAGGGGGAGAGGGAAAGATGTGCTTGGTAGTGGAATCCCATTGGAGGTGGCAGAAGTTACGGAGAATTATACATTGGACCTGGAGGCTGGTGGGGTGGTAGGTGAGGACAAGGGGAACCCTATCCCGAGTGGGGTGGCGGGTGGATGGGTTGAGGGCAGATGTGCGGGAAATGGGAGAGATGCATTTGAGAGCAGAGTTGATGGTGGAACTAAGATGTTGTTGCCTTTAAGGAGACGGTTGAGAAGGGGACAGGAATGGGTGCCTAATGTCCCAGAGTTTCAATGTTTTAGATTACATGAAGATTGGTAGTGTTGTGGCTGGTGTAGATGTCTGGCAAAAAAAAAAACAGTAGGATATAGATCAGTTACAGATATGGGTGGAAAAATGGTACATGGAGTTTAATGGCCAAATGTGAAATATTGCACCTTAGTAGGTATCGAATTCAAAAGTCAGGTAGTTATATTGCAGCTTTATAAAACTCTAGTTATTCCACTGCTGGAGTATTGAACACAGTTCTGGTCATCCCATTATAGGAAGGATGTTGTGGGTGCAGAGGAGGTTGACCAAGATGCTGCCTGGATTAAAGGGCATGTGTTATAATGAGAGGTTAAACTTGAGCTGTTTTCTCTGGAGTAATGGAGGTTGAGGGAAGATCTGATAGAGGTTTATAAGATTATAAGCAGCATAGAAAAAGTAGACAGACTGTATCTTTTACCCAGGGTTGAAATGTCTAATACCAGAGTGAATACATTTTAGGTGAGAGGGGGTAATTTTAAAGGAGATGTGAGGGGCAAGTTTTCTTTTTTACCCAGAGTTGTGGGTGCCTGGAATGCATTGCTTGGAGTGGTGGTAGAGGCAAATACATTAAGACTTTAAAGAGATGTTTAGAAAGACATGTGAATGTGAGAGAGATGGACGGATAGGGACATTGTGTAGGCATAAGAAATTAGTTGGCCGTTTCATAACTATTTTATTTGCTTCAGCACAACATTATGGGCTGAAGGGCCTGTTCCTGTGTTGTACCATTCTATGTTCTAAGTTTTATGTTCTATCTGATATATGCCATCTCATATATCCACCATAATACACAACACAGATAATAATGCTTTCACTGCCACTGTACCATAAACATGACCTGGAGTACATTGAAATTTTGAGGAGGATTTATGCCAGCAAGATCTAAGTCATTTTTAAATGAAGATTTTTAATATTCAGTAGGTCTTTTCCTACAAGTCGGCCACAAAATTGTTTCACTGACAAATATTTAGTAAGTAAATAAGTAAGTTCAAGTTTAATTGTCATTCAACAGTACCTGAATACTCATGAGTATAACCAAATGAAACAGTGTTCCTCCAGGGCCAAGGTGTAAAAACACAGTACCAACAGTCATACACAGCACAAGGCACACAAAGCACATATAAGATAGCAACAAAATATAGTCACACAAAAAATATAGTCCTAGTTTTTGAGTCCATGAACGTTGCAGCAGTCTGCAGTCGAACACAATACAGCTTGTGTTCTGCTGAGCGAACATTGGAGTACAGCACCAATACCTCCAGCAATGACTCTGATAGCTCTCTCTTGGACAGCTACAAACAGGCGATTAATGTGGCTTCGAGGAAATCTGCAGATGCTGAAAATTCAAACAACAACACACACAAAATGCTGGTGGAACACAGCAGGCTAGGCAGCATCTATAGGGGGAAGCGATGTCAATGTTTCGGGCCGAGACCCTTCGTCAGGACTAACCGAAAGGAAAGATAGTAAGAGATTTGAAAGTAGATGGGGGAGGGGGAAATGCAAAATGATAGGAGAAGACCGGAGGGGGTGGGATGAAGCTAAGAGCTGGAAAGGTGATTGGCGAAAGTGATACAGAGCTGGAGAAGGGAAAGGATCATGGGACGGGAGGCCTCAGGAGAAAGAAAGGGGGGGTGGGGGAAGAACCAGAGGGAGATGGAGAACAGGCAAACAACTAAATATGTCAGGGATGGGGTAAGAAGGGGAGGAGGGGCATTAACGGAAGTTAGATAAGTCAATGTTCATGCCATCAGGTTGGAGGCTACCCAGCCGGTATATAAGGTGTTGTTCCTCCAGGGCAGGTGTAGCACTTGTTCCGTTTACAAGGATAAGTGCCAGGAGGGAGATCGGTGGGAAGGGATGGGGGGACGAGTGGACAAGGGAGTCGCGTAGGGAGCGATCCCTGTGAAAAGCAGAAGGGGGGGAGGGAAAAATGTGTTTGGTAGTGGGATTCCGTTGGAAGTGGCGGAAGTTATGGAGAATTATATGTTGGGCCTGGAGGCTGGTGGGGTGGTAGGTAAGGACAAAGGGAACCCTATCCCGTGTGAGGTGGTGGGTGGATGGGGTGAGGGCAGATGTACGGGAAATGCACCTGCCCTTACACTTCCTCCCTCACCACCATTCAGGGCCCCAGACAGTCCTTCCAGGTGAGGCGACACTTCTCCTGTGAGTCGGCTGGTGTGGTATACTGCGTCCGGTGCTCCTGGTGTGGCCTTTTATATATTGGTGAGACCCGACACAGACTGGGAGACCGTTTCGTGGAACACCTACGCTCGGTCCGCCAGAAAAAACAGGATCTCCCAGTGGCCACACATTTTAATTCCACGTCCCATTCCCATTCTGATATGTCTATCCATGACCTCCTCTATTGTCAAAATGAATCCAAACTCAGGTTGGAGGAACAACACCTTATATACTGGCTGGGTAGCCTCCAACCTGATGGCATGAACATTGACTTCTCTAACTTCCGTTAATGCCCCTCCTCCCCTTCTTAACCCATCCCTGACATATTTAGTTGTTTGCCTGTTCTCCATCTCCCTCTGGTGCTTTCCCCCCCACCCCTTCTTTCTCCTGAGGCCTCCCATCCCATGATCCTTTCCCTACTCCAGCTTTGTATCATTTTTGCCAATCACCTTTCCAGCTCTTAGCTTCATCCCACCCCTTCCGGTCTTCTATCATTTTGCATTTCCCCCTCCCCCATCTACTTTCAAATCTCTTACTATCTTTCCTTTTGGTTAGTCCTGACGAAGGGTCTTGGCCGAAACGTCAACATCGCTTCTCCCTATAGATGCTGCCTAGCCTGCTGTGTTCTACCAGCATTTTGTGTGTGTTGTTGATTAATGTGGCTTGTGGTCTTGTCCTGGCTATGACCAAGGCCACATAGCACCCCTGCTGTCTGTATCCGATGTTCACCAATAAACCAGTGAAACGGGCTTGCCGCATTCCAATGTTAAACAGGGTTTTGCGATCACAAGAAAGGTAACTAAGACAATCACTCACTGTTATTCTGCACACCGCCTTCGCGCACCAATTCTGCCACCTCTCTGTTTAAGGCAGCCACACATTCTGCACCAAGACCAGCTCCTTCAGTTTCTCTGCCAATGAACAACTCACCGATGGGGTAGACCTGCAGTACTTTAAGTTCTTCATGTCCAGCAGGGCCTTGCAATTGCAAAAAATACATTTAAGAAACAATAATGCCTCTGGTTGGCCCCGTAGAAGCTGCTGCATCTGAGAGCACTGCCATCTTAACAGAAGAGTGTTTGAAGCAGAATAAGTTATAGTGCAGAAGACTGTGCAATAAAAACAGAAAATGCTGAAACACTCAGCGAGTCTGGGAGCATCTGTGGAAAGAGAAACAGAGTTAAAATTTCTGGACCATTTAAAGATTTTGCTTATCTTTTTGTATTTACATTTTTAAGTTACTCTTTCAATAAAATGTATTTATTTTATATTATTCTGAAATAAAAGGTTTAAATCATACTATATGATTTTAAGTGTTTCTGTGCATAGAGACGTTTAAAATAGTGTCAGTGTTAAAAGGATATCAGTGCAGTTGTGGGGTTGGCTCCTCAGGTTCCACTCCTGAGGCCAGGTCATTCCATGGGTCGTATCACACCACACCTTACAGAATGGTGGCCTCTATTATAATGGACCTTGTGGCCACAACGAGTAAGTATGGTCATGGATTAGTGTGGGACCGAGAATAGGTGATGGGATAGAATCAAGCACATTTTGTGACCTGACGATCTGTCAGAGTAATTGAAAGATTTGACCTGGCAAACTCATCCACCTCTTTATTATTTCTTGTGTTCAAGGGTTGACTGAATGTCAGTAATCTCATGTTCTGGGGCGCTGTTGCGCAAATCTTACACATCCAACACATTATTAAATTCACTTTTATATAATACCCAGTTTTGAGCTGCACTGTATTGTAATGATACTATCATTAGAAAGGATTCATGAATGACAAATTTAAAGGAAAAAAATCAAGACAGATCATCATGATGAATGTATGAAGGAATAAATTTATCAGACTGAAATGAAGTAAGTTTGCCTTAAATTTTTCTTGCACCAGGTCAGTTACTACGTCTTAAGATGTTCCGGAAAGATCATGGCTCCTGGATGGTGATGTTTTTTTCCACTCTTCTCTTCCTGTTCATCTTCTCTCATATTTACAACCTGTGCCTCTTAATCACTGGAAACATGAGGTAAGTTTGGCAGTTTTATATCTGACTCGATCATCTACAGTGAACTCAGTCCAGCTGCAATGTAGGACTCAAATGAACACCTCAGCAGGAGGGTGATTCTCAGTGATATGAACTTGTACTTAGCTTGGGAACAATGGGGTTGGGTTAAAAGCAGCTGCAGCAATATGAAATGGATTTAAAAAACACACTGGAAGTTCTATTCTCTTTGCCTACTTGTATCTTTAACCTGTCCATCAGTTTTCTCCACAAGAATGAAACAGATACCCAGAACTGCATTTTATTGCAATTCTTTTTCTTGAATGTGGGGATATGTTTAATTAATTTCTTACTGTCCATTACACTGGCATTTAGGTTAGCAATGAAGATTCTCCATCCCTGGTGGTGTTCTGCACTTCGTTCATCATGTCAGCAACGTCCTCTCAGTTTTCACTGTCAGTCATGCAAGTCTCGGGTAGAGAGTCAGGAATACTGTCGCACTCAGACATAAAATAATTCTTCATTGCTGTTTCTGTTACAATTTGGTCTTACCAGTCAGGGTTGTTAGCCCTGAGCTGAACCCCTGAACCCAGAGGACTGGTGGACTGGTGGAGCACTCTTAGTCTAGCCTCTCGAACCTTTGATCTGTTTGGCATGGGTATGGCATGGGCAAGAACCAAAGTGTGAAGCTCTGGCTCCAGCCAACATAGCTCTCTGGGTTGTTGAGAGACACAAGCCTTCAAGCCATGACAAGGTTGTGGTCCTCTTGGAGTGGGGAATATGTTTGGATCTGAGCTAAAAGTCTTTATCAATTTTTCAATCTATAAAAGGGCTACATTAGGGAGTTTGTGTAGTTTTGTTATTTCTCTGTTCGAAAAGCACCAATAATAGTGCTTCATAATTTGGGGTTTGTATTGACCATTCTGCTACAGCATGACTTTAATTTTAACAGGATGGAAAAGCTTGCTGCTCAGTTTTCCTTGCCATTGCAAACTCCCACTGAGTCACAAAGTGTCATTTGACAGCTAAGCGATGACAACTTTGCAGTTCATATTAGATCATCTTTGCTGCTATTGTTGATTAACATCTACCTATGCTGATGAATAAATTTGGTTTCAAAGCAGCTAATTACTTACGGTTTGCAGCCTAATTTTGTGCTTTTTTGAAAAAAAAACTGTAAAGCCACTACCCAGGACAGTGATGAATGATTTCTGGCACATGTTGTACTGCATTGCAGGATTATTGAACCAACTTCAGTGACTCAACCAGATTCACTCCTGCTCATTGGAATAAACCAATCCCATCAGAATACAATGACTTTGATAATAATATTAATCATACTTTTATGTGTATTTAGATTTTATGAGAAATAGAAAATTATTGATTCACAATTGTTATCAAAGTATCGCTCAGCTGGGTGGATGATCTAGTTTTGCCTCTCTGCCTCTCTTGTTGATCAGAAAATCAGCAATGCATTTCCTTGGTCAATGTTATCACTCGATGTTAATCAAATTTATTTTTCAATTAATAATGCTACATTTAAGTGACATGGCTTCTGAAACTAAACTAAAAGGGTATAGTAACAGGGCAGGAATAGAAAACGGAAGAAAAATGCTGCTTGGCAACAAAGTCATAAAATATAGACAATATACAGTAACCAGCATTGGTTGGTGTGGGTGGGTTATCAGAAATTGTTATTGGTATTGGGTTATTACTGTCACTTGTCCCAAGATATAGTGATACGCTTGTCTTGCAGACTGTTCATACTGATAAAATCATTACGCATTCTATTGAGCTCGAATAAGGTAAAGCAATAACAATGCAAGTGTAAAGGCTACTGGAAGAAGTGTAGTGCAAATAAATGATAAGGTGCAAGATCATAACAAGGAAGTTTGTGAGGCCAGGGGTCCATCTTATCGAATAAAAGGTCCATACAAGAGCCTAATAGAAGTGGGTAGAAGCTGTATTAGAGCCTGATGGTATGTGCCTTTAGGCTTTTGTATCTTGTAAACTGCAGACACATCTGCAGTGTTTTTGCTCTTGGAAATAATGTCCAGATATTTTTAAACATGGTATTTATGGAATATTGGTCAAAAGGACTGAAGAAATTGGGTTATTACCTTGTGAGGTATTTTAAACCACTCTATTTATCAATAAGAATTTCAAAATCTTTCCTGATTCTAGAGTCACAGACACCTTACAGCTTGGAAGCAAAGAATTCAAAGTAGATTTATTATCAAAGCATGTATAAATTATACAACCTTGAGATTTGTCTACTTACAAGCAGCTGCAAAGCAAGAAACCAACAGAACCCAATTTAAAAAAAAAGAACAATACCCAATCTACAGGGAAAAAAAACAAAAACACAAATTATGCAAACAATAAAAGCAAGCAATAGCATTCTGGACCAAATCAAGTCCATAGTCCTGAATCTCAGAGCAGCTAGAGTAGGCCCATAGCCATTCAGCCCACAACATCTATGCTGAACAGTGGACATTCATCTGTATCAATCTAATCTTTTAGCACTTTCCCATTGGCCTTCCATTGTTAAGCAATTCAAATGGTCATTTAGACTGTTACTGAATTCTGCAGTCTACTCCACCCATACGCCTCATAACTTTATACATATGCCTCAATTATTGTCCTCTCTTTATGCTCCAGCTCTGGAGAAAACAGACTGAGCTTCTCCTATCTCTTATCATAACTGAGACTCTACATCCCAGGCAATATTCTGGTGAATCTCCTCTGCAGCCTCTTCTGCACTATTGCATCATTTCTAAAGTATGGTGACCTAATCTGCCTGAAATACTCCAGCTGAGGTCTGGCCAATGTTTAATAAAGTTGGATCATAACTTCCTAGCTTTTGTTTTGTATGTCTGACTAATGAGGACCAGTATCCTATATGCCTTCTTAACTACATTATCTACTTCTGCTGTTACTTTGAAAGATCTATAAACTTGTGTACTAACATCCCTCTGCTCCTTAGTACTCCCAAGGACTGTACCATAGCGTATGTCCTATCATCAATCGTTTGTTCATTATGTGCCATGTCGAATGACGTGGGCGATCATAGTCTTTTCAATACCGTAATTGTTCTTGGCAAATTTTTCTATGGAACTGGCTTTCCATAGTGGTGACTAGTGGTGTTCCTCAGGGGTCAGTATTGGGATTGCTACTTTTCACATTGTTTGTTAATAATTTGGATAATGGAATTGATGGCTTTGTGGAAAGTTTGTGGATGATACAAAGATAGGTGGAGGGGTGCTGAGGAAGCAATGTGATTGCAGCAGGACTTAGACAAATTGGAAAAATGGGCAAAAAAGTGGCATATGGAATAGTGTTGGGAAATGTATGATAATATATTTCAGTAAATGTGAATTATTATCTAAATGGGGAGAAGGTTCAAACATCAGAGGTGCAGAGGGACTTGGGAGTCCTCGTGCAAGGCTCCCAGAAGGTTAATTTGCAGGTTGAGTCTGTGGTAAAGAAGGCAAATGCTTCCCTCTTCCGGGTTCATGAGTTCACTTTTCTTTCAAACCTATATGTTAACTGTAATATATATTGTCAATATGGATAAGACTATTAACTTTGTTTCTTGGAATACTAATGGTTTAAATCATCCGATCAAACGGAAAAAAGTATTCAAAGTATTCCATAGAATGAATGCTAATGTTATTTTTGTACAAGAGACTCATGTAAGGAAGGTGGATAGTCAGCGGTTGTTTGGGTTTTGGAAGGGCCAACAGTATCACTCAAATTCGCAAGCCAAAGTGAGAGGTGTTTCTATTTTTATAGACTCATCAACTGCTTTTATACATCATGAAACAATTTCAGATCCACAAGGTAGATTTTTGCTTATTACTGGTTTACTTTTTAATCAAAAAGTTGTTTTAGTTAATGTTTATGCTCCAAATACTGACTGTCCTGAATTTTTTAAATGCTTATTTACATCCTTTCCTAATCTGAATCAATATAGATTGATAATGGGCGGGGATTTTAATTGTTGTCTAAACCCTTTGATGGATAGATCCAAGCCCACTCAAACTTTTCCGAACAAATCGGCTTCTCTTATTAATTCTTTTATGATTGATTCAGCTATTTGTGAAATTTGGCGTTTTCTACACCCTAATGACAAAGAGTTCTCATACTTTTCCCATGTGCATCAGAACTACTCAAGAATTGATTACTTTTTCATTGATCAGCATTTACTTATAGATGTTATGGATTGCAAATATGACTCTATTGCTATATCTGATCATGCACCTTTGAAGTTATCTATTAAGGTGACGGATTCATATATTAGTACTAAAGGTTGGAGGTTTAATCCTGTTTTACTGCAGGACTCTGACTTTGTTAACTTTATTAAACAGCAAATTGATTTGTTTTTTTCAATAAATTCTACAGCAGACATCTCTAGTGGAATTTTGTGGGATACTTTTAAGGCATATATTCGTGGACAGATTATTTCATATTCTGCTGGAGTTAGGAAACGAACTAATTCTAAAATATTAACATTAGTTGATAAAATTAAGGCAATTGACAAGATCTACTCATTGACCCCTAGTAAAGAACTTTATAAAGAAAGGGTGGAACTTCAAATGGAGCATAGTTTATTATTAACCTCCTCGATTGAAAGTCAGTTAATTAAATCGAAAGCTCAATTCTATACATATGGAGATAAGTCTGGTAAACTACTAGCTAACCAATTGAAAATTGTTTCGGATAAGCGACAAATTACTAAGATTCGCAAACAAGATGGTACTTTGACGATTGATCATAAAGAGATAAATAAAGCCTTCCAAGATTTTTATAATTCTTTATATCAATCAGAATGTACTAAGGACTCTTCTATAATGAATGAATTCTTAAGGAAATTGAATATTCCAAAAGTAACTGTTGAGGATAGTGTATTTTTGGACACACCTATTACGGAGTCTGAAATAGAAAAGGCTATTTTCTCAATGAACTCGGGTAAAGCTTCGGGTCCAGATGGTTTTTCTGCAGAATTTTTAAAATCCTTTTCTTCTATACTTTCTCCTTGGCTTTGTAAAATTTTTAAAGATGCATTAAGCATAGGTAAACTACCACAATCTTTTTATAAAGCTTCTATTTCCTTAATTCTTAAAAAAGATAAAGACCCCACTGAATGTGCATCCTATCGGCCTATATCTTTGCTGAATACGGATTTTAAGATTTTTAGTAAAATTTTGGCTATTAGATTAGAAAATATATTGCCTTGGATTATTTCTGAGGATCAGACTGGATTTATTAAAAATCGCTATTCATCTTTTAACATTAGAAAATTAATTAATATTGTTTATACCTCTTCATCTAAAATCCCAGAATGTGTCATTTCCTTAGATGCCGAAAAAGCATTTGATAGAGTCGAATGGTCATATTTATTTAATACTTTGCAACATTTTAATTTTAGTTCAAAATTTATATCATGGATTAAATTAATATATCAGAAACCTTTAGCTTCGGTCTTCACTAATAATCAAAGATCCCCTTTTTTTCAGTTATCTCGGGGCACAAGGCAAGGTTGTCCTTTAAGCCCTTTATTATTTGACATTGCTTTGGAACCCTTGGCTATAGCTATTCGTGAATCACCCAATATTTCAGGTATTACCCGTGGGGAGACGATGTATAAGGTATCTTTTTATGCGGATGATTTGTTATTATATATATCTGACCCTGAAAGATCTATTCCTGCTATTTCTTCTTTGCTTGCTCAATTTAGTAATTTTTCTGGATATAAATTGAATTTTAATAAGAGTGAACTTTTTCCATTAAATATGCATACTTCAATTTATAATCAGGTACCATATAGAATTGTTACAGACTATTTTACTTATTTAGGTATTAAAATTACTAAAAAACATAAAGATTTATTTAAAACTAATTTTTTGCCTTTAATAGATCAAATTAAGCAACTTGCTAATAGGTGGTCCCCACTATCTTTGTCTTTGGTAGGTAGAATTAATGCCATTAAGATGATGATACTACCTAAATTTCTATATCTATTTCAAGCATTACCAATTTTTATTCCTAAATCTTTTTTTGATATAGTTGATTCTAAAATATCTTCGTATTTGTGGCAGAACAAAAATCCTAGGCTAGGTAAAAAATATTTACAGAAGCCTAAGAAGGAGGGCGGTTTGGCTCTACCAAACTTAAGATTTTACTATTGGGCAGTTAATATACGGTATTTGATATTTTGGACACAAGAATCGACTACAGTTGCTGGCCCACAATGGGTAAATTTGGAATGTAAATCTGTGCAAGATTTCTCATTGATGTCAATCTTAGGATCTTCACTTCCTTTTTCGTTATTCAAAATGAATAAACAGATAACTAATCCTATAGTCAAGTATACATTACGAATCTGGTTTCAATTTCGTAAATTTTTTGGTTTGAATAAGTTTATGCTGTCAAGTCCTATAATATCTAACTACTTTTTCCGACCATCATCTATAGATCAAGCTTTTCTTTTATGGAAAACAAAAGGTATAACATGTTTTCGTGATCTGTTTTTGGATGATAACATTATGTCCTTTGAACAGTTATCTAATAAATATAATTTATCTAAAACCCATTTTTTTAGATATCTACAAGTTAGAAATTTTTTATATAATGAACTAAAGTCTTTTTCGAAAGAATGTCCATTGGACATTACAGAAAGAATTTTAGCTCTTAATCCTTGTCAAAAGGGCTTAGTAGCTATCATTTATAATATGATTATGAATGTACAACCAGATATATCAGAAAAAATTAAGAAGGAATGGCAGGAAGAATTGCATTGCCCTATATCTATTGAGCAATGGGAAAAAATTTTATTATTGGTAAACTCATCCTCTATCTGTGCTAAACATGCTCTAATACAATTTAAGGTTGTACATAGAGCTCACTTGTCTAAAGATAAACTTGCTCGATTTTATTCTTATGTTAATCCAACCTGTGATAGGTGTCATTCTGATATTGCTTCGTTGACCCATATGTTTTGGTCTTGTCCTTGTTTACAAAACTATTGGAAAGATATTTTTAATATTATTTCAAGAGTTTTAAATATTAATCTCCAACCACATCCTTTTACCGCAATTTTTGGTCTACCAATGATAGATAATAAGCGTTTATCCGCTTCATCCCAACGAATGATTGCATTTGTTACACTAATGGCTAGAAGATCTATTTTACTGAATTGGAAAGAAATTAACCCTCCAACTGTATTTCAGTGGTTTTCTCAAACTATTTCCTGTTTGAGCTTAGAAAAAATTAGAAGTGTGGTTTTTGACTCTTCAGTTAAATTTGAGGAAACTTGGAGACCATTTATTCAACATTTTCATATGAATTAAATGGTCTGATCCTGAACCTTATTGTTACTATCCTGAATTGTATGGATGGAGGTTGGGAGTTATCGGCACTACTGTATGTATTTAACATTATGCGATTGCCCATGTTGGTTAGTTTTTTTTTATAGTTTTTTTTAGTTGTTTTTTTTGGGGGGGTTTTCTTTTTTTTTCTTTTTCTTAATTCCTTTACATTATACTATGAGTTTGAGAGACTCTGTGTATTGATTAATACATATTTGATTGTTAATTAATCTATTATGTACTCTCAAATGTTTTGTACTAATATTTTTCTTATGTTTTTCTTAAAAAATTAATAAAAAGATTTGAAAAGAAAAGAAAGAAAGAAGGCAAATGCAATGTTGGCATTTATTTCAAGGGGAATAGATTATAAAAGCAAGGAGTTAATGCTGAGCCTTTATAAGACACTAGTCAGGCTGCACTTAGAGTATTGTCAACAGTTTTGGGCCCCATATCTCAGAGAAGACGTGCTGTCATTGGAAAGAGTCCAGAGGAGGTTCACGAGGATGATTCTGGAACTGAAGGGGTTAATGTATTGAGGAGCATTTGACAGCTTCGGGCCTGTCCTGGAACTTAGAAGAATGCAGGGGGATCTCATTGAAATGTTAAAAGGACTAGATAGGGTGAATGTGGAGAGGATATTTGTTATAGTGGGGGTATCCAGAACCAGAGGACATAGCCTCAAAATTGAGGAGTGACCCTTTAGAACAGAGGTAAGGAGGATATTTTTTTGCCAGGGAGTAGTAAATCTGTGGAATACTCTGCCACAGACTGTGGTGGAGGCCAAGTCCGTGCATATATTTAAGGCAGAAGTTGATCCTTTCCTGATTGGTCAGGACATCAAAGGATATGGTGAGAAGCTAAGTGTATGGGGTTGAGTGGGATCTGGGAACAGCCATGATGGAATGGTGAAGCTGACTTGATGGGCTGAATGGCCTAATTCTGCTCCTATGTCTTATGGTCTTATGGCCATTGCCTTCTCGGCAGTGTCTTTACAAAACGGGTGACCCCTGCCATTATCAATACTCTTCAGAGATTGTCTGTCTGGCATCAGTGATCGCATAACCAGGACTTGTGATATGCACCAGCTGCTCCCATGGCTTCATGTGATGCCGATCAGGGGGCTAAGCTGGTGCTACACTTTCCCCAATGGTGACCTGCAGGCTAGCGGAGGGAAGGAGCACCTCACACCTCCTTTGATAGAGATGTATCTCCATCCCATCACTCTCTATCATCATTGGTGTTTCCAAAAGGCATTGCCTCAGATTTATCTGGATTAAACTGTATCCGTCATTTCTCAGCCCATTTCACTAGCACATTGATATTACTCTGTAGCCTACTGTACACACTATCAATAACTCAACCAATCTTTGTGCCATCTCTGCTTACTGACTATGTCTCCTAAATTTATATGAAAATTATTTACACATGTTGTAAACAATATGGTCGCAGCTATTGATTCCTATGGAACACCATTAGTTATAGCATCCATTCACAAAAACAACCCTCTGTAATCTTCAAATGGGTGGCAGGGTGGATATACATCTCTACCAAGGGAGGTGTAAGATACTCCTTCCTTCCGCTAGCCTGCAAGTCATCCTTGGGAAAATGTAGCACCTGCTTAGCCCCCCCTCCCCGATCAGGGTCATGTGAAATCATGGGAATAGATGGTGGATGGTCGTTTGAGAAGCTGGTGCATATCGCAAGTCCTGGTTATGTGACCTCTGATGCCAGGCAGACAATCTGAAGAGTATAGATGATGGCTGGGGTCACCTGTCTTGTGCAGGAAATGGAAAACCACTTCTGTAGAAAAAATTGCCAAGAATAACCATGGTCATGGGAAGACCCTGATCATCTACGTCATATGACACGGCACATAATGATGATGATGATTATCACCAAACCAATTTTGGATCCAATTTACCAAGATGCTTAGATCCTATTGGCTTGAATAGTTTGGATCAGTTTTCCATGTGGGTCTTTGCCAGAGTCCTCATCAATATACTCAGTTAACTCTTAACCATCCAGAGACAGAGAAGCAGTTTCAGCGACAGGCTGCTATCGATGCAATGCTCCTCAGACAGGATGAAGAGGTCAATACTCCCCAATGCCATTAGGCTTTACAATTCAACCGCCAGGAGTAAGATATGTTAAAGTGCCGGGGTTGATTGTATTTAATGTATTTAAGTAAACTACTTAAGAACTTTTTAAAAGCTATTATTAATGCTTTTGGAGAGAGTGATTTAGATGCATATCATATTTTTACTGAGTTAAGTATTGTATGTAATTAGTTTTGCTACAACAAGTGTATGGGACATTGGAAAAAATGTTGAATTTCCCCATGGGGATGAATAAAGTATCTATCTATCTATCTATCTATCTATCTAAAGAAAGCCAATTAAACTGGATCTTCCCTTTATAAAACCATGCTGGCTAAATCTGATAAGACTCTCTCTCTCAAAGTTATCTTTAATCTTTCCGTTCAGAATGTTTTACATTAACTTCCCAACTACAGGTATTAGGCTCACAGATTGATAATTACCAGGCTTTTCCCGCTGGCATTCTTACAAAGAGGGAACAACATTTACTGTCTTCCAGTCATCTGGTATTTTGCTTCTGGTAAGTGAAAATTTAGAAATCTCAGCCAGAGCCTCAGCAATCTGTTTCCTTGCCTGCCATAGCCACCTGGGATAAATTTCATCTGGCATCCAGTTTTAGCCTGTTACAGCATCAAGTAGAGTCATAGAGCACAAGTAGAGTATGAATACAGGCTGTTTGGCCTGACCAGTCCATTGCCATCCAAGGTGTACACCCAGCTCGTCCCAATTTCCTGCGTTCAGCTATAGCCCTCTCAGATCCTCCCCCCCCCCTCCCGGCTCCATGTACCTATGTACCTATTCATGTTCTGCTTAAATGATACCATTGTATCTGCTTCAACCACTTTCTCTAGCAGCTTACTCCATAAAGTCATCACCTGTGTGAAAAAGTTGCACTTCAGGTCTCTTTTAATTCTTTCCCCTCTCACCTTAAAGCTGTGCCCCGTAGTTCTGGACTGCCTTTCCCTGGGGAAAAAAACTGTTACCTTTCAGCTTATCTATGTCCCTAAAACTTTAGGCATTTCTATAGTTGCCTCTCATTTTTGCACATTTCGGGGATTAAAGGCCTAGCCTGTCTAACTTCTCTCTATAACTCAGGTCTTCTTGTCCTTACAACATCCTTGTAAATCTTTTCTGCACTCTGTCTACTTTAACCACATATTTTATATTTTTATTTATTTTTCTTTTTTTATTTTAAACATTTTTATTTATGAAGACTTGCATATGACTTTCACTTCCCCTTTCACTGAATTCTCCCAACTAAAATGTCTATTTCCTTTGTGAAAATCAATGAAAAGTGTTCATTAAGGACTTCACCTGTACCTTCTGACTCCACACATAGATTGATCCTGTTGTCTTAAAGAACCATATTCCTTGGTTAAATTTGTGGAACACCTTTGAATTTACGTTAACCCTGTCAGATTGTGAATTTATATAATCCTTCTTTGCCGTCCTAATTTCTTTTTTAAGCTTCTTATTGTTTATACATTATATATTCAAGACAGACCTTCCCATCTTTTGTTTAATTTCTCTTCTTATCCAACTATCAAAAACCCCAAACATCCAGGGTCTCTGTACTTGTTACCTTTGGCCTCCACCATTGCTGAGATATGTTAGCCCTGAACTCTTACTATTTCTCCTTTGAATGTTTTCTCCTGCGCAGGTGTTCTTTAAGCAGATCCTGCTGGGGTATATTTGCCCAGTCCAGTCTTATTTTAATGAAATTTACCTTCTTACAATGTACATATTCAGTCTGCTCAATTTTGAAAAGTTTATGCTGAGAATTTAAGAATTATGCCGAAAATTGTTTAAAATTTAATACAAAATAATTTCAACTTTCCTTCCCTGTCATTATGCAGTTTCAAACATCATCACTAGATGGCAGTGATACATCTGGTTTAACATTCCATTTGCTATTGCTTGTGAATGGATCTACACCACACAAGACCTAAAAGAGGCCATAGGTATTTTGATTCATTCTTTCAAAGTCAGTGACCACATATTGGCTAAAGCGGTCCTCCCTTTTATTATATGGTAATGCTTTACAATCTTTGAAAAAGTTTTGAGTTGGGGTGGGTGTAGGCTTTACCTATTTCATTATTAACTTTTTTTTCTCTCTGAAGGTATCTGGCAAGACTGTCTTCAAAAGTTTTAAATATTTAACTATTTGTGATTGTTTTTAACTAATTCATTTTCCCATTTTCCAAATTCCAAATCTCAAGGTTCAAATGCATATTTGTTCAGTTAGCATTATTTCCCCAAAATATTCCATTTGACAATCATCTGCTTTTGATGAAAACTTCTTCATTAACAAGTGATAAAAGGTAATTTAAAGAAACTTTTTTACTGTTTGGGAGTTTTTAATTTCTTTTGTTGTGGGTGGCTTCAGGATAATGCATCCACTGAGGGCCTATGATCTGCCATCCCTTCCCAAACTTCAATGAACTTGTTTGCAATAATTCCTTCCTTTAAAAAGCAAAGGCGATGACAATTTTTAGTGGGACATACTGTGTTTCAAAATAAAAATACTTGCATTTATTTACTCGCTAATATATTTCAAAATTTCGAGGGGATTTAGGATTTATTCCAGCACTCTACTTTGTAAATGTTTTAATTCATATACTGTACATATTTAGAATACTGTATACATATGGATGTCATTTAAAGGATAACTGCTACACTGGAATCAGAAAAGATGGTGTCATCAGATCTGTCCATGGTTGCCCTGAGTTTTAGCCATGCAACTTCCTTTTGTCTTTTGCCCAGTGACCACCCTCTCTCCACTTTCCATAACTTTAAATTTGATACCTAGTTTGTTGTAATGTGAGCAAAGTCACCAGAGAGAAGCAGCTGGTAGATATAAAAGTAGTCTTTTATTCAACCAAAAACAAGCAGCAGGCATCATATTGGGACCTTTTTGGAGGAAAAGGCCTGTTTGACCCAATATGATATTACATTTTATATGCTAAAGATCAAAGCACAATTCTATAGTCACAATGTATCTACAATGCTTCCTTTGAATTACATATATACTTTTAACACCTCCTTCTTTGTGCCCACAGTCCGGATATCTAAAACGAATGTTAATCAACATGGGCTGGTTTTAATTAACTGGCATCCACAGCTCCAGGAAACTATTGTCCAGGGCTACATTTTAAATTTAATCTACAATCCACTTTCAGGTCTAAAGATTGATTTCTGAAGTTAATATTTTGCTATATAACCTAACTCCAGAATACCACCTAATGTGGTTAATAGGCCATGTTGATAACCAGTTTCCATCTTGCTTAGGGCTTAAGATCTTTAATTCCCTTCATAAACATCTCTGCCTCACTTTTTTATTTTCTTTGTTCATCATTTTTATGACAAAGTTTTGGTTATTTTCAAAATATGTATGCCTTGGCTCTAAAATTTGTTTATTTTTGTTAAATGTTTTATCTTTATTAAATATGCTATATAAATGGAAATTGAGGATGTTGTTACTGGATTTAGAGTTTTTTTCCTTCTCTGAAAGTATCTGGCAAGCTTGTCTTCATAGGTCAGGACACAAAATATAAAAACTGTTAAGTTATTAACACTGATTAGACCACGTTTGACAGGTCAAAATGAAGAATGTGATTCTACAAAAGAGAGTGCAGAGGAGGATGTTGCCTGAATTGGAGGACTTTAGTTACAGGGTGAGATTGGATTATTTCCCTTGGAGCAAAGGAGTTTGAGCAGTGACCAGAGAGAGGTATACAAAATTATGAGAGACATGAGAAGTCTGAATCTTTTTCTGAGAATCAGTGGAACAAGAAATAAAGTCTAAAAGGAATGGTGTTTAAAACAAGATTCATACCATCTCAGGTGTCTTATTCTTTTTTGTTACCAAAGTATTGCTTTAATTCCTGCAGTACACTCTTGGGCTTTTTAAAGGATCATTGATGTGTAGAATAAAAATGATATGTTAATCAGAACTGACTAACATTTCTGCGAATCACTTCAGTTTTAAGCGTGATTTTACATAAACAAAATGGCTGCCTTGGTCAGCTCTTTGAGCAGTGTCTGAATATCCAGATTACTGCCAGATTAAAATTAGGTATTCCACATTTTTAATTCCAGGATTCCATTTTTTGTTTTGTTAGTTGTATATTGTAACATTCCTTCCTGGTGATATTTGTGTAGCACTGAAAATAGACATTTCTAAATTCTGATTCTTTAAATGAAACACAAAGGGATTTAAATTTTGTAAGATAGATGGAAGCTGTTTGCTTTTGAGTTATCTTCAGCTGATTGCAGCTTTATGACATCTCCATTTAGAACATGCTCAATTCTCTGGTGAGATGACCAGCAAGATTGTGAAAATAGCAGAACCATGGCCTGCAGATAATAATAATGGCATGTTTGGCCACTTGATCTTGTTGATCCCTGATCCTCCTGTATTGTTGTTGCCTCGGGTCACTATTTTAATGAGCCTGTTCGTCCTTTAAAAATACGTTTCTGATATCTGAAGCTTGGAATACAATGTGGTCAATGGTAGGCTCAAATACAGATCAGTGCTCTACATTTGATATGTATAGGAATCAATATATTTTCATTTTGAACTAATGATGATAATAGGAAAGGAGGCACTATGCCACCTCTGTCTAGTTTGTGTTTGAATCCAGCTCCTCTGGAGTATTTTTGTCTTCCCTTGGTTTGTGTTAACAACATGGATGGTTCGCAATACGAAAGGTTCACTACAGTGACCACAACCTGAGGCAACTTTATTTGTCACCGCAAAATGGTTATTTATGGGATGCGGAGATAGTGATACAATTAGGTTTACTTGAAAGCTTCATGCAGCTTTGTGGCTGCTCATGTTTTAAAACTGTTACCAAGGTCTTTGTTCCCTTCACCTCCCTGTCTCAATGAAAAATGATTCTGTACACCATGTGCATAGGATAAATTGAATATGGATTCCTTCTTTGGCAGAAGATGGGACTTTCTCCCAGAAAAATTAATTTGTTGCATTTTTATTGGATCTAGGGGAGTCGCTTTCTATTACAAGCACTTTATTAAAATTTCTATGGAATACAAACATATTTCTAAATGCAAACTTCTTGGGGGTAAAACAGGAATTTCCTTTTCTCTTGAGGTTAAAACCCATCAACACCATTTCTAGCTGAACATCATACTTTGATTAGAAATCCCATTTCCAACATCTCTAAGTGCCTTCATCTGCATAAATCATTCACTAATTAACCACTGTTATTTAATTAGGGTCATCCTGTTGTCGACCAGTCATTAATCACACCTAATTTAGAGTAGGATTCTTATTCAAAAATTTTTTTGCCTGATTCTTTTTGAGAATCACTTCACACAGCCTGTCACAGCTGCACCTTCCCTTTCTGTGGTTATTACAGTCGAGTGTAACAATGCTGGGCTACAGATGACTAGGGTCATCAGTATTGAACCAGGGAAAGGCTCAGACAGTTAATTGGGCTTCAAGAAAAAAATGAAGTAGTTTGTGTTTATTGTACTGATGCTGAAGAAAAAAAATAAGCAACTGCATTAATTTTTTACTGGCCCTGTTTTGTATGTAATGTCTTACATCCCTCTAGGTTTGAGCAAGGTGCTTTTGTAGGTGGCAAATGGCTGAGATCTGTTTCCCAGGGAATATTAATTGACAGAAATAAAAAAGCTATGCAAATTTAAAAAGGTGGTGAGTAAAATAAATGCATTGATTATTATTTTTCAGCAATATTAATTTAATTATGCTTTCTGGTCCCAATTTTTATTGATGCAGCATAGAAAAGATCGTACTTTGATGCATAACAGCTTGGTATGGCAACAGACACGCAGCTGCTCAGATTGTGACAGCAAGAAACTGCAGAGAGTTGTGGACACACATCACACATCGAGGAAACCAGCCTGCCCTCCACTGACTCTGTCTATACTTCTTGCTGCTTTGGTAATACATTCAGCCCACCCACTCAAAATTCTAACAGACAAACTCAAAGTGCATTTATTACCAATGAATGTATAAATTTACAGCCTTGAGATTTGTTTGCTTAGAGGGAGTCACAAAGCAAGGAACCCAATTAAAAAATAATACCAACCCCCAGTGCCCACAGAGAAAGAGTGAAAAACCAAAACAAATTATGCAAACAAATAGAAGCAAGCAACAAAATCCCCAGAGCAGCCGTGATAGGCTCAAAGCCTCAGTATTCAGTTTGTCATATTAACGGGACAGGTCTTAGCATAGTTCACAGACACAAAACACAGCAGCCGGGGGCAGTCTCACAGCCCTAGCATCGCGAGGAGAAGAGGAGCTCCCAGACTAAGTGGACTGCAATTAATTTGTCAGAAACTCGCACTATGTCCGCTGTGGCAAATTGCTCTGAACCTAGAATTGTCTTGTCTTGTCCATACTGCACCAACTCCCGCCACTGGGCTCAATTGTAAATTGAGGACGTTTACACAGACAGGTATATAAAAAGGGCCCAAAGGATCATTGGGGACCCGAGTCACCCCAACCATGGTCTATTCCAGCTGCTACCATCCGGGAAACGTACCACAGCATAAAAACCAGGAGCACCAGGCTTCTTCCACCAGGCTATCAGACTGATTAAGACATTGATTTGAGTGTTTCTATGTTACATCAACTGTTCTGTTTATTATAAATTACTATGATTGCATATTTAGACAGAGACACAACATAAAGATTTTTACTCCTCATGTATGTGAGGGATGTAAGAAATAAAATCAGTGCAATTCAATTCAATTCAAGTACCATTGTAATGAATTAATCTGTATGGACAGTATGTAAGAGAAGTTTTTCACTCTACCTTGGTTTATTTGACCCTGTTGGTTGGGGTTGACCATGAATATTGTGTCCCAGCTGTCTACACGATCCACAGGCCAGGGCAGTACAATATGGATAGCAAGCTGTTGCCCATGCAGTGGGCTCCTCCTCTCCATGTAGTTGATGAATACAAAGGAACGGCAGAGACAGATACAATATGGTACCAGAGACGACACAGGAGTTGCCAGTCAGTGTCAAACTCAATGTTGGATTGCCTTAAGGAAACCAGCTGCAGATTTTTCCTTGGGGTTTACTCTTGATGCTATTCTCGTGAGTGGGTATAGCTGCAAGGCAGTGGAGGCTTGTAATTAGAGTTCTCCTCCTCCTAGATGAAATGCCAACCGTGGCCAACAAACCCCATCTGCCCAAAGCTACTGGTTTTAAGACAGCAGTAACCCACCTTTGCTGCTGCTTCTGTCAGTTGAAATGGTTCAGCTGGGTTCAGTAGTTAAGTCACACATGAAGAAGCTGGACTTGGTTGTCAGAGGATATTTGAAACGCTTGCCATTGGGACCATGTAATAGGTAGTGGGAGCTTATCCCCACTCCCCCCCACCCCCTCCTGACTATGTCAACCAAGAGCAATAATAAATCGATTTATCAATGGCCTTTATCCTCAGTGGAAACCATGCAAACCCTCCTGGACCCATGCACTTAGACTTCAATAAAGCAATTTCAACCCTGATAATCTTTGCATATCTGAAGTGACTGATATCTGGTAGATGATTCATTTCAGAAAACCCCCACCTTTGACTGACAACTTTACAATTTTACAGGGATAAATGACAAACACTGGCAAATGGGACTAGCCTAAATGGACATTTTAATTGGCATGATTAAGTTGGTTGTCTGTGCTGTATGAGTCTATGTAAGTTAAAAACATATTTGAGCCATATCAGCTGTGGATATCTGAAAATATGGTTATGGGGAGAAGGAGGGAATGGGGTTCAGAGGGATAATAAATCAGCCATGATGGAATGGCAGAGTAGACTCGATGGGTCAAATGGCCTAATTCTGCTGCTGTCGTATGGGCTTATTACCCAATTATCAAACATGAAAGAGACGTCCTCACTAAAAATCCATGTGTAAAATTCCAGTTGTTGCTTTGCAGTTACACAGTCAAATGAGAGGAAAAAAGAATTTGGGATAGATGCCTAAGTATGAAGGAAAATATAGAGGTATTAGAAATACTGATTCAGTTATTTCTGGACACCATCTACACACAAGAGTTGTTGGAAATTTTTGAGTTACACCTTAAAATGCCAGTGGAACTCAGCAGGTCAGGTAGCATCCATGGAAGGAAATAAACAGTCAAAGTTTCGGGTGAGATTCTTCATCAGGGCTGAAAAGAAAGGGGGGGGGGCGAAGCCAGTATAAGAAGGTGTGGGGAGGGAAAAGAAGACAAGCTGACAGGTGAGACCAGATGAGGGGGAAGATGGATGGGTGGGTGGCTGGGGTAGAGGGGTTGAAGTAAGAAGCTGGGAATGGATATGTGGAAGAGGTAAAGGGTTGAAGAAGGAAAATGTTGGAGAGGAGAATGGACTGTGGAAGAAAGGGAAGAAGGGGGTGATGACCATCTGCCTTTTAAATGAATTTTTGAGGGAACTCATTTGCTGGAAATCCAACACTTCAGACAGGTGCTTCAAACTTATCCATGTAGGTGGAGGTAAAAGATTCTATTACATAAAGAACAGGAGAGAGAGTGGTTTATTTGCAATTTTCCTGCAACTGACATCTGCAATATCTTTGTGTGAGTGTACTGTGTATAATTTGGCTGTTGCTTTAGGGCCAAATGTGTGGTGGGGTAAGGAAGTGTGGACACTCCAAATGATCATTTAAAAGTGCATATACACTCATTGACCATGTCATCGAATGAGCACAGACATCCTGCCAAAATCTTGCAGATTTGTAGTTCTTTCTACCAGCTGTAGCTGTATTTCCTGCCTCACAACACTGACATCACTTCCAAGGTACATCACTGGCATTGAAGTGCCATTGAATGTCCTGAAATTTAATATAGCATGATGTACGGGCATTCTTACCGGAGTCTTCCTTTTAGGATCTTTGAGCCTGTGGGTGAGATTCAAGTCTGGTTGCTAGGAGCAGTCTTTGGCCAGGATTCAATTGCTCTGTGGCAGTCTGCTTTGTGTGTGTACTTGTTGAGAGCCTGAGATCTCCCAGTTAAACAACAGTACAAATGTCCAAGAGATTAAGACTGCAGTTGATGTGCTGAATGAGAAAGTGGGGTCTGAGGCCTGCTGTTCGGTGATCAGCAAGTTCTGTGGTCGCTGCTGAGGATCAAGGCCTGAGGTTTGAATCGGAGGTCTGGAAGTTGAGCCCTCAGTCTGCGAATTTCTCTGAGTCTGCTGGGGTAGCCTCAGGCTCAATGCCTGTGTCCAAATCCAGATCTGAGTCTGTTGGAGGCTAGGGGCCAAAGAATACAGACTGTCTTGAGGTCAGAGGACCGCATATTTATGTGGGTGTGAGAGAGGAGCAAGGTTTGTTTTATGGTTGTTGTTTTGTTGCTTGTTGTGTTCTGTGTTGTTCGCCTAGCAAATATGAGCATGCTTTGCTGGCACTGGAATGTGTAGCTGCTCCCAGCATGCCCTTGGGTGTGTTGGTTATTAACACAGAAGAGTCATTTCACTGTATATTCCAGTGCACAGATAAATGAATCTTGAATCTTCAAACTGCAGGAATTTAGTTATTCAAATTTAAGCAGAGAGTACAGTTAACATTATATGGTGAGACACACGATTAATGTGACATCAGCTTACTGCAGGACAAAGGTTGTTAACGTTTAGTTTTGTAGGCAGTTATATATTGTGGTATGTGGAGGGACGATCACAAATAACGTCATCTATAAATTGAATGATTCAGCTATATCTTTTGCTCTCACCACATCTGGAGCCAGAGTAATGCTAAACAGAAATACATATTAATATCCTTGCATTTAGTGTGGCATTAAGTGGGATTGTGCAGCTGGCACCTCCTGCTACAATTTTCATATAAACCTGTCATGCGTTCTCCCTTTAGATATTGTTCTGGTAATGTGTGAAAAAAATTAACATATGCCAGAGATTATTATGGTCCTAGGCCGAACAACCAAAGAGTTGAAATATTTCCTCACACAGCTTCGTATCTTTGAAGAGCTTTAAAGAAACATGTACAGTGCATCTTGATGAAATTGAAATTGGCGAATCCAGATTAGCATAATGGATGCCAGTTTTGACAGCTGAAGTAGAAGATTGCAATAATATTAATTTTAACTACCACAGTTCTTGTATTTTTAATCAGCTTCAACTCAGGCATTTTGTGTGAAATATGTTTCCAGTGTGGTGCTGCAAGCACATCTGCCTTCATATTTTATCGAAAGGGTTTTCCAGACTGCAGTTAATGGCTTGCTGTGTATTATGTATCTTGTCTTTCTTGATGGATTTAAAATCTCTGGTGTAAACCTTCATTAAAAATACAGTGAAAATATTCAGCATAAATTGCTGCCAAGTGTGACACCAAATGCATTCCTTCTATAGGGGCCCGTGGACAATAAGTTGCTAATTGAGCAAGAGGATCAAGTTGGTCTTCAATTAAAGAGTGTGCTTGACCCAAGCTTGGTTGAACATGAGTGATTTTGACACACCAAACCAATTGACAAGTTTACAGCATAAAGCAAATTGACAGGTGTTCATATGGCATATGAAATAAAATGAAGGCATTGACAATTATGGATGATACCCTGTGGATCACCTATAGCTTGGATGAAGATTGCCCTGGGTGTCAGTATAAAATTTTAAAATAAGAATGTTTATTGATCAGGAAAGTAGTTAAAGTGTCCAAGGTTCAAATTTCTGATGAAGCAACAAAACTAAAAACTACACACTGTAACAACTACACTAGTTTATTAATAACATCAACTTAGATTTCCTTTAACATTATGGTTCAATTTAAATACAAATATGCATGCACAAACCAAGGGGAGGTAGAGGTACAGCTCAAATTAACAGATTTGACAGAGTACCTCTATACTAGAACATGCAGGTATGCCCACCTTGACTTTAGGGATGCTAGCGATGTTTATAGCCTTGCAAGGTATTTACTGCTATTGCTCTACCATGGCAAGGGAGCTGCCCAGTGAGTGCTTTGTTGTGTGCCTGAGGTCCTGGTTCAGTTTTACCTGAACCCCGGCCTACTTGTAGCATTTCTTGGTTTAATCGATGCAGTTTGTGAATTGGGCTCTGTTGTTCATGTTATGATGTGTTTTTAGTTTTTGGTCACTCCTTTATTTTGTTGTTATTTTGTGTGATTTTGATCAGGACAGACGGACTCTATGGCCTGAAAATAATGAACAACATAGTGCTGGGCTGAATATGCCTGGACTCTTTTCCTGACCTTGTGGCTTGATGTTTTATATTCTGAGTTTTTTGTTTGTTCTTTTTTGCCATCTGCATGATTAGTTGATTTTTGTTTGCGCACTGGGGGTTTGATTTTCTTTGAACAGGTTCCATGGTGTTTTTTTTGTTTTGTGGCTGAATGTGGGAAAATGAATCTCAGGCTTGTAATCTGAATACTACATTGATAATAAATGTACTTTGAATCTTGAATCTTAAATCTTACACTGCTATTTAATAAGGCAAGTTGAAATGAATCATTCTTTCTTGAAGCCAAACACTTACTGACAATAGTAGCTATTTCAAAATGATTGGGTGTCATGCTACATGGTTCCAACAGGTGTCAAATTTTCTACGCTATTTCCATCTGGAGCTGGTTCAATGCAAGAGTACTCTTTTCCTGTGTGAATGCTTTGGAACATAACAACAGGCAGCAGGGTGATGTAGTGGTTAGTGTAATGCTTTACAGCGCCGGTGACCTGGACTGATTTCGCACCACTGACTGTAAGGAGTTTGTATATTCTCACTGTGACAGCATTAGTTTCCAGGTGCTCAGATTTTCTCCCATGTTCCAAAGATATATAATTAGGGTTAGCGAGTTGCGAACTGAAATGTGGCGATACTTGTGAGCTGCTCGGCCTGTCCTGGTCTCAGCACTGTTCTCAGACATGCAAATGGTGCAATTCACTGTATGTTTCCACGTTTCGATGTACATGTGACAAATAAAGATAATCTTTTAAAATTCTTTATCTTTTAAACAGTAAAGAAGCAGGAATAGATCATATGGTCTTTAAGTCCAGCTTCGCCATTTATTCATAATCATAGCTGATCTTACTGACTCAGCACTATTTTCCTGTAGTGCCTGCCCCTAGATCACTTGATTCAAAGTACATTTATTATCAAAGTATGTATGCAGTATACAACCCTGAGATTCATCTTCCCATAGACAGCCACAAAACAAAGAAACATCATGGGACCTGTTCAAAGAAAACATCAAACACCCAAGAAATCGTGCAAATGGCAAAAAGTAAGTGAAAACACAGAATATAAAACATCAAACCACAGAGTTATTGAAACAATCTAGGAATGTTCAGTTAGTTCAGTTCAATTTAGTGCTGTGACATTTGGTGACTGCAGGTTGCAGAGCCAATCTGCTCAAATTAATGTCGCACAAATCAGCAATTAATAAAAGGAGTAACCAGAATTCAGAAACACATCCTAACATGATCTACAGATTCTAATCCACAAACCACATTAATTAAACCTTGCCCAAGACACAAGAATCCGGCACCGTCCTCTGGCAGCAGCAACTGACAGCAAGAGAGGGAGAGGGAGACTGGTCACACACAGGCAGATTGCGCTGAATATCTGCTCACCTTCCGCTATCATCCCCATTGATTTCAATCTTGCGCAATGCTTTAATCCGCGAGATCAGTGAGAAATTGAGTCGATCATGGGTTCACCAGGCTTCTTGGCCTTCAGGCCAAGATGACTTACATGCAGAAATCAATGAGTGAGCTCAATAACTGGGCCTTTACTGCCATCTGGAGTAGAAAATTCCAAATATTCATCACCTTCTGTGCAAAGAAATTTCTCCTCTCTCACTACTAAATGACCTATAACTTATCATGACAGCATGACTAATCATGCAAAACTTGTCAGCTTGAGGAGACATTTTCCTAATCTTTTGAGCCTTGTAAGAACTTCGTTTCACTCTGATCTCCTGTTGTTCTTCTAAACTCTCAAGAATACTAGCCTGGTCTATTTAATCTCTTTTCATATGGCAAACTCACTTTCCCTGGAATCAGTCAAACAATTTTCTCTCCTTCTCCAGCAAGTATGCCCTTTTTTAGGTGTCAACATAGAATTCCCACAACTCACTAACCTAAATGTTATTCTTTTGGAATGTAGGAGGACACGGAGGAAACCCACAGTTACAGGGAGAACTTACAAATTCCTTACAGACAGACAGACAGAATTGGACCCTGATCTTACAGCTGGAGCTTTAAAGGCCTTGTACTAAACACTTTGCTACCATGCCACCCTCTAGATCTCATGGCCAACTAGTCAGCAAAACTCCCTTACCTCCACTATTCTTTGGAGATATGGCCTACCAATAGTAGGCACTTTAAAGCCAAGGAGAAATACCACTGATACTTCGCACAAAATCTTGTAAGTCGACCAGTAGGATAACTAAACCAATGTCAACAGCTTCTTCTGAGCAAACTTTCTCAGCTCTAGTTATGCTTGGTCAATTTCAGTGGTCACTGATACCTACACAGTGAGTCAGACACTTCTAGCCACACCTGTACCTTATTCTATAGATCCTGCTCAGGGTCTCAGAACCTGAAAAATTTGAGGGAAGCCGAATCTTCTTCCATGCTGAGAGATTGCTGAACAAAAGGAATCTAAAATCTAATTGCAACACACACAAAAGACCAGAGGACACAGCCTCAGAATAGAGGGATGTCTAGTTAGAACAGAGTTCTTTAGCCAGAGAGTGGTGAATCTGTGGAATTCTTTGCCACAGGCTGTTGCGGAGGCCAAATCATTGGGCATATTTAAGGCAGAGGTTGATTGATTCTTGATTAGTCAGGCATGAAGGGATATGGGAAGAAAATAGAAGATTGGGGCTGAGAGAGAAATGGATCAGCCATGATGAAATGGTGGAGTGAACTTACTGGGCCAAATGGCCTAGTTCTTCTCCTATGCCTTATGGTCGTATGGTCTAAAAAGCTGGAGGAATTAGCAGTCCAGGCAGCATCTATGGATAGGAATAAAGAATTGACGTTTCAGGCTGAGATTCCTCTTTTGGGACTGAAAAAGTAATTGTTAAATTTATTTGGTTCACTCTCTGTGAAGGTTACTAATCACTAAATAATTTCCAGCCCATTATTTTTGAAGTTCCAGTAGATATTCACATAGAGCTATGAGGTATTCAAACCTGGACTGAATGTAGTTTAATCCAAAACAATTGTGTTCACTTATTGTCAAGTTGTACAGAAACTTAGTCAGCTTTCATATCATCACAAAATCTGAAAACAGCCGTTCTAAGCTTCACATATTCAAGTGATTTACAGCATGGGGTTTGTGTTGACTTTGCACTGACATTAAACATGTATGGTATTAGTTTGAGGCATCTTCTGACTTTAAAGGGAAACTCCTCAAAATCTCTTTCCTCAGGGAAGTTTTACTGTTTTGATCTGCTGCCAAACAGCACTCTGATTCCAGATGGGCTGCAACAACTGTAGTGCTGTTAATAAGCAGACACCCATGGTGGATAGTTTGTAGTATGTGCCTGCTTCAAACCTTGATTAGGCCACACTTTGAGCAGTGCATTCAGTTCTGTTTACCTTGTTAAATGGATATAGGGATATTGAAGTGGATGCAGAGTCTACAGTGAGGGAAAGGGCAGAACAGATAAACAGACTGGATTTTTTTATTGTGAGTAAAGAAGGTCAGAAGATGACCAAATAAATGCCTTTTAAATCAGGGAGATAGATAAGTGGGTAACAGTCAGGAGAGGGAAGGGCAAGAAGCAGATGCTAGAGAGTACCCCAGTGGCTGTCCTCCTTAACAATAAGCACTCCTATTTGAGTACTGTTGAGGAGGGGAACAACCTACCTGGGGGAAGCAACAGTGGTCGCACCTCTGGCACAGAGTCTGGCCCCGTGGCTCAGAAGAGTGGGGAAAGGAAGAGGATGGTAGCAGTATAGGGGACAAGGGAGTCGTGTAGGGAGCGATCCCGGTGAAAAGCAGAAAGAGGGGGGGAGGGAAAGATGTGCTTGGTAGTGAGATCCCGTTGGAGGTGGCAGAAGTTACGGAGAATTATACGTTGGACCGGGAGGCTGGTGGGGTGGTAGGTGAGGACGAGGAGAATCCTATCCTGAGTGGGGTGGTGGGCGGATGGGGTGAGGGCAGATGTACGGGAAATGGGAGAGATGCGTTTCAGAGCAGAGTTGATGGTGGAAGAAGGGAAGCCCCTTTGTTTAAAAAAGGAGGACATCTCCTTCGTCCTGGAATGAAAAGCCTCATCCTGAGAGCAGATGCGGCGGAGACGGAGGAATTGTGAGAAGGGGATAGCATTTTTGCGAGAGACAGAGTGGAAAGAGGAATAGTCCAGGTAGTTGTGAGAGTCTGTAGGCTTATAGTAGATATCAGTAGATATGCCGTCTCCAGAGATGGAGACAGAAAGATCAAGAAAGGGGAGGAAGGTGTCAGAAATGGACCAGGTAAATTTGAGGGCAGGGTGAAAGTTGGAGGCAAAGTTAATGAAGTCCCTTGTCCATTCATCCCCCCCATCCCTTCCCACTGATCTCCCTCCTGGCACTTATCCTTGTAAGCAGAACAAGTGCTACAACTGCCCTTACACTTCCTCCCTCACCACCATTCAGGGCCCCAGACAGTCCTTCCAGGTGAGGCGACACTTCACCTGTGAGTTGGCTGGTGTGGTATACTGCGTCCGGTGCTCCCGGTGTGGCCTTTTATATATTGGTGAGACCCGACGCACACTGGGAGACGGTTTCGCTGAACACCTACGCTCTGTCCGCCAGAGAAAGCAGGATCTCCCAGTGGCCACACATTTTAATTCCACGTCCTATTCCCATTCCGATATGTCTATCCACGGCCTCCTCTACTGTCAAGATGAAGCCACACTCAGGTTGGAGGAACAACAACTTATATACCGGCCTGGTAGCCTCCAACTTGATGGCATAAACATTGACTTCTCTAACTTCCGTTAATGCCCCTCCTCCCCTTCTTACGCCATCCCTGACATATTTAGTTGTTTGTTTTTTTCTCTCTCTCTGCCCATCACACTGTTTGTTCTCCATCTCCCTCTGGTGCTCCCCTCCCCCTTTCTTTCTCCCGAGGCCTCCTGTCCCATGATCCTTTCCCTTCTCCAGCTCTGTATCCCTTTTGCCAATCACCTTTCCAGCTCTTAGCTTCATCCCACCCCCTCCGGTCTTCTCCTATCATTTCGCATTTCCCCCTCCCCCTCCTACTTTCAAATCTCTTACTATCTTTCCTTTCAGTTAGTCCTGACGAAGGGTCCTGGCCCGAAACGTCGACAGCGCTTCTCTCTGTAGATGCTGCCTGGCCTGCTGCGTTCCACCAGCATTTTTTGTGTGTATTGCATGAGGATATGGAACTCAGATTGCAGGGAGTTGTTGAGGTGAATGGCTCAGCTCATCATTGGAGCTCAACTACAAGACTTGAAGGCAACCTGCAACTCTCAATGCCTACGGCATGCTTGTAACATCACTAAAGACCCATACCATCTTAGACAGTGTCTGTTCAGTCTCCTGTCATTTGGTAGGAGATTCAGAAACATTTTAGCCAAGACAGTAAGACTGAAAATGAGCTTCTTCTGTTTGGTTGTTGTGCAGCTGAATAACGCTACAACCTGGTTTGTCAATGGCCTTTGAGTGCCATAGAGTATTGAAATCATTTGTTGCATGTAAATATGGGAATATTTATTTATTTTTAAAATTAAGCCATGTATATATTTATTTTACATGAACTGGAGTAGCACTACAATCTTGTTGCCTTGAGCAATGACAATACAGTTCTATTCTGGTATAGATGAATATGAGGGCAGTTGGACGAGTATATAAGGGAAGATACAATAGGATTTTCTTGATGAATTTAGATGAGGAGAGATGAGAGAGGGTTTTAAAGACTGGTATAGCCTGTATATATGTTGTGGATCCTCTGCAGAGTAATGAAATCAACTGGTCAAGATTTGTCTGCTTTAGTTATAGTCCAATAAATCACTGTTTGCCGGACAATTGCAAAGTTTCCAATGAGTTTTAAGTGAGACTTAGCCTAGTGATAATACTTAACCTGTAAACCACAATGTTGTGAGTCCAAGCCCTGTGAGAGAGCAGAGCACAGCATCTGGGGTGATATTATGGCAAGGGACTGTGTGCATAATCATGTGAATCTCAGAAACCAAATCAGTTTTCAGTAGGATGAATGACACTTATCCTTCAACCAGGTTTACCAAACCAAATACTCTGCTGTTAAGCTGGTTTTGCACAAGTTCTATTTTATTTTTATTTAGAGGTACAGCAGAGTGGCAGGTACTTCTGCGGAATGAATCTGTACTGCCCAGTTGGTGTGGTCTGGTCTCTCATATGTAACCAATTAACCTACCAACCCTTATGTTTTGAAATGTGGGAGGAAACTGGAGCATCTGGAGGAAACTTATGGAGTGACGGGGAGAATGTACAAGCTCCTTACAGGCAACAGCAGGAATTGAACCTGGGTCACTGGTGTTGTAATAGCGTTATGCTTATTGCCACAGTACTATGCCACCCCAGGTCGCTCCTTTTCCTATGTTATAACATCTGCACTTTCAAAAGCTTCGGTTGACTCTGAATGCTTTAGATCATCCCTAGGATATGAAAGTCTCTGCTTAAATGAAATTTCTGTTTTCCTTGGAACCCATTGCATCAAAGATCAAAAGTAGGTTATTCTCTAGAAAATAAGAACATGGACAAATTCAAATGGTGTCAGTGTCAGAATCAGGTTTAATATCACTGGCATATGTCGTGAAATTTGTTGTTATGTTGCAGCAGTGCATTGCAATATATAAAAAAATTAAGTATATATACGTTGAAAAAAAATTAAATAAGTAGAGCAAATAGAGAAAAAAGTAGTGAAGTAGTGTTAATAGATTCAATATTCGTTCAGTAATTGGATGGCAGAGGGAAAGAAGCTATTCCTGAATCATTGAGTGTGTGTCTTCAGGCTCCTGTACCTCCTCCTTTGACGGCAGCAATGAGAAAAAGGCATGTCCTGGGTGACGGGGTCCTTATGATGGATACTGCCTTTTTAAGGCATTGTTCCTTGAAGATGTCCCGGATGCTGGGGAGCCTGGTGCCCATGATGGAGCTGACTGAGTTTACAACTTTCTGCAGCTTTTTTCAATCCTTTGCAGTGCTTCCCGCCTCCCCCCACACCCCCCCCGCCCAATACCAGACGGTGATGCAGCCAGTTAGAATGCATCTGCACACACTGTACACCTGCAGAAATTTGCCAGTGTCTTTGATGACAAACCAAATCTCGTCTAGCTTCTAGAGAAACACAGCCCTGTTGTGCCTTCTCATTAACTGCATCGGTATGTTGGGCCCAAGATAGATCCTCAGAAATGTTGGCACCCAGGCATTTGAAATTGCTCACCTTTTCCACCTCTGAATCCTCGATGAGGACTGGTGTGTGTTGCCCAAGTCTGGTGCTAACTGGAAAGGATTGCTAAAAAGAAATGTGAACAAAGAAAAAATGGATTAGAAAAATATGTATTTTCTCACTTGCTCAAAATCCAGCAAGTTTGGCTTAGAGCTGACTACATTTTTGAATGTCTTTAGACAAGGGTTTCTATTAAAAGACTGTTGGCTAAAGCGATATCAGAAGTATGTTACTCACACAAACTAATCTAGGCCTTGTGTCTTGTATTTGAGCACATCTCCAGCACTGCTGCTGTTTGCTCTTTCCCAGTAATCCTGTTGTTTAAATAATGCAGAAATATGATTAATCTCCAATGTTGCCAGCAATTCTTATCTGCTACAGTCATTAGGTGCTGATGCACAATGACAGGGTCTTCACAGAATAGCTGGCTGATGGTGAAAAATGATGCAGGATCTCACAGAACATTTGTTTCTTTCAGAAAGAAAATTGCAAAGGAACTTCCCATCCTCCACTTAATACCATTCTTTGAAAGTGAGTAATGTCCCTTCTCTTCTGCAAAGAAGAATGCTTCTTGAAGAATGGTTTTGTAGGAAATTATGAGATAGTTCATAACAGCCTGATTTTATAGTGTAGACTGTAGTTGCAGCACTGCTGGACACTGGATGTACTGCTATTGTCTCACATACAAGTAATTCTGAGAAGGAACAGAATACACCCAGATGATGCATTGTTTTACTCGGTATATCTCCTGATTCCTATGCACCACATCTAATTAAATGATTCTCAATGTTTACATTAGAGTCGTTCACGTAACAGTTAAAGTTGTCTGCCCATATACTTCATAGCACAAGTCATCCACTATTTTTTAAAGAACGTGTAAGGAAGGGAAAGATTTGAAATAATTTTATTTTTATCATTTATCACTCATAAAATAGTTCTTGAAATAGAACAATAAGGTCCAACCTTTTTCTATGGACTACCGGCTGTCCCAATAGCCTTTTCACACGTCAAATTTTAACTTCTTCCTTGCTTGAAAATGTTTTGGCTTCAGAGTTTTGGAAAATGATTGTTTCAGCCTTGTTGTATGAACATGATAAGGCCACTCTAATACCATCTACTTTCTCTCCCTACATTGATCTTCCTCACTTTTCCAGTCCTACAAAACCTTCTGGATACCTGCACACTGACTATTCTTCTGACTTTAATTGCTCCAACTTTCTCGACCTTGGTTTTAGATGCCACGCTCAAGAATCCCTTCATTAAAATTCTCCTGCTCTCTACCTCTGGTTTATTTACATGCTTCTTAATACTAAATTTCTGATCATATGGATTGATGTTTCTTGCTGTGTGACTGAGTCATGAGAATGGTGTTTTGATTGTCGTTATATTCTTCCTCTCCATTGCCATTCAAATGAACAGCTTTGTCCTGGGTACTGTTGAATCTCAAGTTCTTTTTTTAGGGCCAGCCCAGTGGCCAGCGGTGAATGTTTCATCACATTTCTGTGTCATGGTGCAGAATTCATTTACCTGTTGCCTGATTTGTTCTTTGCTTAATTTAGTACCATTCCCTACAACCTAGGCTAAATTCAATTTGTACTGCTGTGATATTCATTAAGTGCTACAAATTATTTAAATATTGAAATTAATGTTGGTGATATTTATGTGGCTATTAGAGGCTGAAAAGAAAGGTACAGAATTAACACAGAAAATGTGACCATTCTTCCCAGATACTTTATCACTGAGCAAGCTTTCCTTACAGGGTCATGGGGCAACAGTATATTCACAGTTATTTTATCTGGTTGTAGAAAGATAATTTCATAAAAGCTATTTAATTGACAAGCAAAAATGCTAAACATATTGTAAGTTTAGATTTATTTTAGTGTTTTTTTTCTCATCCATATTCCACTGATTATCAAAACATGCAAGGTGGACTTTTTAAAAGTTCAAAGTAAATTTATTATCAAGGTACGTACATGTCACCATAAGCTACCCTGAAATTAATTTTCTTGCAGGCTTTTACAATAGAACAAAGAAATACAGTAGAATCAATGAAAAACTATGCACAAAGACCAACTAGGAAACAAAAGACTGACTTTGATTTGACACCCTCTCTTAATACTGCCAAGTGTAAAAGTTAGTTGAACCAATTATTACAATAATCATAAATAACCATAGGTCTGTTTTTATTCATGTCTGAAAATGCTGAAAATTATCTATACTAAATGTCAAACCACATTAAAAATCAAATGTAAAGTGGAGAAGGATGCCATGTGTTCATCTCTCTGAGGATACATCAAAGGATTTAAGGGCACCTCAGAATCGGAATGTCATTTTTAGCAGAAGTGCTGGCACTTCCCTCCTGAGGATTAGGGTGACTGATATTTAGGAGACAGGATCACGTGAGAAACTGCCAGAAAAACAGCAAACACTTGACCTCCACCTTTGAACTCCATACATCAACGTACATCTCTAGCTGAATAATCTGCTTCTTCATAATAAGTGGAGCGCTGCAGAAACTAATAATAAAGTGATTAATGGGAGGATACCAGCTGTCAGTGTGCATGGGGGAGTGGGGCTGTGGAATGGCAGTGAGAGCGGGATGAAGAAACATGATTCCTCTGAGACAGACATTAACACTGATAAGCCACTGTAGGTCAATTTTGATATTGGGATTTTTCCGGCGGTCTAGAACTAGCACCCCATGAAATTGTGAAAAAGGCTTAACAGTTAAAACAATTACTTCCAGGCTGCTGTGTATCTGTCAGTGACAGCTAATCTGTATAATGCAAAGAGACCTTGCTCAGGTATTCATCCTGCCACCAGCTGGTACCCTCCAAGATGAATCTTCATCTGATGCCCTCCAGGAGTCATACTGACAGGCTCCCGGGGAGATAATGGATGTGGTGACAGCTCACATTTTCAGCACGAAGAGAAAGTTCATATTCAAAACACGCTGAAGGTACTGCAAATGGTTCATTAAAATTGCAACACAAATGAGGCACAGCTTTGCCATTTTGCTTTGATTATGCACCACTTTATGAACTATATTTGGCTCCTAGAAGCTGGATTCTGGGATAAAGGTGCAGCCGTTTGAAGTTATAAAACTGCATTTTGAAAATAAGCACTGACTTAAAGACCTTTTAGTTTAGCTATGTACAAGGTTCCATAATTCTGTAGATGTAATGATAATGTAACACTATTATAGAGACAGCAATCACCAATTCGGGTTCAATTCCCACTGCTCTCTATAAGGAGATTGTACATTCTCCCTGGGAATGCATGAGTTTCCTCTGGGTGCTCTGGTTTCCTCTCACATTCTGCAGATATATGTTTGGGGTTAGTGAGTTAAAGGGCATTTGATGTGGTGTGTGGTGACACTTGAAGACTACGTAGCACAGTCCTCACTGAATTGATTTGATGCAAAATAATGCATTTCACTGTATGTTTCGATGTACATGTGAAAATAAACCTAATGTAATCTCATCTAAGTTAATATGATTTCATAGCAGACTCAATGTGTGTAGCAATTAGTGTACATCATTGGTTAACAAAAGTTCAACTCACTTCTTTAAATACGATTGCTCAGTGCACATTGTGAATCAAATAGCCAATTCATTTATAAATTTACCCATAACCCTCAAAATGAAGTCAAAGAGTAATTATAAAAAATGTTTATTTCCGTGTAAAATGACATGGAGATGTGCCAGGAATGATTGTACAAATCTGCTGCATCACACAGACAGTTAGAAGGCAGATTCACATCTGTGATTTTAGATGTGCTGAGAGGCTGAAAGCATAGCAGCTCACATGGCAATATCCACCTAAGAAATGTTTAATGGTTAAAATAGCATTGCTTGTCAAGCTAGGGCATATCAGAATATATTCTTCTGACCAATCTGTTGATATTACTGGAAAAAGATCGTGGGGAACTTCCTCCAAAATACTGCTTTCTGTTTTTGTTCCTGTCATTAGCCTCATTGTTGGAGTTACTGCATTAAGAGGTCAAAAATTATCAGTTTTTGCTGATGTAAATCAGGTTGTTTTTCCTTTGTATTTTTAAAGATGTATTTAGAGATTTGCATATGATAGTATGTGTAACTTTTGCTTCGGCTAGTGGCTTAATATAAGGGATGATACACCCCCCCACCGCCAGCCCGGCCAAATTTAAAAAGTCTCATTTGGGTGGTTGCTGCACGATCTGTCCCGTTACAAATGAGCACCACAAAATAACAAACAGTACACAATATGCGATTAAATGATTGAGCTTTATAATTCTTAATTTGACTATTTGGTTAGTAAACAAAACAAAAAAACAAAAAGGGCCCATTCTCATGAAACAGTCTAATGCGCAACGTTGGAGCTCACTGATAAGGCCGTTTGTCCACCATCGACCTCCACTGATCTTCGCTGACCTTTGGACCCTCGCTCCAGGTCCACTCCATCCGGCGGTCTGCCAGTTCTCTCCATTCGCGTCTTCTCTCCTCATCTCTCCTCGGCAAAAGACTGCGAATTCCCGGCTCCCAGACACACAAGAAAGACCAGCATCCTGCTCATTGGCTAACATGCCCCATTATCTCTAGTGATAACTCAAACATTTCTGCTACAGAGAAACCATTACTTTAGCAGTGAAACCTTATAGTGTGTTACATAAGTATCTATGACCTGTATGCCTATGATTATACATGAACAGGTCATTCAAGTGTGCAGTGATGCACTGTGGGAAAAGCAACATGGAGGGGTGGTACTTGGGGGTAAGATGGTGGCATGTTTGGTCGCAGTAGCTACTATGGGGTCAACAAAAGGTACTGCTGTCCTATTTAAGTGTATTTTTAATGCTTGCAAGATCCTGCTACACATTAAGAAGTTAAAGTGCTATAGGTGTAACCCATCAGTGAGTTGCTCATTGGCAGGGAAAATGAAGGAGTTGCACATCATGCTGCTGCCCGAGTCAAAGGTGGAATATAATCTAATAGCGAGTGACCGTCTTGGTCACTTTGCTTGTGATCACAAGACCATTTTCGACATTGTTAATGTGGTATTCTGCAAGTTTAGTTCACTTGTGGTGAACAGGGTTGGATGGCAAGGGAGCTGCTTGGCCTTAGTAGTAGCGTGAACTAGCCCTCAAGCCGTGGTGCCATCTGCTTACAGCCACCAGGAGAGAGGCATTGGAGCCGGTGTGGTGCGGCATCTAGGCTGGAGTCCGTGCTGCCCCCCTCACCCCCAAGTGCTCACTCGGCAGAAGACAAGCTCTATTGTGGTCAGCTGCAGGTTTCTGCAGTGTTGGGTGGCTCGAGTTTGGACTCTTTCATTGTGTGGCTGTGTCTTGCTGATGTCTTTATGTGCTTGCTATCATAGACATATCATGTGTGAGTGTTGCTACTGTGTGTTGCACCTTGGCTCCAGAGTAATGATGTCTTGTTTGGCTATATTCATGAGTAGTGTATTCATGTATGGTCGAATGGTAATTAAACTTGAATTGAATCAAATCATCTAAACAGTGTCATTTTCAGATGTGACTGTGCCTCCAAGGACAGACATGTTCACTAATTGACTAATTTTAATGTAGTAAATCAACTCCTAGTAAATCTACTCTATTAAACACACTGTTTATGTACAATGATCATTGCAATTAATAACTTGTAACCTCCCTTTCAAAGTTGTGCTTTTCAGCCGCCTGCATGTCCTAGCATTTTTGTGGTGCTCTGGGGGATTCAGTGACCCGGAGTCTCAAAGGTGCAGTGTATTTGTGGCAGTGTGGAGTGGCCCGGGCCTGAGAGTGAGGAATGAGTTGATGTTTGGCCAGTGCTGGAGCAGTCTTGAGGCCTACTCAAAGTGCCAGGACCCGGGCTGGAGAACGAGGCATGAGCCTATGTTTGGCTGTTGCTGGAATGGACTTAGGAAAGAAATGAAGCGGTAGGGACTGGGCCTGAGAGTGAGGAGCGAGTCAATGTTTGGTCAATTTAAGCGCAGGGCTAGATGGGAAAGGTCATGGTGTTGGGGCCGGAGGCAAGACTCGCTGCACTGCGAGGTTTACTCTTCACTGAACTGAGGCTGTGGCCTGTAACATCCGGACTCCTGGACTAGCTGCAGCAATGAAATGGCTTTGTGGCTGTGGGCTCACTTCTGCGACATTCAGTTCTGAGTGTTATTTGTTTACTTTTTATTGTTTGCACTTGTTTTTTCGCACATAGGTGTTTAACGGTCTTTTTAATGGGCTCCATTGGGTTTCTTTGTTTTTGTGGCTGCCCCTAAGAAGACAAATTTCAAGGTTGTATATAGTATACATAGTTTGATAGTAAATGTACTTCAAACTAAGTGCTTCACAGAATTGCCATCGAACAGAATTTGTCTCTGTGTTGTGTCAGATGGCATTAAGACATTTGGATCGATAGCTTTGTGAAAGGTAGCTTTTAAGGAGCATTTTAAAGATGAAGGTTGAGATAATAATGGGGCAATGTTTACTTTAGTATGTAAGAAGGTAAGGCTGTACCTGAATTACAGGATGAATTTCAAAAATTGTGACTGAATTAAGGTAAACATAGACAAAATAGCACAAAAGTGATACACATGTCAAATATGACAATGTTTTGTTGTGAATCTGCCAGTTTAAGAATGTTATCGTATGTGTTATACCTCATACATGATTATGTTCAAGGAACAAGGAACAAGCAGGGAGACTCAACTTTATTCACCATATGTATTTACACATATTAGGAATTTGCTGTGGCTTGTTGGCCAGGGTGCGATATGCAACAAAAAAACAACAACATTCAACAATTATAAAGAATAAAGAATTACATAAAATAAATTTAGAGGTTAAAGGACAGACAGGGAATAAAATGTGCATAAATACATAAACTACTAATACATAAATAAACAATGAATGATTAAAAACAGAAACATAGAAAATCTACAGCACACTACAGGCTTTTTGGCCCACAATGCTGTGCCGAACAAATACTTACTTTAGAAATTACCTACGGTTACCCATAGCCCTCTATTTTTCTAAGCTCCACGTACTTATCGAGGAATCTCTTAAAAGACCCTATCGTATCCGCCTCCAACACAGTCGATGGCAGACTGTTCTATGCACTCACCACTCTCTGTGTAAAAAAAACTTAACCCTGATGTGCCATCTGTACCTCCTTCCGAGCACTTTAAAACTGAGCCCTCTTGTGTTAGCCATTTCAGCCCTGGGAAAAAGCCGCTGACTATCGACACAATTAATGCCTCTCATCATCTTATAAACCTCTATCAGGTCACCTCTCATCCTCCGTCACTTCGAGGAGAAAAGGCCTTTTTGAAACTTTTGTAAGCTTTTCTTCTTGACTAGATTTTCAACAGCCTTTGTATACCATGGTTCCTGTACCCTACCATCCTTTCCCTGTCTCATTGGAACATACCTATGCAGAACGTCATGCAAATATCCCCTGAACATTTGCCACATTTCTGCCGTACATTGTTCCCAATTTATACTTCCAAGTTCCTGTCTGATAGCTCCATATTTCCCCTTACTCCAATTAAACACTCTCCTAACTTGTTCCTATCCCTTTCCAATGCTATGGTAAAGGAAGTAGAATTGTGATCAATTGTGATCTCCCCAGTGCTCTCCCACTGAGAGACCTGACACCTGACCAGGTTCATTTTCCAATACCAGATCAGGTACATCCTCTCCTCTTGTAGGCTTATCTACATATTGTGTCAGGAAACCTTCCTGAACACACTGAACAAACTCCACCCCATCTAAACCCTTTGCTCTAGGGAGATGCCAATCGATATTGGGGATATTAAAATCTCCCACCATGACAACCCTGTTATTATTGCATCTTTCCAGAATCTGACTCCCCATCTGCTCCTCGATGCCCTTGTTACTATTGGGTGGTCTATAAAAAATACCCAGTAGAGTTATTGACCCCTTCCTGTTCTTAACTTCCATTGATTGAGACTCAGTAGACAATCCCTCTGTGACTTCCTTCTTTTCTGCAGCTGTGACACTATCTCTGATCAACAGTGCCAAGCTCCCACCTCTTTTGTCCCCCTCCCTGTCCTTTCTGAAACATCTAAAGCCTGGCACTTGAAGTAACCATTCCTGCCCCTGCACCATCCAAGTCTCTAATGGCCACAAGATCATAGCTCCAAGTACTGATCCACGCTCCAAGCTCATCCGCTTTGTTCATAATACTCCTTGCATTAAAATAGACACATCTCAAACCATCAGTCTGAACGTATTCATTCTCTATCACCTGCCTATCCTCCCTCTCACACTCTCTACAAACTTTCTCGATTTGTGAGCCAACTGCCCCTTCTGTCTTTACAGTTTGGTTCCCACTAGCGATTCTAGTTTAAACTCTCCCCAATAGCCTTAGCAAACCTCCCTGCCAGGATATTGGCCCTCCTTGGATTCAAGTGCAACCTGTCCTTTTTGTACAGGTCACTCCTGCCCCAAAAGAGGTCCCAATGATCCAGAAATGTAAATTCCTGCCCCCTGCTCCAATCCCTCAGCCACACAGTTAGCCTCCACCTCACTCTATTCCTATACTCACTGTCGCGTGGCACAAGGAATAATCCTGAGATTAATACCTTTTGAAGTCCTGCTTCTCAACTTCCTTCCTAACTCCCTGTAGTCTGTTTTCAGGACCTCCTCCCTTTTCCTGCCTATGTCGTTGGTACCAATATGTACCATGACCTCTGGCTGTTCACCTTCCCACTTCAGGAAATTGTGGACGTGATCAGAAACATCCTGGACCCTGGTTCCTGGGAGGCAAATTACCATCTGTGTTTCTTTCCTGCGTTCACAGAATCGGCTGCCTGACCCCCTAACTATAGAGTCCCCTATGCTGCTGCCATCCTCTTCCTTTCCCTACTCTTCTGTGCCACAGGGCCAGACTCTGTGCCAGAGGCTCGACCACTGTTACTTCCCCCAGGTAGGTTGTTCCCCCCCACAACAGTACTCAATCAGCAGTAATTATCGTTAAGGGGGAGAGCCACAGGGGTACTCTTTAGAACCTGACTCTTGCCCTTATCTCTCCTGACTGTTACCCATTTATCTGTCTCCTGAGGCCCCAATGTAACTTCTTGCCTACAGCTCTTCTTTATCACCTCTTCACTCTCCCTGACCAGATGCAGGTCATCGAATAGCATCTCCAGTTCTCTAATGCGGTCCCTAAGGAGCTGCAGCTCGATGCACCTGACGCAGATGTGTCCGTCCAGGAGGCTGGGATTCTCCCAGACATCCCACATTTGACACCCAGTGCAGAACACTGGCCTCAGAGACATACTTCCTATTTCTATTCTTCACAAGTAACTTACCTCGTCTTGACCCATTATTGCTGAAGCCCTGTTGAGCCAAAGCCCTCCTACTCTGAATCCCTCTTCTCTGACACCTGCTCTATAAAGCTGTCTTCTTTTTTTTGTAATTCAAATTTTTATTATTATTTATTCTTATTTTACAAAGCAGCATAGCATATCATAGAGCAGATACAGTACAGCATATTTACACAGCCATCCCATGACAGGAAAACATATAAAACTAAGAAACAGAAAAAAACTTCTAATTTAAATTTAAATTAACATACAACCAGAATTGATCCCACGCATCTTGCACTTTTCCCTCACTGTTAATTCTTCCCAACATGTGTTCATATGATGAAATCTTAACCATTTCCTCAGTCCATTCCCTCACAGTGGGACATCTGGGTTTTTTCCAGTTTCGCAATATAATTCTTGCAGCTGTGATGAGACCCACCTTTAAAATAGTAAATTTGTCATTGTTTACATTAGGTATCATTGTTCTATCACCCAGGAGACAAAGCCATAGGCACAAGGGCAGTCTTGCCCGTCTACCTCACTGACATCCACGCTCCTGCACAGTCGTGCCTCGATCGAACCGCTGAAAAAAAATGTTATTTACTTTTTGTAAGCTCCACTGTCTTTCTTTGAGGGGAAGGTGAAAATATAGCAGACATTGTGAAACAAGTTGCCTGTTCAACATGAGTTCTGAATATAGGTGCCCTTTATGCCTGTTGCGCATAAGTAGAATTTGTACAGCTAACCACTTCACAGGAAGGCTTGGGTATTGGTGAGGCAATAAAAGTTTAAACCAGATCAAAGTAATGTGATGAAGATCCCATGCTGAAGGTCCAACTGATTCAGCAGAGAATTAATCTATCCTCTCAAGGTCCCTGGGTTGAATATGTATTGAAATGATTGAATAACTCTTTCAGTTTTAGCCACCAACAAGGGGCACTGGCAGTGACTGCTTTTGCACAGGCACATTATAACACTTAGCATCCACACATGCCTTTCCTGAATCTGCCTTTTGATCACGATGAGGATGTGGCAGGTCTGTTTGCATTTTGCTTGTCCTCCCATCTAATGCATAACCTTTGCTCTCAATGGAGGGATGAGTGCTGTTCATTGCAATACTAACAAAGGTCTCAATGGAAACATTTGTAGGTGTGACTCATCTCCTCACTGATGGTCTACACAGTCGTACCTCAAAGATGTGTGTTTGGCCCACTGCCATATTCCCTCTACACTCATGGCTAGCCATAGCTCAAATGCCATCTATAAATTCACCCGTAATACAACCTCAGAATCTCAGATGATAAGGGTGATGTTGAGTGGTGTCACTGCAACAGACCTGCATTCAACGACAGACCAAAAAAATGATTGTGGACTTCAGGAAGGGGAAGTTGAGGGAACACACACCCAGTCCTTATTGAGAAGTCATTAGTGGGAGGGATGAGTAGCTTCAAGTTCTTGTGCATCACCAACTCAGAACGTTTATTCTGGGCCGAACATACTAATGCAGTTATGAAGAAGGCACGTGGGTGGCTATACTTCATTAAGAGATTTAGTATAAAACCATAAGATATAGGAACAGAATTAGATCATTTGGCACATTGAATCTGTTCCACCTTTCCATCATGGCTGATTTATTCTTTCTCAACCACTTTCTCCTTTCTTCTCCTCGTAACCTTTGACACCTGTATTAATCAAGAACCTATAAACCACTTTAAATGTACCCAATGACTTTGCCTTCACAGTCCTCTGTGGCAGTGAATTCCACAGATTTACCATCCTCTTACTGAAGATATTCTTCCTTATCTCTGTTCTGAAGAGACACACAGTTATCAATTCTGTCATCCAGATAATTACATATACAGGTGTCCTTCCCTTTACAAAGGTAGAGCGTTCCTATGAAACCTTTCTTAAGCCGAAATGGTGTAAAGTGAAGAACCATGAATTTATATGGGAAACATTTTCATAAAAGCGAAAATCCTCTTTGTAATGCAAAGACAGGTTACTAATGTAGGACTTTTGTAAAAGCGAAGTGGCGTAAAGCGAACATTCGTAAAGCGGGGGGCAGCTGTAATGTGAAAAGTAGCAGACGCAACACTGACCCCTGTGGAACAGAAGTAGTCACTGGTAGACAACCAGAAAAGCTTCTCTTTATATTCATTCTTTGTTTTCTGCCAGTCAGCCAATCTTCTGTCTGTGCTAGTATCTTTCCTGTAATATCATTGGCTCCTATCTTGTTTAGCACCTTTTGTGTGGCACCTGGTCAGAGTCCTTCTGAAGGCACAAGTAAACAACATCCCCTGACTCTCCTCTGTATATCTTGCTTGCCATTTCCTTAAAGTTTAATTCCAGTAGAGTTGTCAGGCAAGATTTCCCCTTAAGAAACCATGCTGACTTCAGCACATTTTGTTCTGTGCCTCCAAGTACTCCAAAACCTCATGTTTAATAATGGACTCCAACATCTTCCCAATCACTGAAGTCAGGCTAACTGGCCTATCATTTCCTGTCCTTTGCTGTCCTCCTTTCTTACAATTTCTTAACTATACCCACAAAGATTCTAGATCTAATCATGTGTCATTTCTTCCTAAGGATTTTATTTTATTTTTTGCCACCAAAGCCATCTAACCCCTACTGTCTACCTGTTCTTTCAATATTATGTGACTCCTTGAATGTTAAGCTCCCAGCTGAAATCTTATTTCAACCGTATCTCTGTCACGTCCACAAAGATATACCTGCCAATTTCCAACTGCACGACAAGTTCATCTACCTTATTCCGTATCACTGCATGCATTTAAATATAACACTTTTAGTCCTGTATTCACCACCTCTTTCATTTTTGTCTCCATGTTGTCATAGACTGTAGTAAAGACAGATGTATCCTGTAGAGCATCCTAATGGATGAAGGATCCAATGCACAGGATTGAAAAAAAGCTGCAGAGTGCTGTAGCAACCCATGCAAAATGCTAGAGGAGCTCAGCAGGTGAGGCAGCATCTGTGGAAAAGTTGATGTTTTGGGCCGAGACCCTTCATCAAGACTGTAGAGCATATATGTCAAACTCAAGGCCCGCGGTGGAATTATCTTTGGCCCGCAAGATAATATCTAATTACTATTAAAGCTGGCCCCAGTAATCGAAGCGCCTATGAAGATGCGGGAGGAAAACGGCGCAGGTGAGCTGACAGCTTATCACTGCATCATACACCAGGAATCGTTGTGTGGCAAAGCCTTGAAAATGGAACATATAATGAGCACCATAACACGAGCAGTTAACTTCATAAGAGCCAAAGGTTTGAATCACCACGAGTTCAAGTCGTTTCTGGAGGAGTTGAATTCACAATATAATGATTTGCCCTATCACACAGAGGTGCGATGGTTAAGCCAAGGAAAAGTGCTGAAAAGATGTTTCGAGTTGCGTGAGGAGATCTGTCAGTTCATGGAAAGCAAAGGGAAAGACACAACAGAGCTCCGGGATAAAAAGTTGCTTTGTGAAATGGCGTTTCTGTGTGACATCATGAGCCATCTCAATGCGCTCAACCTGCAGCTTCAGGGGCGGGGTCGTGTGATCACAGACATGTACGCTGCAGTGAGAGCTTTTAAAACCAAGCTGCGCCTGTGGGAGACGCAGATGCAGCAAGAAAACTTGAGCCATTTTCCGTGTTGCCAAACTATGAAAGAGCAGGTTTCTACTGCAGTGTTCCCACGTGCAAAGTTTGCTGAAAATCTTAGCATACTTGGTGCCGACTTCACACGGCGATTTGCTGACTTTGAAAAAAGCAGGTTTGAACTGCTCAGTAATCCATTTGCAGCTGACGTGGAAAGCGCACCAACTAACATACAAATGGAGCTGATTGAACTCCAATGTAGTGACACACTCAAGGCAAAGTATGACTCGGTGGGCGCTGCACAGTTTCTACGTTTCATTCCCGACACAATGCCCCAGCTGCGTACCCAAGCTGCTCAAATGCTCTCTATGTTTGGCAGCACATATCTGTGTGAACAACTGTTCTCTTTGATGAAGATAAACAAAACATCACACAGGAGTCGTCTTTCTGATGAACACCTTCACTCAATTCTGAGGATTTCCTCAGCTCAGAGCCTGACTCCAAACATTGATGAACTTGCATCCAAGATGAGATGCAAAGTATCTGGCTTAGACTAGTGTGAATCACAGAGTGTTGGCCTGTGGAAAAATGTTTTCATTAGAAATTACTCCGGAAAAGCTGCAGATAAAGCCATAAGAAATAAATGCAACTGATTTTTTATTTATTTAATGTTCAATGTTGTTTTTGTAGGCAATAACCTAAGCTTTGTTAGTTCCAGGTTAATATGTGTAATAAATTCATTTCAATAAGTTTTGCAATAAACGCTGAACCAGTCCAGCCCTCGACTTGTACCGATTTTTTAAATTTTGGCCCACTGTGTATTTGAGTTTGACACCCCTGAGAAAAGCAGCTCTGTCATTGGCACTGGTCTTCTAACTCTTGAGGACATCTTTAAAAGACAATGTCTAAAAAAGGCAACATCCATCATTAAGAACCCTCAACTTCCAGGATATGCCCTCTTCTCATTATTGCCTGGAGGTACTAGAGCCTGAAGATGCACACTCAGTGTTTTGGAACAGCTTCTTCTCTTCCACCATCAGAATTCTGAATGGTCCTATGAACCTGTGGAGACTACCTCATGATTTCACTATTTATTTATTTATTTATTTATTATTCATTCGTTCGTTTATTTATTTATTTATTATTATGGTGTATAGTAATCTTTTATATATTACACTGAGCTGCTGCTACTACTAAATAAGGCAGTAGGTGTTGACTGTGAATGTTGCGTTCTAGTTGTCCATGTCAAAATTGATACACAAGCGAGGGCGGTACCCTCTAGGCTCAACAAGAAACTTAGAGGCCTTAGCCTTCACAGGATCCCTGTGCAGCTGGATCCTGGACTTCCTATCAGATCGTCGGCAGGTGATAAGAGTGGGCTCTCTCACCTCAGCCCCTCTGACACTAAACACAGGAGCCCCCCCAGAGCTGTGTCCTAAGCCCTCTCATACAGAGGCAGCCTACAGAGAAGAAGTCATCACTCTGACATAGTGGTGTCAAGTAAACAACCTCTCCCTCAAAGTCATAAAAACAAAGGAGCTGGTTATGGACTATGGGAGTACCGTAGATGTCGGATTATAAGCCGCTACTTTTTTCCCACATTTTGAACAGCTTTGAACACTGCGGCCTTTACTACGGTGCGGCTAATGTGTGGTTTTTTTTCATGCCGCCAAAAACATTTTGCCTCGTAACAGTAGACCAATAAAATTGATGAGTAGTTCACAGAGGTCCAATGAAATTGTACGATAAATCAAGTGCACTTTCACAATTAAATAATTGTAAATCAGTCATTTGTACTCACCCTCATCAACATGGAAAACACTCGAAGAAAAGCATTGTGCTGCCTTTATGGCAGTTATTTAGTTTATAATATTTTCGCTTAGTAATTCATTTTCTAGTTAAAGTTAGAAGTGTTTTAACTATATTTGTTTTCTGTACTACATCGCGGGATGCTATGACGTCACACCCGGTTTCGCCGCGTCTTGTGGGAAATACCGGTTTGCGATAAACGGGAAGGCGGGGGCGAGCGCATTAGGCGAGCGGCATTAGATCTGAGCGAACGCTGCTTTTAAGTTAAAGGCGATCAATAACTTTTCCTGGTAGGCTGCAGTATATATATTTTTTACCAGTCGTTAGGAGATATTGGAATGTTGTTCAGTAAAAAAGTATACGCAACGTATATTTAAAAGTAGCCGCGTTACAGGCACGGTTCAAAAAAAAGCATTTGCAATATGTATTTGTTTATGTTACCATATGGATTTAATTAAAAGTTAAAAAATCCTCACGTGTAATATCTTTCTGTGTAAATATCTCATATTACAACTTGGGACACCTGCGGCCGAAAATCCGGTGCGGCCGAAAATCCGGTGCGGCCTAAAATCCGGTGTGGCCTGTACAAGTACAAAATTGATTTTCTTTCTAAAATTAGAGCCAGCGGCTTTAAATCAGGTGCGCTCTGTAGTGCGAAATCTACGGTAGTAGAGACGAGCTAACCGTATTGACATCAATGGATCTAGGGTTGAGAGGGTGAACAGCTTTAAGTTCCTCAGCATACACATCATTGACGATCTCTCATGGTCTGTACATACCGGCTGTGTGGTGAGAAAAGCACAAGAGTGCCTCTTTCACCTCAGCCAGTTGAAGAAGATTGGTCTGGGCCCCAAAATCCTAAGGATTTTCTACAGGGGCACAATTGAGAACATCCTGACTGACTGCATCACTGCCTGGTATGAGAAATGTACTTCCCTCAATCACAGGACTCTGCAGAGTGGTGCGGACAGCCCAGTGCATCTGTAGATGTGAACTTCCCATTATTCAGGAAATTTACAAAGACAGGTGTTTAAAAAGGGCCTGAAGGATCATTAGGGACCCGAGTCACCCCAACCACAAACTGTTCCAGCTGCTACCATCCGGGAAATGGTACCACAGCATAAAAACCAGGACCAACAGGCTAGGCCATCAGACTGATTCATTCATATTGATATAATTGTATTTCTATGTTATATTTACTGTCTTGTTCTACACACTAATTATTACAAATTACTATAAATTGCACATTGCACATTTAGACAGAGACATAACATAAAGATTTTTACTCCCCATGTCTATGAAGGATGAAAGTAATAATGTCAATTCCCTTCAAACTGTTGCCCATGCAGCAGGCTCCCTCTCTCCTTGCAGCTGATGAGTCCAAAGGAACGGCAGTGACTGATACAATTTGGCACCAGCGGTGTTGCAGGAGTTGTCAGTCAGCGTTGAACTCAACATAGGACTGTCTTAGGGACCCCAGCTTCAGATTTTCCCTCTGGGTTTACTCCAAATCCTCACCATGAGTGGATATAGCAACAAGGCAGTGGTAGTGACTAGTTTTAAGGTGTCAGTAACCCACCTTTGCCCCTTCTCCTATGTAAAAATGGCTTGGTTGGGTTGCTAACTAAGCCACAAGTGAAGGCCTGGAGATAGACTTGGTTTTCCGAGGTTATTTGAGACATATGCCATTGTGAACATTTAATAGGCAGTGGGAGCTTGTCCCTACTACCACTCCCCCCCCCCACCCCAGCTGTGACAATCTTAGGATCCACTGCTGCAAAACAACAGATCTCAAAATGTATGTCAGTGATAATTAACGATTCTGTTTCTGACTATATAGGTGCTCATCTAAGCTTGGGATTTAGGTGATTTGTCTGGGTGGGTAAAGAATTATTGCTGTTTGCTGTATTTAATCTCATCATGTTTGATCTTGATCTAAGTGGAGCAAGTATTCCATTCTTTGTAAGTAGCATCTTGGACCATAATGTAATACTTGAAACCAAAAGTGCTTCCCAATGCAGTTACAGAATAATTCAGCAGAGAACACAATGGGCTAAACCCTGCCAGCTATTGCTGTAAATTTTGACTGTAAGTGCTAGCATTCAATCACTTTAACTGCAAAACATCTGCATTGGGATTTGATAACAGAATCTCTCCTTTGGCTCTGCCACTGGTCCAAGAGTGGAGACCAGTTCTATTGGTTCCCTTGCATTATGCTGACGTATCACCTCAAGTCTCCCATTAATTTTAATGATGTGATTGTAAGGCAGTGGGGAGGGGAGGGCAATAATTTTGTAAATATTCTTTTGCTTTGTGTTTTTTTTTAATGTTTTGAACCAGTTATACACATTGTGTGTATTCACTTTAGTTCATTGCTATTTTAAATTTTTTTATTGACTTTAATTCTTGTACCTTTGCTTCAGATCTAATTGCTTTTAAGTGACATTGAATATAACGTCCATTTAAAAACTATTAAAAATTAATTACAGCTTTTACAGCCAGCAAAACCCAGCTTTTCAAGCTGTCATGGTCTTTTTTTGGGACGAGGCCTCTTGATTGTGCTTCCAGAAGCCTCGTCACAGTTTCAACCAAACCACTGGAGTGTGATCCACAAGTGACAGGGCTTCGTGTGAGTTTGGACTTGGGCACTAGGGTACTGAGTAACTGCAGGTTTATGGAATTTGGGAGGCCAAAAGTGTACTCGAAATACGTGAGTCAGGAAGTGTTAGTTCATTATCGTCAAGATACAGTAAAAAAACATTGCCTTGCATATTGTTCATACGGATCAATTTATTACACAGTGCACTGAAATAGACCAAGGTACAAGGTAAAACGATGATAACGCTGAATAAAGTGTAACAGCTACAAAGAAAATGTAGTGCAGGGAAACAATAAAGTGCAAGATCTTAACAGTAAGGTGATCTGACCAGAGGATATTTGTTCAACACCATCAAGTGAAAATCTGCAGATGCTGGAAATCCAAGCAAAACACTGGAGGATCTCAGCAGGCCAGGCAGCTATGAAAAAAAATGCAGTAGATGTTTGGAGTCTTGGCTCAAAACATCGACTTTACTTTTTTTCCATAGGTGCTGCTTGGCCTGCTGAGTTCCTCCAGCATTTTGAGGGTGTGGTTTGTAAACACTGGATTTGATTTTGCCAAGAGATAAATAGTTAATATTTTGGCATTATTCAGAATTGTGGATTTTGGACCACAGATGCATGAATAATTTTCATAACTGATTTTTGGCATATTTTCTTACTTCACTTTATTGTCACCAAACAATTGATACTAGAGCGTACAATCATCACAGCGATATTTGATTCTGTGTTTCGTGCTCCCTGGAGTACAAATCGAAGTAAATATAATAAAAATTTAAATTATAAATCATAATTAGAAAATAGAAAAGGGAAAGTAAGGTAGTGTAGGTCAGGTCCGGATATTTGGAAGGTACGGCCTAGATCTGGGTCAGGAACCGTTCAGCAGTCTTATCACAGTTGGAAAGAAGCTGTTCCCAAATCTGGCCGTACGAATCTTTAAGCTCCTGAGCCTTCTCCTGGAGGGAAGAGGGACAAAAGGTGTGTTGGCTGGGTGGGTCGTGTCCTTGATTATCCTGTCAGCACTGCTTCGACAGCGTGCGGTATAAAGTGAGTCCAAGGATGGAAGATTGATTTGTGCGATGTGCTGGGCTATGTTCAGGATTCTAAATTTGGTTCAGAAATATACTCAGTCATTTCTCATGTAATTAATTCTAAAGTTTCAGATCTATAAACAAATATATAAGTTCTTGGAAAAGCACTTGTGATTCTATTGACTGTCAATGGTTGCATTATGATGATAGGTTCTTGGCTACGCTGGGTCCTACAGCCTATCAACCAGCATTTGTGTAATTCTAACTCTTCCATGACAGGATGACTCTTTCTTTATCTGAAAGTTGCATAAATGTCAACAACTTTTCCTGAATGTTTGATATGGTTATTGATTAGATCTGATAACTATTAGGAAAGTAATTTAAAACTGAAAAGTGTGAAGACATAAGATGCAAAATCATCTAAATGCTTGTAATGCTCTGTGTTTTTCATCTGGTAATGGCAAATGTTTCATGGATCAGAGCTAAAATGATGTATTAAATAATTTGCATGTTAATGAAATAGTATTTAAATTAGATACATGTTTGTAGGCTTATTTACAGTTATGAAGTTCTTTGATTTGCCAAGTTATTTAATTTAATTCCTGAAAACATTATAAAAAACAGTAACTATGCTCCTTCTTAATAACTAGATCCATATTCAAGTGGCTTACCAGCTCTAAGGCAAAATATGGTGGTGGTTGATACTCTGGCTTGATATTTCCACAGTGGGCTGGGATCAGATCTTGGCTTTTTTCTTTATGGTCTACAGTTGGCAGAGGCTTACCCAGACTGGTTGTAACACTGATGGGTATTTGCCCTAGGATGAACTTCTGACTATGAACCACGACCCTCACACTTCTTCCTTTTGTCGTTACTCTCTGTGCTTTCTGCCATACATTGTTTCCCAATCCAGCAATGCATTCATTTACAAAAAAAGCATTAAAAAACCATTCTTGCTTGAAATCATACCATAGCTCTTTCCATGTCTATCGCTGTAAACTAGCATTAACCAATTTGCTCAAATCTCTGAGCTGCTCTACTTCTCGTCCCTTGCACGTTCTTTATTTTGATTGCCGCAGCAATGGCAATTGCAGCTTCCAAAATGCCAGAACCTGAAGCTCTAGAATTTTTAATTTCTCTCTTCATTTGAACCTCTCTCCGAAACCTGTATCTCTAATCTATCTGAGTTAATACCAACTAATTTATATTGATTCCCATTCCTGTTCCAACATGTCAGTCCAGGGCCTTCTCTTGTGCCAAGATGAGGCCACCCTCAGGGTGGAGGAGCAACACCTTATATTCCATCTGGGTAGCATCCAACCTTTTGGCATAAATATCTATTTCTCTTTCCAGTAAAAAAAAAATCCCTCCCCTGCCCCTCTTCTTCTATTCCCCATTCTGGCCATTTGCCTCTTCTCACCTGCTTATCACTTCCCCTGGGTCCCCTCCTTCTTCCCTTTCTCCTATGGTCCACTCTCCTCTCCTATCAGCTTTCTTCTTCTTCTTCTTCAGTCTTTTACCTTTTCCACTCACTTGGCTTCACCTATCACCTTCTAGCTAACACGAGGAAATCTGCAGATGCTGGAAATTCAAACAACACACACAAAGTGCTGGTGGAACACAGCAGGCCAGGCAGCATCTATAGGGAGAAGCGCTGTTGATGTTTCGGACCGAGACCCTTCGTCAGGAGTAAGGGTTAGTCCTGTTAGTCCTGACGAAGGATCTTGGCCTGAAATGTCAACAGTGCTTCTCCTTATAGATGCTGCCTGGCCTGCTGTGTTCCAACAGCGTTTTGTGTGTGTTGTTTGACCTTCTAGCTAAGCTCCCTCTCCTTCCCCCACCTTTTTATTCTGCAATCTTCCCTTTCCTTTCCAGTCCTGAAGAAGGGTCTAGGCCCAAAATGTCGACTATTTATTCATTGCATAGATGCTGCCTGACCTGCTGAGTTCCTCCAGCATTTTGTATGTGTTAACATGTATTGGTTGATTGATCACTTTCCAAAGAACCACCCTGGAATGTTTTATTATGTTAAGAACCTCAACAAACTCCTATAGATGTATGGTCTCACTTTAAGGACTCTTTATGTGGTTATTTCATGCTCTTGTTATTTATCACTATTTATTTGTTCATTGATCCTGTTTACAGTTATTATTCTATAGATTTCCTGATTATGCCCGTAGGAAAAAAGAACCTTGGGTTGTCTGTGGTGACATGTATGTACTCCGATAATAAATGTTACTTTGAACTTTTTTTGAAGTGGTTACAGTTATCACGGCATATCATCATGGCGTTCCTTTCAGGAGCTAGGCAAAGCAACAAACTGCTGTAAAATGTTTCCCTGTCAATAAAACAGAATCAGCTTTGGCTGTGTCTGGGTTATGCAGCCTTAAAGGTAATTGTTACCTTCAACACAAGTACCATTTGGGAGAAGGGCCGAGGAGCACATCATTGATGTTTCTCTGACGTCTGAAGCACACGTGAATGCAATGAAAGCTCAGTCACTTAATATAAAGTGTTAATCAGCACTGCTGAAAGAGTGGGGGGTAGGGGGGGGTTAATGAAAAAAAAATTGAAAATTGAATCATTCTTCCAGAACAAGGAAGCTTAAACTCTTCTACACTTGATAATTTTATTTTAAATTAGGAATAAAGTGTTCTAGCGAGAGAGAAAGGTATTTTGTAAAATGTTTCCTGCTGTCTGTCTTTATTTGATAATCTTTTTTATGTCTCGGCTGTAAACTTTGCTTTCTTTATATCCAGCTGTGCTAACAGGGATCTTCACTCAGGCACTAATGTAGTATCAACATATCAAACCCCCTCAATTATTCCATTCCATGATCATGGACATTATAAAATAACATGAATGTTCTTTTTTGTACTGACTAAAATTCTGACTGAAGGTTAAGAATTAGCTATGTGTCACATCAAAACATTGAAATAATACAGTACAATGATAAGTGTCATTTGCATCAATTGCCAACCCAGTCCAAGAATGTGCTGGGGCAGTCTGTGAGTGTTTCCATGCTTCCATTGCCAACGTAGCATGCCCACAACTTACTAACCTGTACATCTTTGAAATGTGGCAAGAAAGCAGAGCACTCCGAGGAAACCCATGTGGTCGGGGGAGAATTTGCAAACTCTTTACAGACTGTGGGATTTGAATCCCAATCACGGGCCCTTTAAAGTGTAGTGCTAACCACTCTGCTACCTTGAAGTGTAAGTTTATCTTTGCCAGTAATTAAATCTAATTTGGTTATCCATGTATCCTCTACAATGTGTTATCTTTAAATCTTGGGCAACATTGAAATAAGCTTCAAGTCCTAGGTCTCAGTACCTCCTTGTGCAACTGGATCCTTGATTTCCTCATCAGTAGACCTCAGTCAGTTCGGATTGGCAACAATATCTCCTCCACTATCTTCATCAGTGCAGGTGCACCACAAGGCTGTTGCTTAGCCCCTTACTCTAATCGCTTTATAGTTATGACTGTGTGGTTAAGCACAGATCCGATGCCATATTCAAGTTTGCTGACTCACCACTGTTGTTGGCTGATTCAAAGGTGGTAATGATCAGCATATAGCAGGGAGATTGAAAATCTGTCTGAGTTGTGCCGTAACAACAACCTCTCACTCAATGTCAGCAAGACCAAGGAGCTGATTATTGACTTCAGGAGGAGGAAGCCACAGGTCCATAAGCCAGTCCTCAACGGGGGATCAGAGGTGGAGAGTGTTCAGTTTTATAACTCGTAACTAAAGGTGGGAGACAAGCAGAATGTGTCTTAGTTTTGTATTTCCTTTAAGCGAGGCGTGCACGTATCACGTGGTGTAATGACGTATGCTGTTCATACATTTTTACATATAACCCATAATGAATTATTTAGATGAACCAGAATGCTTAATCAAACAACATATTCTCAATATTACACAACTCTCCTCTCTCTTTAGCTAAAAACTCCAACAGTGTGGAATGCGTGTGTGTGTGTGTGTGTGTGTGTGTGTGTGTGTGTGTGTGTGTGTGTGTGTGTGTGTGTGTGTGTGTGTGTGTGTGTGTGTGTGTGTGTGTGTGTGTGTGTGTGTGTGTGTGTGTGTGTGTGTAAAAATATGATGTACTATATAATACAACTACTATACAGACATCAACAGCATAGTAGATTTTAAAATGTTTCATTCACACCTAAAGATTTAATCATAGTGGAGGCTTTCTTATTCCAATGGGATAATGTCTTTTCTGTGAAGGGAGGCGGACATGAGAGACTTGTGGCTATGAAACATTCTCAGGTTCTAGGGCCTCCTGCATGGTGCTTGTAGGATTTGACTCTGGAACTGCAGGAAGTGGTTCTGACAGCTCTGGACACCTTTCTTCTGGATGTGCTGGCATCCTGAACAGTGCATGTCAAGTTTCACTGTACGACATGAATCATAATGTGTGAGTACAGTATCTGACATCACCATTTCCTTTGTCTTTTGGAAAGGAAAGGCCAGGTAAGTTCCTTTAATTAATTTAATTAACTTAGGAGTAGGTAATGGAGGCAGCAGTTAGGGCAGTTGAGTGCTCCGTATGCACGTTGTGGGAAGTCAGGGTGAGCACAATTGTCCCTGATGACTACACCTGTAAAAGGTGCATCCAGCTGCAGCTCCCGACAAACCGAGTCAGGGAACTGGAGCTAGAGCTGGATGAACTTCGGATCATTTGTGAGGCAGAGGCAGAAATAGACAGGATTTTCTGGGAGATAGTCACCCCAAAAAGTCAGGAGGCAGGTAGCTGGGTGACTGTCAGGAGAGGGAAGGGGAATAGACAGGAAGAGCAGAGCACCCCTGTGGCCATTCCCATCAACAATAAGTATACCATTTTGGATATTGTTGGTGGGGACAACCTACCAGGGACAAGTTGTAGTGGTCGTATCTCTGGCACCAAGACTGGACCCTCAGCTCAGAAAGGAAGGAGGGAAAAGAGGAGAGCAGTAGTGATAAGGGATTTGATAGTTAGGGGGACAGATAAGAGGTTCTGTGGGAGAGATCGAGAATCCCGGATGGTCTGTTGCCTCCCTGGTGCCAGGGTCTGCGATATCTCGGATCGAGTGCTCAGTATTCTCAGGACGGAGGGTGAGCAGCCAGATGTCGTGGTCCATGTAGGGACCAATGACGTGGATATGAAGAAGGAGGAGGTCCTTCAAAGAGAGTTTAGGGAGTTAGGTGCAAAGTTGAAGGACAGGACCTCCAGGGTTGCAATCTCAGGATTGCTCGCCATGCCATGTGCTAGTGAGGCTAGAAATAGGAAGATAATGCAGCTAAATATGTGGCTAAGGAGATGGTGCAGGAGGGAGGGCTTCATGTTTCTGGACAATTGGGCTATATTCCAGGGAAGGTGGGACCTGTTCCGAGAGGACGGTTTGCACCTGAACTGGAGGGGGACTAACATCCTTGCGGGTAGGTTAGCTAGTGCTGTTCCGGGGGGGTTTAAACTAGATTTGCAGGGGGAGGGTAACCGGAGTGTTAGAGCAAATGGTGAGGAGGAGGAGGATAAAGGATATGCGAGGACTGCTTGTGTGGACAGAAATCAAAGGTTTGTATGTGATAGAAATGTTCTCAGGTGCCAAACTGAAGAGACTGGGGAAGAGGTGTCCAGCTCTCAACTAGAGAAAAATAGAAGACAGCGTGTGAGGGAGGATAGGCAGGTGATAGGGAAGGGACGAGCTCAGACCGAAGGTTTGAGATGTATCTATTTTAACGCAATGAGTGTTGTGAGCAAAGCGGATGAGCTTCGAGCGTGGATCAGTACTTAGAGATATGATGTGGTGGCCATTACAGAGACTTGGATGGCTCAGGGACAGGAATGGTTATTTCAAAAGAGATAGGGTACGACACTGTTGATCAGAGATAGTGTCACGGCTGCAGAAAAGCTGGACGTCATGGAGGGAATGTTTACAGAGTCTCTGTGGGTGGAGATTAGGAACAGCAAGGGGTCAATAACTTTACTGGGTGTTTTTTATAGGCCACCCAATAGTAACAGGGTTATTGAGGAGCAGATAGGGAAACAGATCCTGGAAAGGTGTAATAATAACAGAGTTGTCGTGATGAGAGATTTTAATTTCCCAAATATAGATTGGCATCTCCCTAGAGCAAGAGGTTTAGATGGGGTGGAGTTTGTAAGGTGACAATAGACAATAGACAATAGGCAATAGGTGCAGAAGTAGACCATTCGGCCCTTCGAGCCTGCACCGCCATTTTGAGATCATGGCTGATCAATTACTATCAATACCCGGTTCCTGCCTTGTCCCCATATCCCTTGATTCCCCTATCCATAAGATACCTATCTAGCTCCTTCTTGAAAGCATCCAGAGAATTGGCCTCCACTACCTTCTGAGGCAGTGCATTCCAGACCCCCCACAACTCTCTGGGAGAAGAAGTTTTCCCTTAACTCTGTCCTAAATGACCTACCCCTTATTCTCAAACCATGCCCTCTGGTACTGGACTCTCCCAGCATCTGGAATATATTTCCTGCCTCTATCTTGTCCAATCCCTTAATAATCTTATATGTTTCAATCAGATCCCCTCTCAATCTCCTTAATTCCAGCGTGTACAAGCCCAGTCTCTCTAACCTCTCTGCGTAAGACAGTCCAGACATCCCAGGAATTAACCTCGTGAATCTATGCTGCACTTACTCTACAGCCAGGATGTCCTTCCTTAACGCTGGAGACCAAAACTGTACACAATACTCCAGGTGTGGTCTCTCCAGGGCTCTGTACAAATGCAAGAGGATTTCCTTGCTCTTGTACTCAATTCCCTTTGTAATAAAGGTCAACATTCCATTAGCCTTCTTCACTGCCTGCTGCACTTGCTCATTCACCTTCAGTGACTGATGAACAAGGACTCCGAGATCTCTTTGTATTTCTCCCTTACCCAACTCTACACCGTTCAGATAATAATCTGCCTTCCTGTTCTTACTCCCAAAGTGGATAACCTCACACTTATTCACATTAAACGCCATCTGCCAAGTATCTGCCCACTCACCCAGCCTATCCAAGTCACCCTGAATTCTCCTAACATCCTCATCACATGTCACACTGCCACCCAGCTTAGTATCATCAGCAAATTTGCTGATGTTATTTTCTATGCCTTCATCCAAATCGTTAACGTAAATGGTAAACAGCTGTGGTCCCAATACCGAGCCCTGTGGCACCCCACTAGTCACCACCTGCCATTCCGAGAAACACCCATTCACCGCTACCCTTTGCTTTCTATCTGCCAACCAGTTTTCTATCCATGTCAATGTCTTCCCCCCAATGCCATGAGCTTTGATTTTACCCACCAATCTTCTATGTGGGACCTTATCAAATGCCTTCTGAAAATTGAGGTACACTACATCCACTGGATCTCCCCCATCTAACTTCCTGGTTACATCCTCGAAAAACTCCAACAGATTAGTCAAGCATGATTTACCCTTGGTAAATCCATGCTGGCTCGGCCCAATCCTATCACTGCTATCTAGATATGCCACTATTTCATCCTTAATAATGGACTCTAGCATCTTTCCCACCACCATGTCAGGCTGACAGGTCGATAGTTCTCTGTTTTCTCCCTCCCTCCTTTCTTAAAAAGTGGGATAACATTAGCCATTCTCCAATCCTCAGGGACTGATCCTGAATCTAAGGAACATTGGAAAATGATTACCAATGCATCCGCAATTTCCAGGGCCACCTCCTTTAGTACCCTAGGGTGCAGACCATCTGGACCTGGGGATTTGTCAGCCTTCAGTCCCATCAGTCTTCTCATCACCGTTTCCTTCCGAATGTCAATCTGTTTCATTTTCTCTGTTACCCTATGTCCTTGGCCCATCCATACATCTGGGAGATTGCTTGTGTCTTCCTTAGTGAAAACAGATCTAAAGTACTCATTAAATTCTTCTGCCATTTCTCTGTTTCCCATAACAATTTCACCCAATTCATTCTTCAAGGGCCCAACGTTGTTCTTAACTATCTTCTTTCTCTTCACATACCTAAAAAAGCTTTTGCTATCTTCCTTTATATTCCTGGCTAGCTTACGTTCGTACCTCATTTTTTCTCCCCGTATTGTCTTTTTAGTTAAGTTCTGTTGTTCCTTAAACACTTCCCAATCATCTGTCCTCCCACTCACCTTAGCTCTGTTATATTTCCTTTTTTTTAATGCTATGCAATCCCTGACTTCCTTTGTCAACCACTGTGGCCCCTTTCCCCCCTTTGAATCCTTCCTTCTCTGGGGGATGAACTGATTTTGCACCTTGTGCATTATTCCCAAGAATACCTGCCATTGCTGTTCCACTGTCTTTTCTGCTAGGCTATCCCTCCAGTCAACTTTGGAAGGTTTCTTGTAGATAAGCCTACAAGTGGAGAGGCTGTACTTGAGAAATGAATTGTATTGGGAAATGAACCTGGCCAGGTGTCAGATCTCTCAGTGGGAGGACATTTTGGAGATAGTGATCATAATTCTATCTCCTTTACCAGAGTATTGGAGAGAGATGGGAACAGACAAGTTAGAAAAGCGTTTAAATGGAGCAAGGGGAATTATGAGGCTATCAGGCAGGTAATTGGAAGCTTAAATTGAAAACAGATGTTCTCAGGAGAAAGTGCGGAAGAAATGTGGCAAATATTCAGGGGATATTTGTGTAGAGTTCTGTATAGGTATGTTGCAATGAGACTGGGAAGTTATGGTAGGGTACAAGAACCGTGGTGTACAAAGGCTGTAATAAATCTGGTCAAGAAGAAATGAAAAGTTTACAAAAGGTTCAGAGAGCTAGGTAATGTTAGCAATCTAGAAGATTATAAGGCTAACAGGAAGAAACTTAAGAAGGAAATTAGGAGAGCCAGAAGGGGCCATGAGAAGGCCTTAGCTGACAGGATTAAGGAAAACCCCAAGGCATTCTACAAGTATGTGAAGAGCAGGAGGATAAGAAGTGAAAGAATAGGACCTATCAAATGTGACAGTGGGAAAGTGCGTATGGAACTGGAGAAAAAAGCAGAGGTTCTTAATGAATACTTTACTTCAGTATTCACTATGGAGAAGGCTCTTGGTGATAATAATGACGACTTGCAGTAGATTGAAAAGCTTGAGCATGTAGCTAAGAAAGAGGATGTGCTGGAGCTTTTGGAAAGCATCAAGTTGGATAAGTCACTGGGCCTGGATGAGATGTACCCCAGGATACTGTGGGAGGCGAGGGAAGAGATTGCTGAGCCTCTGGTGATGATCTTTGCATCATCAATAGGGACGGGAGAGGTTCCAGAGGATTAGAGGGTTGTGAATGTTGTTCCTTTCTTCAAGAAAGGGAGTAGAGATAGACCAGTAAATTATAGACCAGTGAGTCTTACTTCAGTGGTTTGGTAAGTTGATGGAGAAGATCCTGAGAGGAAGGATTTATGAACATTTGGAGAGGTATAATATGATTAGGAACAGTCAACACGGCTTTGTCAAGGGTAGGTCGTGCCTTATGAGCCCGATTGAATTTTTTGAGGATGTGACTAAACATATTGATGAAGGAAGAGCAATAGATGTAGTGTATATGGATTTCAGCAAGGCATTTGATAAGGTACCCCATGCAAGGCTTATTGAGAAAGTAAGGAGGCATGGGATCCAAGGGGACCTTGCTTTGCGGATCCAGAACTGGCTTGCCCACATAAGGCAAAGAGTGGTTGTAGACAGGTCATATTCTACATGGAGCTCGGTCACCAGTGAAGTGCCTCAGGATTTGTTCTGGGACTGTTACTCTTTGTGATTTTTTAATATATGACCTGGATGAGGAAGTGGAGGGATGGGTTAGTAATTTTGCTGATGACAGCAAACTTACTAACTTTGTTGTGGGAGGTGTTGTGGATAGTGTGGAGGGCTGTCAGAGGTTACAGCAAGACACTGATAGGATGCAAAACTGGGCTGAGAAGTGGCAGATGGAGTTCAACCCAGATAAGTGTGAAGTGGTTCATCTTGGTAGGTCAAATATGATGACAGAATATAATATCAATGGTAAGACTCTTGGCAGTGTGGAGGATCAGAGGGATCTTGGGGTCCAATTCCATAGGACGCTCAAAGCAGCTGCGCAGGTTGACTCACTGGTTAAGAAGGCATATGGTGTATTGGCCTTCATCAATCGTAGAATTGAATTTAGGAGCTGAGAGGTAATGTTGCAGCTATATAGGACCCTGGTCAGACCCCACTTGGAGTACTGTGCTCAGTGCTGGTCACCTCACTACATGAAGAACATGGAAACCACAGAAAGGGTGCGGAGGAGATTTACAAGGATGTTTCCTGGATTGGGGAGCATGCCTTATGAGAATAGGTTGAGTGAACTCAGCCTTTTCTCCTTGGAATGACGGAGGATGAGAGGTGACCTGATAGATGTGTATAAGATATTGAGAGATGTTGATCATGTGGAGAGTCAGAGGCTTTTTCCCAGTGCTGAAATGGTTGCCACAAAAGGACACAGGTTTAAGGTGCTGGGGAGTAGGTACAAAGGAGGTGGCAAGGGTAAGTTTTTAACTCAGAGAGTGGTGAGTGCGTGGAATGGGCTACCAGCAAATTTGGTGGAGGCGGATATGATAGGGTCTTTTAAGAGACTTTTGGATAGGTACATGGAGCTTAGAAAAATAGAGGGCTTTAGGTAAGCTTAGTAATTTCTAAGGTAGGGACATGTTTGGCACAGCTTTGTGGGCTGAAGTGCCTGTATTGTGCTGTAGGTTTTCTATGTTTTATATGAAAGCCACCTCACGCTGCTTTGTCCATTGCCATTTCTTCCCAATTTGTAGTAATGAGTTCAAGTGGTGGACCACAGTTGCCAGATTTGGAAGGAACCTTTTACAAATGGTATAATAGTTGACAAATCCTAAAATGGACCACAGATGTGACACATCCTTCAGCTTTAGAGCATCTTTCACTGCTTGAATTTTCTCAGCACATTTGTGTAATGCTTGTGCATTGATGCTGTGACCTCAGTAAGTGAAGCTTGGGTTAAAGAATTCACACTTGTGTCATGCTCTGAGCCCATAATCTTCTAATTTCATAACCACTGTCTTGAGATTTTAAAGATGTCCTTGTCATATTCAACTGGAGCAGTGATATCAATCAGGTAACACTCAGTGCCTGTACAACTTGGCAGCACCTGGTTCATAGCTTTCTGCTTGAGTGAAGGTACAGATGCTACTCCAAAAATAAGCCAAGTATAGCGATAAAGCCCTTTATGAGTGTTTATGGTGAAGAACACTTTGGACTCTTCTTCCTTCTCCATCTGTATTTAGACTTCAGCTAAGTCCACTTTGCTGAAGTGTTTCCCTCCAGAAAGGTTTGCAAAGATACACTCTATTCTGGGCAGAGGGTATTGATCTACTTTCAGTACTGCTTTTTTGATGACCTTAGGTCACCACAGATCTTGATAGACAAACTAAGCAATCTCTCAGTGCATTATTAAGCCCTTCATTGAACTGACATTGCTCAGACAATCTCTTCAATTCAGCCGCTTAAGCTGAAACTGACTCTCTTCTTTTTGATTCTGCTTATGAAACCTAAAGCATTCTGCAATCAACAATGGTTTTGGTTCTAACTGTGCCTGCATTACTTTCAAGATATCAACAAATCTCATTTCAGCTGGTTTGGATACAGCAGTTAACTTCGAAGCATGCCTTTAAATCCAATGCACTCAGCAAAAGTGGTACTTGCTTTTTATTAGCTTTAAAATGCTGCTCAATTCGCTGAGTATACAATAACCAATAATTTCTTATGCAATTGAATGTGTCTATCTTTCCGATGTAGCCAGCCATTTCTAATTTAAAAAAAAAATTATGATTATTATTGCCTGGTGCTCACTGTTTATGAACCTTTGAATTTGTCCATTTCCTGTTTTCTTTTTTTAACTCAACAGTCTTTCTCAAAATGTACTGTGCTATTTTTAAACTCCACTGTCTTCTTGCGCTTTTTTAAAAACTCGAATATCTCACTGTGCTTCGACAGGTAGGTAATCATCTCGGGTTCGTTTTAAAACTTTCTTGTTGCCACTGTTACTCCAAGGCATAAAACCAATTGCAAGAAAAAGATGGGAGCTTGGAAAATGAGTCTTATTTTTGTTTTTCTTTTCAGCGAGGCACACACATATGATATGCTGGTGTGATGACATCTGCCATTCATGTATTTTACATATAAACCATAATGAATTATTTAAAGGAACAATAATGCTTAATCAAACAATATATTTACAACAGAGAGGGTGAGCAACTTTAAATTCTTTGCTGTTAGCATTTCTGAGGATGTGTCCTGGGCCCAGTATGTAAATGCAATTACAAAGAAAGCACAGCAGTGCCTCTACTTAGAAGTTGTGAGGACTCCGCATGACATCTAAAACTTTGACAAGCTATTATCAATGTGCGGTGGAGAGTATATTGACTGGTTGCATTATGGCCTGGTAAAGAAACACCAGTGCCCTTGGAATGGAAAATCCCACAAAAAGTAGTGGTACAGCCCAGTCCATCACAGATAAAGCCTTTGTCAGCATTGAGCACATCTACAAGGGGCGGTGTCACAGGAAAACAGCATCCATCATCAAAGAACCCCACCATTCTGGCCATGCTCTCACTGCACTGTTGCCATCAGCAAGAAGGTACAGGAGCCTCAGTTCCCACACCATCAGGTTCAGGAACAGTTATTACGCCTCAATCATCAGGCTCTTGAGCCATGGGATAACTTCTCTCAACTTCATGTGCCTCATCACTGAACTGTTTCCACAACCTAAGACTTACTTTCAAGGACTCCTCATCTCATGTTCTTGATATTTGCTGTTTATTTTTCTTTTATCATGTTCGCTTGTAAAAGACAGTTTGTTGTCTTTTGCACATAGGTTGTCTATACGTCTTGTGGAGTTTGGTTTTCCATTCCTTCTATTGCATTTTTTGGATTTTCTGTGTATGCTCACAGAAAATGAATCTCAGGGTTATATATGCTGACATATATGTACTGAGATAATAAACTTACTTTGAAGTTTGAACATAGCAACCAGCCTCCATCTGAACCTTTAACGTTCATGGATCCCATTGTCAACTGTGATCAAGAGATTAAGTTCTCTATAGGATTCTGTGGATGGCTACCATTTCTGCTCCATTATATTCAGAATTAATAATGTCCTTAACGTTTTCCGGTGGTGAGGCTTGGCCGTTTCCAGGTAGGATAATGCCTTATCTTTCTTTTACTCTTCATCTGTTTTATTCCTTAGTGGATTGTTAATACTGCTGCAATTGTATTATCCAATATACAAAGAAGAGTCTGGCAGCAGCACACAAAAGCAATAGTATACTCCTTTGCCATATTTTGAATAATGGTTTGACTCCCTTGGCAGAAGCAGCCTTTCTCTTCCCTTTGTGCAAGGTACAATATGTTTCTTCTTTTAGGCTGATCATTTTTAGCATCACATTTCTTAAAGATGTCAGTGTAATGACTTTTCAAGCCGTCCTTATAACATATTTTCTGACTGAGTGGGCTTCTGCTCTCCCTCACTTGCTTTGCATGTTATTTGGTTAAAGCATTGCAAGGGAAATAATTTGAGTATCTTAAGCAAAAACAAACATGCAGAAGCTGGAATCTACTGGAAATAGTATCTTAGGCATTTGTTTAGGAACAATGCAGGTTGGAAAATGTACTTGAGAAATATACCGTTGTATTAGCTGTAGCTGTATCAAGTGATTCACAGAGTAGAACATACTACAGTACTGCATAGTACAGGCCCTTTGGCCTTCAGTACCATTGCCAACCTTTTAACCTATTTCAAGATCAAGCTAATGCTTCCCTCCCACATATTCCTCCATTTTTCTGTCATCCATATGCCTATCTAAGAGTGTCTTAAATCTCCCTAATATGTCAGCCTCTACCTCCTTTCCTGGCAGTGTGTTCCACGCACCCACCACTCTGTGTAAAAAAAAAACTTAGGTCTGACAACCCTTCCATACGTTTTTCCATGAAATGCTGGTGGAATTCAGCAGGCCAGCAGCATCTATGGAAAAGAGTACAGTCGACATTTTGGGCCAAAACCCTTCAGCAGGACTTATGCAGATTTTCTCTTGTTTATACATTTCTACTATCGTCTTACAATAATGCCCTCTTATCCATTTCCAACCTGGGAAAAGACTCTGGCTGTCCACTCTATCTACACATCTTACCATGTTATATACCTCTATCAAGTCATCTCTAATGCTTCTTCACTCTAAGAGAACAGCCTTAGTTGCTCAACCTCTCCTCATAAGCCATGCACCCTAAAGGCTGATTTATACTTGTGCATCCGGGCTACACCATAGCCCTGATTTTCACTTCTGCGTTGGCTCTACGCCGTAGCAAGCATGCATTGGTGTGCACCAAAACGCTAGTTGGCGGTGGGGTTTCTATGCCACTGTGTTGAGTTTCTTCGTGAGAGACATGGACAAGGAAATGCATTTCACACATTCTCGCATGTTGGCAGGTAGATTTGACGATTTGGTTCATCTATTTCGCATTGGTGTACAGATATGGTGGAGAAGAAGCAACAGGAAATGTGTAGGAGGAAATGCGATGCTACCAAGTGGACCAATCACAGTTGTGGCTGTCTGCGTCGCCGCAGCGCATGAGTTACTTTTTTGGGGAGGTGCACGTCACCCTATGGCGTAGGGTAGGGCGTAGATACGGCATAGGGTTATGCGGTACCTACGACATAGATGTGACATACAAATATAAATTAGCCTTAATCCAGGCAGAATGCTGGTAAATCTCCTTTATACCCTCTCTAAAGCTTCAAATTCTTCCTATAATGCGGCAACCAGAACTGAACACAATTGTCCAAATGTGATTTAACCAGTTTTAAAAAGCTACAGCATTACCATGTGGCTCTAAAATTGAGGCCAACACACCATACACTTTCTTAACTACGCTATCAACTTACACAGTAACTTCAAGGGTTTCCTTTTTATATTATTCACCCAGAGGACTTGAATTATTTTGAATGAACCTTTCATCTTGTAACACACTTGAATTAGCTTTCTGAATGTATTTGGATTGGTTTGAGGGGCAGACGTCATTGTTGCTTTTTAAATAATTTTGAAGAATACTGTCAGTTCATTGTTCTTCTCGTCCCTACTTCTGCTTCCCAGGTCAATACAAAGTTGAAAAGTTCCCAGTAAATTTATTGTCAAAGTACGTTTTAAGGCCCTCTGTTGGTCAGGGCCGACCATGGATATTGCATTCTAGCTGTCTTTGTGATATACAGTCAGAGGAGTACGATATGGAGAGCAAGCTATTGCCCGTGCAGCAGGCTCCTCCCTCTCCACACAGCTGATGAATTCAAAGGAACGGCAGAGACTGATATAGTTTGGCACCAGAGGCATCGCAGGAGTTGCCTGTCAGCATTGAACTCAACATAGGACTGCCATAGGAATTCCAGCTGTGGATCTTTTCTGGGGATTTACTCATGAAGTCTTCCCCATGAGTGGGTATAGCTGCAAGGCAGTGGAGTTTTGAGATCAGAGTCTTACTTCTCCTAGATGAGCTGCCAACCATGACTAATGAGGTCATCCACCCGGAGCGACTGGTTTTAAGGTGCCAGTAACCCACCGGGTTTAGTAGCAAAGTCACACACGAAGGCCAGGAGCTGGACTTGCTTGACAGAGGCTATTTGAGATAATGCCATTGGGAGCATTTAATAGTTAGTGGGAGCTTGTCCCCACTACCTACCCTGGCTCTGACAACCTTAAGGAATCGCAGTATGTAAACCACATACAACCTTGAGGTGCATTTCCTTGCAGGCATTGATTTTCTTGCAAAACAAAGAAATACAATTGAAAAAAAAACACAAATGTAACAAAGACCGACAAACACCCAATGTACAAAAGAGGACAAATCGTGCAAATGATAAAGAAGAAGTAAACAAGTAATATTGAGATCATGGGCTGCAGAGTCCATAAAAATGTGGAATTAGTTCAGCACTAAGGTGAGTGAAGCTATTCTTGGAGACCAATAGTTGTATGGCAACAACTGTTCTGTATCAGGTGCTGTGAGACCAAAAGACTCCTGCACCTCCGTTCTGATGATAGTAGCATCCGAGCACCAGGAAGCTGAATGTAGGAGCCATGTACCTGCATTGTGTTTTGTGTTGCCTGTTTATTATGGAGTTGGGACATTGTAAAAGCACAGGGAATAAGTTACATCTTCATGCTTTGTCTTTTGTGGTTTGTTGTAGTTGGAGACTGATGGACCTGTATGTTGATTGCTCAGTAACGCTTAGCTTACACTTGGGCATGCTTAAGTTTTATTGCTTTAAGATAGTATATTTGCTAATTGCTAATAAAGGATCGAATACATATCCTCGACTTTTGGAGCAATCATTATTGGAGTGAGGGCATGTCATGCAAATATAACAAATCCGTAGGGTCACCAGCAGTGGCAATTGTTTAGGTTTAGTTTTTGGTTTGGTTTGGCAGCTACACTGAACTCAGTACTATTTTCACAATTATCTGAAGTGTATAGCCTCCAAAGTTACATCCAAATTGACTCGGAAAATCTAAATGGTGCTTTAACAACTGTTTATATAGAAACCCATTGCTTTGTCAGTTTCTAAAAATTGTTCTTCTTAACAATCCCAATTGGACACGAGCCCACATTATAATTAGTTGAAACCTGATTAAAAAGAACAATGAATTTTGTATTGACTTGTGTTTTTTTTAGTACATAGATTTGTCAGAACCTTCAAGTTAATTTCAATGATATTATATATTGACTAACGCTGCTGCAGTCAGAAATATATCTTTCTGTTTTGCAGTTCAGGCACATCTTTGCTGCAGTTTGAGATGTGCATCTGGGTCATAAGAATTATTGATCATAATTACATGGAAAGAACAACTCCCATCGGATCATTTTAAAGGCTGGATTGAGTCCAAGTCACTGCACTTCTATCTGAGTTAATGCAGATATAAATCCCTATTCTCATCAAGATGACTGTTTCAAGATAGTGGAAGAGATCCGTCATTGCAAGTCTCACAATTCCATTAATGAAAGCCATATCACAAATTTAACATTGGACAATTTATTGATATTTTATGATTTTGGTGAGATATCCTGCTCACTTGTTTAATAATATGTTCTAATGCCGTTTACAATATTATAAAAATGATGCCCAAATCAGTTGCATTTGTATTATGATATTCCTATCAAGCACAGGGGATCTGCCCATTCTCTTCTTGACTTTTAATATTTAAGCACATTCATTAAATTCATTCTGGATGAAAAAGCTAACAGCTGGCAGCAGAATAGAAAAAAGGACTTTCTCCCACCATCCAGGTCATGCTCACACTGCCATCAGGAAGATGATACAGGAGCCTCAGGACTCACGCCACCAAGTTCAAGAACAGTTATTACTCCTTGATTATCAGGCTCTTGAACCAAAGAGGATAACTTCACTTAAACTCAACTTGCCCCATCACTGAACTACTCCCACAACCTATGGACTCACGTCTAATATCAAGAACATGAGAACATGAAATTTCATCTCATGTTTTTGACATTTATTCCTCATTTATTTATAAATTTTATTTCTTTTTTTATATTTGCATAGTTTGCTGTCTTTTGCTCACTGGTTGTTTGCCCTATTGGGTGCGGTCTTTCATTGATTCTATTACAGTCATTGGATTTGTTGAGCGTGCCCACGTGGAAACAAACCTCAAGGTTGTACTGTATATGGTGACATATATATTCTTTGATAATAAGTTTACTTCGAACTTTGAGGATAAGATTTAAACTTTCATGAGAAATTGAAGCTCCTTTGGGCAACAATAGAGGGCTGTCCATTTGGAACAGAGATGAGGAGGAATTTCTTCAGCTAGAGAGTGGTGAATCTGTGGAATTTGTTGCCACAGGCGGCTGTGGAAGCCAAGTCAATGGGTATATTGAAGGCAGAGGTTGATAAATTCTTGATAGTTAGGACATGAATGGATACAGGGAAAAGGCAAGGGCTGAGAGGGAAAATGGATCAGACATGATGAAATGGTGGAGCAGACTCGATGGGTCAAATGGACTAATTCTCCTATAGCTTGTGGTCTTATGGACTAATAACTTGAGGCATTGTAGGCTTTCTTTTGAAGTCAAGCTGAGTTATTGTGCATTTCATTTCATGCATCAATACTTATTGTCTTACAGCCCATGCTAGAGTCTGTAAACTGAACAGCTGCATCACAATTGTTTATCATTTTTCACATCATTATTGATCTACTTAAATACGAAACCCTTAAATTTGCATACATTGTGCAGCATGCAATTAGTTAGAGCCACTCTCAATGCCTTTTTTAATGCAATCATAGGAAATGGTAAGTTTACTACTTTCTCTTTAGTTGAAATGAGCTCCAACAACTGCACAACTGAGAAACCGGTTCCCTTAATAGGCATTTAGAAAGATCAACAGCAGACTCAATGCATATGTCTAGTTGTGGAGTGTACAAATTGGAGCATGAAAAAGAATAAAAAGAATTGCTTCCGCAGTACAAGGAAATAGTGAATCTCCTTCAGTAGGGTGAGCGCTAACCAAGTAATCTCACACATACATCAAGGTCAATCACGCATAAGGTCATTGAGATCTCAAAAGACATTCGCATTTGGAAATCCATGCAGAAGGATTCCAAAGTTATGAAATGTGTCACGTAGATAACGCCAATTGTCCCTCTCAATGACATTTGATTGCCTAATTAATATAAGAATATGCATACAAGGTAAAATCTTGCAACCGTAAAAGCAGGTCACACTGAGTAAAAAGTTTTAATAGAGAGCTAGGCTTGGCATGCTGTGATCTGTTTTATACTTAGGAAGGTCAAATCCTTGGCAAATGAGCAGATAAGGAAATGTTTTCACAGATGGGCAGGCAGCTATGGGAACATCAATTCCTCTCATCAGTGAGAATAAAATGTTATTACAGCAAACTGATAGCTCAGATGGGAAAACATGCTTTTCATTTATTATTTAGCTACTTCAGGGTGAAATTTTAACAGAAGTATAAGGTAATTACATTGCATTGTTGTACTTGATAAGCACAGAAGGATCTGGTACTTTGGAGAGGGCTGGAGCCTAATCTGTGTCTGGTCCCAAAGAAAATGGATTTGTTCTGGCTGGGATGCTTTAGTAGGTCTCAATACTGATAACTGCTATGGGCATTTGTGCTCACTGCTCAGAACTAGAATAGGTAATGCAGCCTAATATCTACTTCAGCATTGATGATTATTGATTTAATACTAGTTATGTTAACATTATGTGATCAAATAAATCAAACTGTTATTAACCATAGTGATATCCCATCATCTGAATCAATGCTCCTTTCAGAAGATTAGATATCGCGTAAGCTTGACTGTACTGGCCTAATGTTGCAAGCACCAGTAACAATGTCTCAGACGTTCAGAGGAATATCTTCTAAGGCAGTATCTTAGGATCAGGAATGACATGTTTCTGCTTTGATTTTATCGGGTGTGAAATGGCTAACGAGTCCCACAAGGGAACTGTAGATTCTTTTGAAGGTAAGTTATAGTTGAAGGGGAGGGTGAGTAGGTAGATTGTAAACTACTGTGCTCCTTCTTCTGCTTAAGCATGGCTTCCGAGTGCTGTCAATATACTGTCTTGAGGTTCTCGTTACCATTCTGACTGCTCCTTCTCCATTTCCAGTGACCATAGGACAGAAATACATAGAGTCAGGGGTGATGTTGTACTTTTTTAAAGAAGCTTCAAGCACATCCTTGAATCTGTTCTGCTCACTTGATAATCTCCTCGCACAGCAGAGGAACTAGAATTGTATTGTTGATCTGAAAATTCCAGTGTAGGGTAATTTATTGTGATATACACCAGGGTGCAGGGAAATTCCTTGCTTACGTGAAGTTCATAGAGTAAGCAGCATAGTTGGTAATAATAAATACAATGATAGTGACGAGTGCAAAACAACAGAATGGTGCAAAGTACAGTAGTACAAGCTGAAGTAGTGCAAAAAGAAATGTTAAAGTGATAATAATGGAAGAGGTAGAATTAAGATCTTAAGAACAAAGCAGCACCATCGGGACAGAAGATGGGAAAGAGTTGATAGGTTCAGGAGTCTGATAGCATTAAGAAAGAAGCTACTTTTGAGTTTTGTCATCACTTTAAATAGGGATTGAAAAAAAAGCATAGCAACTTAAAGGATTTTGCCTCCTGCCATATTCTCTATGAGAGGATACGGTTATGGACATGGCCTGCTAACTGCTCAATCAAATATAAGGACAACTGTTGTTTTGTCTCCCATTGAATTGTGTTACTGATAAATTCTAATACAGTTGGTATTTCATAATAGTTTCTCTTTATAATTATTGGATGAATATTTTTCAGTTATTTCTATTGACCAGAAAAGAACCAATGAAAAATGTTCACCTAGACTACAGATGGATTTAATTTCACACATGCAATTTATTTTCAACTTCCCAAGCTAGTCAAATAAAATAATGCATCCTCATGGATAAAGTCTAAGCTAATAGTGTTTCAAATACTATTAAGTATAATTGATCAAATTGTTCCTATATTTCCACTTTCCTCAAGCAGAATGTCTCAGTTGCCAGTTTACCCACATAATGTTTTTTTAAAAACTGGGCATTAATCATGGGTTTTCCATGAATCTTTTCCCTCTTGCTGTATTCCTTGTTGCTTCTCTAATCCTGAGTATATTATTCTAAATGCTTAATTGCCTGTGTAGGCACAGTGACATTTTTTGATTTTTAACACTAACTAAAAAATCTAATAATCTAAAGATCTAATAATCTTGGCTTTCATTATAGCCCTTTGACATTACACAGTTAATCCACTAATTCACCTGAGGTTGTGCTGAATCATAATTTTAGAACAGTATGTTGTGAAGTGTTTTACATGGCCGATAAATCTCTTTTTATCATATTTCTCTTTTACATATTTTTCATTGTGAACCTCTTCAAATGGTGTTTCAAGGTGCATTGAAAGAGCTTCTTCCATACTTAAAAAGGGTAGCATTTTAGCTCCTGCTATACCTGGGTAATCTGCCAACCTCAAACAAATCTAGATTGAACTACACACACAAAATGCTGGAGGAATTCAGCAGGCCAGGAAGCATCTATGGAAAAGAATACTGTTGACGCTTCAGGCTGAAACCTGTTCTGCTGAAGGGTTTCGGCCTGAATCATCAACTGCACACTCTTCTCCATAGATGCTGCCTGGCCTGCTGAGTTCCTCCAGCATTTTGTGTGTGTTGTTTGGATTTCCAGCATCTGCAGATGTTCTCTTGTTTGTAGAGTGAACTGTTATGTTCATTGTGATTGTATTTTGCAGTCATTCTGCCATGAAAATTCATGACTACATTTCGAATCTATAATGCAGTAAAGGGCTTTTTGAGCATTCTGAAGTTGGGAAAGGTGTATTATCAATGTATATTAATTGGTTCTTTATTTACTAGCATGTTTATTTACATCCAAATATTCTAGGGATTACTAACTTTTCTGTGGGCACATAGGATAATTGAGTTTAAAAAAGAAAAATCTTTAAAATAGTAAACATACTGGTAAATTGGTAGATTGGATCATTTTTGCTACATGTATTATGTAAAATAAAGTTGTCTTGCATATTCTCCATACAGATGAATTCATTTCAATGGTATGAATTGGGGTAATAGTGGTTTGATCGAGGCACGACTGCACAAGCACGTGGATGTCAGCGAGTCAGACCAGCAGGAAAAGTTTAAAAGAGGACAGCTTTGTAGAGCAGAGATGGAGTAGGGGAGACAGAGTAGGAGGGCTTTGGTTCAATGGGGCTCGGAATAATGGTTCGAGGCGAGGTAAGCTACTTGTGAGGAATAGGAAGTATGTGTGTGAGGCCGGTGTTGGTACTGGCTGTCAGATGTGGGATGTCCGGAGACTCCCAGCCTCCCAGATGGCCACATCTGCGCCAAGCATGTCGAGCTGCAGCTCCTTAGGGACTGGGAAAGTGAAGAGGTGATAGAGAGGAGCTATAGGCAAGTAGTCACACCAGGACCTCAGGAGACAGGTAAATGGGTAACAGTCAGGAGAGGAAAGGGCAAGAGTCAGATACTAGAGAGTACCCCTGTGGCTGACCCCTTAACAATAAGTACTCCTGTTTGAGTACTGTTGGGGGGGTGGGAATCAACCTGCCTGGGGAAAACAACAACGGCCGTGCCTCTGGCACGGAGTCTAACACTGTATCTCAGAAGCGTAGGGAAAGGAAGAGGATGGCAGCAGTGATAGGGGTCAGACGGGTGATTCTGTGGATGCAGGAAAGAAACACAGATGGTAGTTTGCCTCCCAGGTGCCAGGGTCCGGGATGTTTCTGATCACGTCCACAACATCCTGAAGTAGGAAGGTGAACAGCCAGAGGTCGTGGTACATATTGGTACCAAAGACATAGGAAGGAAAAGGAAGGAGGTCCTGAAAACAGACTACAGGGAATTAGGAAAGAAACTGAGAAGCAGGACCTCAAAAGTAGTAATCTCAGGATTTCTGTCTGTACCATGCGACAGTGAGTATAGGAATACAGTGAGGTGGAGGATAAGTGTGTGGCTGAGAGATTGGAGCAGAGGGCAGGGATTCAGATTTTTGGATCACTGGGACCTCTTTTGGGGCAGGAGTGACCTGTACATAAAGGACGGGTTGCACTTGAATCCGAGAGGGACCAATATCCTGGCGGGGAGGTTTGTTAAGGCTAATGGGGAGAGCTTAGGTTCGAATTGCTGGGGGGTGGGAACCAATCTGAAGAGATAGAAGAAGGGACGGTTGGCACACAAAAAGAGAAAGCTTGTAGGCAGTGTGAGAGGGAGAATAGGTAGGTGATAGAGAAGGGATACGCTCAGACCGATGGTTTGAGATGTGTCTATTTTAATGCAAGTAGCATCATGAACAAAGCAGATGAGCTTAGAGCATGGATCAGTACGATGCTGTGATGTTGTGGCCATTACAGAGACTTGGATAGCTCAAGGGCAGGAATGGTTACTTAGAATGCCAGGCTTTAGCTGTTTCAGGAAGGACAGGGAGGGGGGCAAAAGAGGTGGGGGTGTGGCACTACTGATCAGAGATAGTATCATGGCTGTAGAAAAGGAGGAAGTCATGGAGGGATTGTCTACTGAGTGTCTGTGGGTGGTTCTACCTGTCCTTACTGATCATGGCCTGTTGGTCAGGAAGTCAAGGATCCAATTGCAAAGGGAGGTGTGAGTCCTAGATTTAGGTGTTTGGAAATAGTTTGTTTGGAATTATTGTATTGAAGGCAGAGCTTTAAAGCATAAACAATAGTCTAATATAGGTGTCTTAATTGTCTAAATGCTTTAGGCCAGGGAGACGACGTCTGTTGCAGACTTGTATTAGCAGTCAGTGATATGCAGTGGTTCGAGGTTGTCTGGGAGGCTGGAGTTAATGCATGCCATGACCAACCTCTCAAAGTAAATCATGTTGATGTATATTGGAGCCACTGGATGCTAGTCACTAAGGCATATTAACTTCTTTTATTAAGGTGGTGGGTTGAAAGTGGTCTTCGTAAAGCAGGTGGGGACATCAGATTGAACTAAAGAGAGGTTAAAAATGTCTGCAAATACCCACACCAAATGATCACAACCAGGGACACAATCCAGAGTGATTAATTCTTCGGAAGTCTGATTTTGCATCTGCAATGGTGACTGTTGGTCACCACTTTATAAAATGCTTCTTTGCTGATTTTAAACTACTAGTAACTAAACTGCAAGATAGCATTTGCAAATAAACTGATTACTGAAACTAACTGATATGTTCTCCCAGCAATACAATCCATAAAGGGGTATGTACAGAGATGAAAATGTGATTGCTTTTGAAAGACATGAGAGGTGCTTAATGTGTTTAATGACTGTTTGACAGTGAAGCTGCACACCACTGCCATGTGCCCTCCACTTTCCCAGACTGGCAGTTCTGTTCCACAGGGTCTGTTTCAACTTTTAAGTACCTGAAATATTACAAATAACCCATGTTTTATTTTCCACAGTCCCTTCATCATTAATGAATACATGGGTATAAGAAATGAAAACTTCATGAAGTTAGCAGCAGTTGGAACCTGGTTGGGAGATTTTGTTACTGCCTGGATGGTGAGAATAACCTTTCATTTATTATTTGACCAGAATTGTAAAATAGTGTGATTTACTTTGCATATTGTAGCGTGTGTATTATAATGCAGGCAGAGTCATTACCTACCTACATCTATAGATAACTATATATTTAATGAATGAGAAAGTTAATGAACATAGCTGGCTGGTGGTGTGTAGAGGTATCTGCACTGGACTTCAAGACAGATTCAAATCCAGCTGGCTCCTTGCTCGCTTTCTATTTGTGCTGAGTTAAGCACCAAGATATCAACTCAGCCTTGTAAAAAACAGACAAATGCTAAGAAACAGCAAGGTTGCCACCCGATGTGCCACAAGGCATGGACAAGAGCAACAACAAAACTATGTTTTATACGGTTGAAAAATCTGTTCAATCACATTCCTGTTTCCCAAATCTTTTTCACTGCAAACTTCTTCACATGGTGTCCTTAGAAGAGCTGTTTCCATGTTTAAAATTGGTAATATTTTAATTCCCGTCATATCTTCTTCACTGTTTTTTTCAGTCACTGAATGTGTGACTTATGCTTTTATGTCCTATAACTGAGATTGAATAATAAAACTCATGTTCACAAAAGTGTATCTATCACATATAAGGAAGCATAACAAGAATGACTTTATAATCTCATGCATATGTTGCTCCAAATAAAGGTCTTACTTGCATGCCGTGTGTAGTAAAAATACTGACTGTAAGAGAATACATTAGTCTTGGCAGTAATGGTTTTCATTTTATCATTGTAGGAGCTATGTATCTACTTTCTGTCTGTTTTGTGTTGCACATTTATTATGGGTAATTTGTCACGTGGGTTGGGGCATAGAAGCAAATGAGTATACAGTAGTTACATATTCACGATTTGTCTAAGTCAGTTTAGTCTAGATAGAGCCACGGAGTGATTTTTTTTGTAGACTGCTATGCTACCGCTAGATCACTATTATATCATTATTAGACTGTTTATTTCATTATATTGCTAGTTTTTGTTTTGTCAGTTTTTTATCGCTACAAAATTATTCGTCTTTGCTGGTTTCCTAATAAAGGATCGAATGTATTCTTTTAAACTTTGAAGCTTTGTTATTTTGAAGCAAGTCATACAGTGTCAACCTCCGTGCTTAGTCTCAGAGCGGTTTTCGTTAGTTTTCAACTAACCGCTTCAAACACCATCACCAAGGTTATTGCTTTGCCCTAGCAAGTGAAAATTAATGACAGAAAGATACTATCCAAAAGTAGACATATTTTCTATTACTAAAAGAATGTGCCCTATCATGCTCAATATATGGTTTTCCTGTACCTGGTGGTGCATCTCCCGTCTGCACCAGAAAGCTGAACTCAGTACAGTTGTCACATTTAACTGAAGTGTACAGCCTCCAAAGTTGCATGCAAATTGAATCTTTGAAAATCTAAATGGTGCTGAACAACTGTTTATATAGAAAGCAAATGCTTGGTATAATAAACTGCTTTGTTGGTTTCTAGGAATTGTTCTTTCTTCTTAACAATTCTAATCAGAAACAAGCCCACATTATAATTAGCTGAAATCTGATTAAAAAGAATAATGAATTTTGTATTGACGTAAGTTTCTCTGCTGTGTTGTATCTATTGATTTTTTTGTGTTATATTGACTGCTGATGAATATGTGAGATGCTATCATATAATTGTGTCTCTACAAAATGTCACATTGTCAAGTTAAGGCTTTTGTGCTTTTTAGTTTTTACTCTTCCGTTAATTTTATTTATGGGTCAAGATGGCGCAAGATACTGAATCTGCACTTTACTTCAAAGCAATACATTTATTGCATGAGCCAACCATATATTTTTGAGAGAGGATATATTGCTGTTCAAGTCTGATCAATATTGTGCATCGGTCAAACTTACCTCATTGTAAACCATCCAAGTGTTATGATGTATTTGAAGAATGCAAATCTCAGGTCATCCATGGAGTTCAGGTCTTCCATCAAAACTGGAGTAGAGTATTGAAAGCTGTGATTTATACCTTCAATGTTAGATCAATTTCCTTAATAAAAATGGAGAGGTAGACAGATCTTACAACTTAGGAGGTGAGTTTTAGACTGAAGGCTTGCTGCTGTTTCCATGAATCTCGACTGATGTCTTAGCAATCAAAAAACTGAAGTAATCTATTTTGCCATCTGCCAATCTGCATGTATTAACATATCAAATGAGTTGTTTTAGCTGACTAGAACTACTTCTACCTAATTAGCTTCTGAATGTAAGCATGAACCAAACAATAAAATTTATCAGGGCAGAATAAAAGAAGCTAAATACTGGAACACTTAGTGGTTCATATCACTAGCACCTGTGGAGAGAGAAACAGAGTTAACATATCTGATAAATAATACTCATTGTGAAAAGGTCTATGCTAAAATACCAACGGCCTGCAGTCACACCGAGAGAAAGATTAACAGACACAAAATGCTGGAGGAAGTCAGCAGATCAGGTAGCGTCTATGGAAAGTTATAAAGAGTCGACATTTCAGGCCAAGGCCCTTCATCAGGACTGGAAAGGGAGGGGGAAGAAGCCAGAATAGGACGGTGGGTGGGGGAGGGTCAAGGATGGAGTACAAACTGGAAGGTAAGAAGTGAAGCTAGGTGAGGGGGCAGGCAGGTGGGTGGAGGAAGGTGAATGAAGTGAGAAGCTTGGAGGTGATAGGGGAAAGGGTAGAGGACTAAAGAAGAAGGACAATAGACAATAGGTGCAGGAGTAGGCCATTAGGCCCTTCGAGCCAGCACTGCCATTCACTGTGGTCATGGCTGATCATCCACAATCAGTACCTTTTTCCTGCCTTCTCCCCATATCCCTTGGCTATCTTTAAGAGTTCTACCTAACTCTTTCTTGAAAGCATCCAGAGAATTGGCCTCCACTGCTTTCTGAGGCAGAGCATTCCACAGATCCACAACCCTCTAGGTGAAAAAGTTTTAACTCAACTCTGTTCTAAATGGCCTACCCCTTATTCTTAAACTGTGGCTTCTGGTTCTGGACTCCCCCAACATTGGGAACATGCTTCCTGCCTCTAGCATGTCCAATCCCTTAATAATCACATTATGTTTCAATCAGGTCCCCTCTCATCCTTCTAAATTCCAGTGTATACAAGCGCAGTCGCTCCAATCTTCCAACGTATGACAGTCCCGCCATCCCGGGAATTAACCTCATGAACCTACACTGCACTCCCTCAATAGCAAGAATGTCCTTCTTCAAATTTGGAGACCAAAACTGCACACAAATACTCCAGGTGTGGTCTCACCAGGGCCCTGTACAACTGCAGAGGAATCTGAGAGGAGAAGAGAATGGACCAAGGGAGAAAGGAAGGGAGGAGAGGCACAGAGAAGAGGTATAGGCAGGTGAGGAGAAGAAAAGAGGGGAGTCCAAATGGGGAATGGAGAAAGAGAGAGATGGGGGTGGGGGATGAGAAATTATCAGAAGTTAGAGAAGTTAAAGGATTTCCAGCAACTGCTGAATCTCTTGTATTTTTGAGAGAAAAATAACTTTGTTTTCAGTAAACGTATGATTCTGGACGTTACCAAGGGCATCTTGAGAATTTTACACTGTTCTATCAGTGGGAAGATGAATGTCTTTGATGGATGAACACAAGAAAACAATGACTCCTGATGAAGGGTTTCGGCCCGAAACGTTGCCACTACCTCCTCCCATAGATGCTGTCTGGCCTGCTGAGTTCTGCCAGTATTTTGTGTTTTTATTAATTTCCAGCATCTGCAGATTCACTCGTGTTGAATATGCTTCTGCTGTTGTTTGGATCTGCAGAATGCACCATTCCTAAGGGAAGTATAAATTGAAAATAAGTCACCTTAATTTAAATTGCAATTTAGTAAGCTATATTAATTTCTGCTGGTTGTCACACAGAAGCCAGTAATTAACTTGGAATAAATTCAGTACACAGAACAGCCAATACTTCACTTAAGCTTAGTGCTAGTGACCAAGAGTAAAATTCTTACTCATGTGTTTTCTGCTTTGGAAATTCTGTGCAGTTCTGGGTGTCCCATTATAGAATAGATGTAAACTCTTTGGAGAGGGCCCAGAAAAGGTTCACTCAGATACTGCCTGGATTCGAGACCATTAGCTAGAAGTAGTTGTTGGACAAACTCGGATTGTTTTTCTCTGGAGTGTTGGAGGCTGAGTGGAAACCCGTTAGAGGTTTATAAAATGATATGAGGCTTAAACAGCACAGTCTTAAACTGGGGACAGTCGAGCTCCTCTTCCAGATGAGCTCAATGCCTTCTATGCTCACTTTGACCACCAGAACAAGGAGGAGCCATTGTGCACCCCCACAGCTTATGATGATCCTTTGGTCTCAGTATCTGAAGATGATGTGTAGGCTGCCTTCAAGAGGGTGAATCCAGGAAAAGCAACCAGTCTGGATGGAGTACCTAGCCAAATACTGAAGACCTATGCTGACCAACTGGCTGGTGTATTCATGAATATCTTCAGCCTCTCACTATGGCAGTGTGTGGTACCCATCTGCTTCAAGCAGGCTTCAATCATACTAGTGCCCAAGAAGAGTGTGGTAACCTCTATTGCCCAGTAGTACTTACATCCACACTTTAGAGAGACTGGTGTTGAAGCATATCAGCTCCTGTCTGAATGCTGACTCGGATCTGCTCCAATTTGCCTACCAAAGCAACAGCTCTACAGTAGATACTATGTCATTGGCTCTTCACACAACCCTGGAACATCTGGATAGCAAAGGTGCATACATCAGGATGCTGTTTATTGATTACAGCTCAGCATTTAACATAATCATCCCCTCAAAACTAATCGGGAGAGAGATTAAAAACTTGGCTGAGTGGTGTAATCACAACAACCTCTCACTCAATGTCAGTAAGACCAAGGAAATGATTGTAGACCAGGAGAGGGAAACTCATCATGGTTATCCCTCGAGGATGATGGTCTTTGTTCCGTTTCCACAGAGCGAAGACGCCTGTGCGTGTATTTGTTTAACGTGTACTTGATGTTGCACTCCAAGAAGCACACGATACTTCACAAATCAACCAACTGATTCCGATGGTATGGAAACCACGACGATTGGAGCTGATGGATTTGTTGCAGCCTTCATCCGCCTTTACAGCCATTGAGTTCGAAGTAACTTCGTCCGCCTGTTCCACCGTCGAGATCTTGGTTGGATTGTTCTTTGTCAGGGACCTCACCCTCGACCTTACCGCCATGGATGACCCTACCAGGAGCATAGCTCCAGACGGCATCGCTTTCGGGATCTCAGGACCACACAAGCTTCTCCACCACGACAAGTTGACAATCCATGGAAAAGAGTGGGAAACTAGAAGTCAATGAGCCAGTCCTCTTCAGAGGATTAGAGGTGGAGAGGGTAAGTAACTAAATTCCTGTGTGTTATTATCTCTGTCTGGGACCATAACATAAATATAATTGCTAAGAAAGCACACTAGCTCCTCTACTTCCTTAGGAGCCTGCAGAGATTCAGCATGTCATTGAAAACCTTGGCAAACTAGAATAGATGTGAGGTGGAAAGTGTGCTGACTGGCTACATTATGGACTGGTATGGGAATACCAATGCCTTTGAGCAGGAAATCCAACGAAAGGTAGTGGAATCTGCCCAATACATCGTGGGTAAAGGCCTTCCAACCTTTGAGCACATCTACATGAAACATTGCCCTAGAAAAGCAACATCCATCATCAAAGATCGTCACCACCCAAGCCATGCTCTTTTCTCATTGCTGCCATCAGGTAGAAGGTACAAGAACAGTTATTACCTACCAACAACTACCCAAGAACAGATACGCACCACCAGGTTCAAGAACAGTTACTACCCCTCAACCATCAGGCTCTTGAACAAAAGGGAATAGCGACACTCATTTAAGGACTCTTGTTATTTCATGCTTATTATTAATTGCTATTTATTTTACTTTGGATTTTGAACTTTAGGCACAGCTGTTTTAACCCTTTATTCAAAATTTTCTTCCACAGTAAAGTTGTTAAATATAAAAGGAGATAGCTTTAAGATTTTAAGATAAGAGGAGGAAAGTTTAAAAGAGATCGACAAGACGAGTTTTTTTACACCTGATGAAGGGTCTCGGCCCAAAACGTTGACTGCTCCTTTCAACGGATGCTGCCCGACCTGCTGAATTCATCCAGCTTATGTACGTGTTGATTTGACCACAGCATCTGCAGTGTACTTTGTGTTTAAGTTTTTAACACATTGAGTGGTAGGTACCTGGAACAGACTGCCACGTGTGGTGATGGAAGAAGACATGATAATTTAAGCAGGTATATAAAAATACAGGGATTGAAGGATTTGTATCATGTGCAAGCAGATAGTTTTGGCTTAGTAATAGTTTTAGAATGTCCATAGGACACTCAAAGTTGCTGCGCAGGTTGACTCTGTGGTTAAGAAATCATATGATGCATTGAGGGATTGAGTTTAGGAGCTGAGAGGTAATGTTGCAGGTATCTATGACCCTGGTCAGACCCCACTTCGAGTACTGTGCTCAGTTCTGGTAGGAAGGATGTGGAAACCATAGAAAGGGTGCAGAGGAGATTTATAAGGATTTTGCCTCATTGGGGAGCATGCCTTATGAGAACAGGTTGAGTGAACTCGGCCTTTTTTTCTTGGAGCGATGGAGGATGAGAGGTAACCTGATAGAGGTGTATAAGATGATGAGAGGCATTGGTCGTGTGGATAGTCAGGCTTTTTCCCAGGATTGAAATGGCTAGCATGAGAGGGCACAATTTTATGGTAACCACAAAGTACACTGCAGATGCTGTGGTCAAATCAAGATGTACAAAAAGGCTGGATAAACTCAGCAGGTCGGGCAGCATCCGTTGAAAGGAGCAGTCAACGTTTCGGGTCGAGACCCTTCGTCAGGACTGCTCCTTTCAACGGATGCTGCCCGACCTGCTGAGTTCATCCAGCTTTTTTGTACATCACAGTTTTAAGGTGCTTGGAAGTAGGTACAGAGGAAATGTCAGGGGTAAGTTTTTTACACAGAGAGTGGTGAGTCCGTGGAATGTGCTGCCAGTGACGGTGGTGGAGGCAGGTACGATAGGGTCTTTTAAGAGACTCCTGGACAAATACATGGAGGTCAGAAAAATAGAGGGCTATGGATACCCCTAGGTAATTTCTAAGGTAAGGCCATGTTCACCACAGCTTTGTGGGCCGAAGGGTCTGTATTGCACTGTAGGTTTTCTATGTTTCTATGTTTCTAATTTGACATTGTGGTTGACACAAAGGGTCTAATCCTGTGCTGTACTATTTCATGTTTGAATTCCTCATTGTAGAGTTATGGAGCTATATATCTGGTGGGGTTGGCTAAGCACAGAAAGGGGCTCATAAGGATGCCCCCTGCTTTGTTTACTCCACATGTCAAGTATGAATTGTGCATGGTGATGAGATTCAAAATCTGAACATCGGCCTAGTTTAATATGGTGTTCAGATCTACCTGTGCATATGTTTTGTCCAATGGGCACTGTTGTCAGAGAGGTTTGAGATCCTCTCTTGGGATCTGACTAACCTTAATTGACATCAAATAATAAAATAGAGAACGTTTGTTTTTTGATAATCTTTTAATAAATAAACACAATCTTTATAAATTCATTTTACAGTTTTATTTCTCCCACTTACTTTATGAGTCAAAATAAATTCATAGCCATTTGCAATTATTTCAGTAATGAAGAAAATCATGTTCAAGAAAACAGATTTTTCAAACTAGATAATTGGCTAAAGCTGAAGAACTGTGAAAAATATATTTTGTTTAAAAGTAGAAAATGCAAATACAGTTAATAGCCATGCTGTTTTGTCATAATATATTCCAATGACATTTCAACATTAGTTGCTAGTATCACTTTTTTATTGATTTTCTAATACTGTATAATCGTTATAAGATTTAACAATGAGGAAGGGATCACTTCTGATTTTGAGTGATTATGGTTGGTAACAAGCATTGTAAGATTGAGTAATTACAGAGGAAAGATTCCAAGATTCAATCACAACACTCCCACTAGGCTTATACTCACTGGAATTTAGAAGATTGAGGGGGGATCTTATTGAAACGTATAAAATTCTAAAGGGATTGGACAGGCTAGATGCAGGAAGATTGTTTCCGATGTTGGGGAAGTCCAGAACGAGGGGTCACAGTTTAAGGATAAAGGGGAAGCCTTTTAGGACCGAGATGAGGAAAAACTTTTTCACAGAGAGAGTGGTGAATCTGTGGAATTCTCTGCCACAGGAAACAGTTGAGGCTGGTTCATTGGCTATATTTAAGAGGAAGTTAGATATGGCCCTTGTGACTAAAGGGATCAGGGGGTATGGAGAGAAAGCAGGTACAGGGTTCTGAGTTGGATGATCAGCCATGATCATACTGAATGGCGGTGCAGGCTCGAAGGGCCGAATGGCCTACTCCTGCACCTATTTTCTATGTTTCTATGTTTCTATCTTCAGCAGAACATTCTCAACAATTTAAATAGAATTGATATGCTTCTTAACTTGTACTTAGGTGTTGGTTTAACTCAGGGAATTGCACCCTAACCTTTGGCTATAACAGACATCCCACCCTGAAAAAACTCATTTCAGGGAGGTAGCATCCCCACCCCCCACGAACCCATATCCTCCCCCCACCCCCCGGTCGACCTCCAAGGGTGTATGTAATAATTTGTTTAGTGATTTTGTCTAATCTGTAAACCAAGTTGGGTATATGCAGAATATGTGACATTAAAATATGTGCTTATATTATTATGGAGTCATTTTGTTTATTCTATTACAACTTTAAGCAAGTCTACCGGGAGTTTGGCCTCATCACGTAGGACGTCAATAGAGTAGCTCCTTAACAGTTAGCCAGCTAGTTTAAATAATGTTAGCTATGCTAATAAACGAATGACACCTGTTAAACTCGCCTCAACATGTCTTTTACATTTTAACCCACCATGGGCAATAGAAAAGTCACTGTTGCAAACAGTGCAGTGAGCAACACTGTCATTATTTTTGAGGTCGACTGTAAAGCCCGCCCACAGAGAAAACTGATAGGTTTACTTAGCACGAAGGGAGACCAATCAGGATGCTCCTTCCCTCCTCCTCCCTCTCCCCCTTCCTCTCCCCCTCTCCCTCATTTTCCGGGATATTGTATATAATTTGCGGGTGTCAAGGAGCCGCTATCAATATGTGTGAGACTCCCGGAACTACTGGGAGAGATGGGATGTCTGGTATAAGATGTGAGATGAATCTCCACTTAAAGTGTGAACATGTGAAGTAAGCATGTAACACAACATGTAACATAGCTGTCATATTTAAGGAGAGTTGCATTGAAGTTCTTTTTAAAAATTGAGATCCTAATTTCAGGCCTAGCCAATAAATAAATAGTCACAGTTAATCGTTTGAAGAGCAGGTAATCTACCCCCACAGCATGTGACTAATCCTCATCTGTTGGCCAGTCATTTGTCAGCTAATACCATTGAAACCAGTTTGATACTTCATATATACAAACAGTCTTTGCAGAAGTATTAAGCACTTTGGTGTCTTAAATTGTCAAAATAGTTTGTAAGAACTAAGAACTAAGAAAAGAGAAAGGATAAGTGTTTTAATACAACACACAGAAAATGCTGGCAGAACTCAGCAGGTCAGGCAGCATCTATGGACAGGAATAAACAGTTGCAATTTGGACTGAGACTGTCAGGAGTGTATTAACACTTAGCATTTTAGAGGCGCAAATTTTCAGGTTATACAGATTCAGAAAACTGATACTTTTCCTAAAGGCATAAAGGAAAAAAGAGCAAGCCCACAGTGAATTTGCCTTTTGTTTTACTTCATAGTTAATATCACAGCTATTCTCTGGCTATTGTTGTACCTGGTTAGCAGGCAATGTTTTTCACATTATAGTACTTCTGCTTAAAACACAAATGTTTAAAAATCAGACCCAGTTTGCAGGTTTTAAACTTGTGAATTATCAATGAAAAATCTTGTGTGAACGTTATGCTATAGTTCAGTTCTCGGTTGATAAACAGCTGTCTTGAGAGGTTTTGGATAAGGTTGCCCTTAACTCAGAATCAGATGTGCATCAAAAAACTTCAGCTACTGTGCATACACAGATATAGTACTGACTGCCAAACATGCATTTAAGTAAAACAGGGAGGAAACCTCACAATAAGTCAGTAATGAAACACAAATTGAGAATCACTCAAAAAGACTGCAGCATGCCTAGGTAATGTAACCCAGTGTGAGATGCTGTGATCAAAGTATGTATACATTATACAACATTGAACTCCGTACAGGCAGCCACAAAACAAAGAAACCCAAAAGAACCCTTAGAAAGGACCATCAGGCACCCAATGTCCAGAGAGAGAGAGAAAAAAACCGAATTGTTCGAACAATAAAAGTAACCAAATAGCATTCGAAATGAAAGTGAGTCCACAGACACGAAGCCCGGAGCAGGCTACAGCCTCAGCTCAGCACAGAGCTCCATAAAAGTCGCCGACCAAGGACATTGCCTCTAGTCCTGACACCCAGCCTTTTCAATCTGGCCCAGTGTTTAAATCATCCATACATCAGGTTGTTCCTCCCTCTAGGACCAGGGTCCTGACGCTTCGATATGCTTATGGCCCAGGTTCTAGAATGAGGAACCATCATATTTTGGCCGGTACTTGACTTTTTAGGTTGATCAAACCTTGGGTCTTCCCTTGCTCTCAGTTTTGACTCTGCCTCGCACCTGCTCACTTTGACCCTCGACTTTGCCTCGCCTCCCCTCACCTCTCCATTGCTTATGGTGACCGTTAACCAGAAAAAATGTTATTAATAAAGTTTTTAGTTGTATGTTTTGCTTGGTTTGCTGTCGTTAAATAATCACTGGGCTTCACCACCACTATCTTAAACCTTGCCTTCTTGATAGCTGCTCAGGGTTGATTGAACCAATTCATCATGTTGGGTGTGTCCAGTTACACTGTAGAATGGTGTGTCTCTCCTACTGACCCCTATATGTGCATGCAGATACTCATCTGAACTCTCCCCCTGTTCTCCTTGCTGTCATTAAAAGTTTTATGCTGTTAATTATGCTATTCTTTAAGGTCTGATTTACAACTCAGCCATGACTGTGGCAATAGGGTGGTTGCAGTTACTGGAGGTAGTTTTTGATTCTTTTCACCAATATCACGATTTTTCCTTATTGCCATGTTCTTAGATAAAACCCAAATGGGTTTCATAGAGTCACCTCCTTGCAGTTGGGTGCCCATGAAAAGGAAAAATAGTGAATCTGATGAAAAACATGGCTAAAAATGTCCTTAAGGTTGTTTTCATCTAGAATCATGTACAAAGACATTGCTTTCAGTAATGACAGCTGTCAAGCATTGTAGCATCCAGAGATTTGGCTTTCGTCATTGAACACCCACATCTTAGTTACAAATATATATAATAATGTTTAAACTATTTAATAAAATCAATGTAGGCATTTGTATTAGAGAAAAGATTGCTTTTTTGAGATTAAGCAAGCAAAGTTAACAATTAGGCTGGATTAGAGGGCATAATAGGTAGTGATTAATGTTTGGAGTTATTATCCAGAGAACTTATTACTGAAGTGAAGATAGGAGCTGGAATCGCATTTTAGCAGCTGCTTTACTTAACTTAGAAAGTCAAATAAATCAGAAAAATATGGTATTAGTAACTATGACAGTAAAACTGGTAAGTTGCAATAAAAACCTGTCGATTCACTCAGAAAATTTAATCTCCTCTCCTCACCAGGTGTCCTCATTTGAGGGTCAATTATGAATGGGCAGGTAATGCTTCCATTCATCATCATCATCATCATTATGTGATATGTCATATGACGTGGGGGGTAGTGGTCTTTTGGCAAATTTTGGCAAAAGGCTGTACAAGTGTAAAGAAAAAATAGCATTCACAAAATTTAGTGTTTTATTTATGAAGTATGCTTTATCTGAAAATGCTTAATTTGATGTTATTTCTATCTCTCGAATATCTTCTCATGTTCCTGAGTTTTCTTGTCAGATTCACATAAGCATTCATTCTCTTCAGTTTGGGAGCTTTACTGTCTTTTGGGCAATTCTTTGTTCACACAGCAGTTGTCTTACTTCCAATGTGGGACTTTGCTCTTTCTGCATTGATGCTTTTGCGGCAGACCCAAAGATCAGTGACTACCCTGAGAACTCCTGCGCTCTCCTGCTGAGCCTTCATCATTGCAGTCTTTTGTTGCCATATCAGTTAGAATTTTCCACATGCAAATGCACCATGCAGTTTCCTTCCCCTTCTCACTGACTGGCAACCGTTCTCTGCAATTTGCTAAGCAGATATTCTATAAAATTAAGACGGGGATGAGCTAAAGTTGGTTTTGAAAAGGAAGAGCAGAATTAATAAATTTACTATAGGAGTGGATGATTTAGCTGTGTTTAAAGAGAGCATCCAGGGAGAAAGAAAAAGAACAGGACAGGCAATGTTATCGCAATAAATTTAAAAAAAACATTGGAAATTAGAGAGTGGATGTCCAAAAATTTTAATGAAAGTAAAACACAGGAAAAAATACTGATAGTTAAATTTCCAAAGATCCTGGGAAATTTGACCCTCAGGCCTTTCAGCCTTTCATGCTTTTCTCAAATGAAATCCTGGCCCATTCATATTGACATCAATTTATCCACACTGATAACCAAAATCTCACCCATCTCAGATTTAAAATTAATTGAGCTAGCACTGCCTGCTTTTTATTGGAGTGTTCCATGTTTGTGCATATAAATAGTTTCTTAATTTCAATTCTGAATATTAATTATAGTTTTAGGTTATGACACCTTGTTTTAGTCTCCTCTACCAGCAGAAGATAATTTCTATCTGCTCTACCAATTTCTTTCAAACTGTTAAACTTCTGTGTACTCTAATTCCCTAGGAATCAAGCCTAGATCAGTTAATTTCTAAATCCTTCGAAGTTTGGTTCCCTGTAAACATCTGATAATTCTTCTAAAGTGAAGTATAGATATCACACCAGGTGTATCTAATCATTCCTTTGTACAACTGGAGAAAATCCTTCCCTCTTTATACGAATATAACCTCTGAAAGTGTTGAAGATCTGAAATAGAAATTGCTGGATGTACTTAATAGATCAGACTGTAGCTGCGCAGATGGAAACACCACTGAGGTTTCCGAACTGACCTCCAGAGAGTCCTCTGGATATAAACGCTAACATTCAATTCACTTGTTGTGTTCTTAGAGCTGACCCTAACAGTGCAGTAGTCTGTGTACATAGAACCTGAAATCTCTTTGGACATGCACTGTTAGGGTGCAATAATGTAAAAATTGTGGCTGTATTAAAAAAAAATCTAAATGCTTAAAAGTACATCATCAGGGACATCAGAAATAATAAAA